>NC_044985.1:56498558-56842196 GCF_008728515.1 Papio anubis
ACAAAGCGGATAAATTAAGGGGTGATTAGTTGCAGTACAAAAGGATTCTTTGATTTACAGCAGGGTTTGTCAGAAGGGCTCCTTTGAATACAAGCTCCCCCAGAGAGCTGAAGTGTTTTGCAGATCATTCAATCCACTTGACATCCAGACTAGGGGACAGAGAAACTTGGAATTTAAGTGTTGAAAGCCATCATTAGTTGAAGATTAACGAAATGAATATAGAGATTCTCTATTATTTAAATGACAGAAAAAAACCGCTTTGCTTTTTAGAAATATGGATAACCCATACATGTATGTGACTAAGTTAGAAATAATAATTTCCATTGTTTATGGAGCACCTATTATGTGCCAGAAACTAAACAGCACTATATGGATTCTGTGTACTACTTTATTTCTATTTAATACTGCTAATGATCTTACAAGAAAACTTGTGCCCATTTTACAAATGAGGATACTGAGGCTCTGGGGAACATTTGCCAAAGTCCACAGGTCGGTCATTGGCAGAGATAAGTTTTGAATTAAGTCTACCAAGGCCCCTGGCTGTTCTACTGTGCTGCTTCTGGGGGATTTTCCCTGCTGAGCATTGTGTGTTCTGACCGTGGTTAGCCTCCACGTGGGAGTCCTTTGCCTGATGCCCTGCCTTCCAGCATGGGCGGCTTCATCGCCATCTTTGTTAACTTACCTAATGCAAGCTTTTATGAGTGAAGTTAACTGGACCCTGCATATCCCACTGAAAACACTGTGCCAAGACAGTGCTCATGACTTACTTCAGCTGGTGCCCGGCTGGGTAAAGGAGGAGAACCTGGAATCTGGGGGGCATCCATGATGGAGGTGGGAAATGTCTCCAAGACATGTTCAGGCAGTGCTGGGCAGGAGGGGCAGAGGAAGCAGGAAGGTGGTGTAACACAGCCCCCAGGTTAGTGTGGGGAGGACCGAGGCTGTTCTAACCAGGGGTAGCATGATAAGGCTTGGCCTGCTGATGGGCGGCAGTCAAAAGCAGGCCCAGCGGTGGAGATGGGCAGCGGGCAGGCTGCCTAAGAGGTCTGGCCACAGAAGGACTGCCAGAGAGGAACTGGGACCCAGGAAGGGCTGTCAGGACAAGATACTGTGACTTTGAGAAGAATTAGGGTACCTGGCAGGTTAGCGAGGCAGAGACTCTGAAAGACAGAAACTTAGTTTCTCCAACCAGGGTCAGAACTCAGTTATTAGAACTGGGGCACAGGATCAGAGTGGGAAAAGCAGAAATGCTGATTTTATTTTATTTTTTTAGAGACAGAGTCTTGCTGTGACTCCCAGGCTGGAATGCAATGGTGGGATCATAGCCCATTGTAACTTTGAGCTCCTGGAATTAAGGGATCCTCCTGCCTCACCCTCATGAGTAGCTGGGACCATAGGCAAACACCACCAGGCCTGGCTAATTTTTTATTTTTTTTAGAGATGGGGGTCTTGCTATGTTGCCCAGGCTGGTCTTAAATTCCTGGCTTCAAGCAAATCTCTCACCTCCCCTCCAGCAAGTGCTGGGATAACAGGCATGAGTGATTCAATTCAATTCTTAATTACCCATTTGTGATTGTTTAAATTTCCCCTAATGAATAAGAGGATTGCCTGGGATAGATTTGATCCTCTAAGGAGGATCAAGTGGACCTCAATATTGGAATTGGAGGATTAGAGGAGGAGCAATGCCAAATGTTTTATATTTTCCTAATGATTTGGACTTATTTGGTATTCAATAAATATACAGATTGGCTGACTGAAGTAAGAATCAATATGAATTAAATTGGTACCTTAACTGAACCTTGGCCAAGAGGTACTTATACTTCCTAGGACAATCTAAGAAGAATGTGGGTAGATCATTAGACTGACTAGGTTCTAGTCTCAGCTCTTCTACTTACTAGCCATCATCTTGGGCAAGTCACTGAATATCCTTGAGCCTGATTTGCTTAACTTATAAAATAGCAATAGTACTATTGATATTGTTGGATTGTGTTAGTATGAGTGTCCACAATTTATTAAGCATGTGTTTTGAGTCAGGCACTATGCAAAGCAGTTTAAATACATTATCTCATTCACCTGTTGTGAGGAACAAATGAGACATCGTCATTGAGACACTTGGCCAGTGTGTGGCCCAGTCCTCGCTCACACACATACAGATCAGCATGCACGCTGCTGCACAGTGGGACTAAGAGTGGGTGGATGATTAAGTAAGGAGGAAAAGGAGTGATCCAGTGGACTGAGAGATGAGATAGCTGGATCAGATTGGAGGAAAAAGCCAGATGGCATGTCGGTGATATGCCAGAGGCAATTTTGTGTGTGTGTTCCCATCAGCCCTTGTTATCTAGTAGAATTGATCTCAGGTAACCCAGTATGTTTTCCTAACAGAATGAAGTCTTCCCATATGTCACCCAAAACATACTGCACTTACGGTGTGTCTGATGCAAGTGGTAAGTGACACTTTGGCCTCTGTCCTTATTACAGAAGTCTCTTTGGGAATGCTGGTTTGGTCCGGTACCTCCCCAGAGGTCTCAGTGCAATTTAGGACCCACAGCCATCTTGGCTCACCCACCCCTGTGTTTTGGGTTTCCCCAGAAGCAGACCTGGAGAAAAGGATTTGGCTACTAGTGGTTTTTTGGAGATGATCTTGGGAAGTATGATAACAGAGTGGGAAAGTGAGACAAAGAAGAAAGGAAAGCCAATCAAAGTGTTCTAATAAGAGCGTTTCCACTCTGGGCAACTGGGCTCACTCCTTCAGGAGGCCCGCTGAGAAACTGTGAAGGGCAAGGAAGCTGGGGTGTTTATCTTCCCACTCTCATGTCCTACCACTCTCATGGCAATGATTGCCCCTTAAAGGCATTAACTGCCCAGCACTCTGCCCTCAGGCAGAGCGAGGGTGCAGATGCTTGAAGTGGCACACTGCACAGGGCCATCCAGAAAGCTACAGATGACCTCAGGGGTGAGTGGGGAATCTGGCAGGGCTCCAGCAGCATCTGCTAAACCACCATCGCATACTGAAGTCAGGTTTTTAAATCTTCACTTCCCTTTTGAAAGTTCTCAAAACAAATTGCCATCTTACGACAAAATAGGACATTCTTTCACTGTTACCATTTCATGTTCCCTGCATAGGTGCTGATTGCTTTCTTCAGTCTCTGTGTTACTGTAAACATCTTCTTTCAGATGGCATCACTGAATATTAATCTGCAAATGAGCAGAAAATTAATAAAAGTGTTCTTTTGAATAGTCCCTATTAAATAAGTGTTGAGACATGAGCAGTATGTGTAAGCATAAAAGAAATGGTTATGTTACATCCAGAAACAGACACTTTCAGCAGCAGGCAAAGGCAGGCATTAAGCCCATCTATAGGGTTTCAGACTTGGAATCCTGACCCATGGAGATCTGGTCAGATGTTAGTGTTGACATCTAAGAGTGCTGCTTCTATACCCACTCACATTCATTCTGTCCACTCTTACCCTGCCTTTCAGCATACATGCTGAGCAACATATATTGGTACTGCTAAGTGAGAGAACATTTGGATGTCAATTTCTTTATTTGAAAATTACTGTGTCGGCACATTGCAAGGCCCTGCCTGTGATTTAAATGTAAATAAGGGCTAGCACCCATAGACTGTAAAGATAGTGAATAGTCTTTAGGGTGAAAATGTTCTTCTTGGCACCTTCTATTTCTCTGTGCCCAATTATCCCAGTGCCCAACCATACCTCCCAAATTCATTCAGATTTCTAAGTAAATTTGTCCTAAAAAATACTCAAAATCTGCTGAAAGTAAAGTTTGAACTTGTAAAGTATACTCCTTTCAGGTGAGGTTTTCCAGTCATACTTTTAAGATCATATCTTATAATTTGTGACTCCTTGTCCTTAAATTTGAGTGGACCCAGTGTGAAAGAGAAGATCTAGAAAGGGCTGATTCCACACTTAATTCTGGTAGAAGAATTGATTCCTGAAACGAGCCCAGAGTGCTTGAGCCGATGACTACAGCTGGGTACTCACTGGCGTGGTTTTCCGCTTACAGAGGCGGTCCTGACACAGAAATACAATGAGGAGTACAGTTGGCAGAACTGCCGTGATGAAATTTTGTTGTATGTGATAAAGCATGAGTCAGATCGAAATCTCCTGGGAAAATCCAAGAACAAATCCAATCTTACGTCTTTATTACAAGAGTTGATTATTGGCGAAAGACAGGCTCACCTGTGTCTCCCAGCCTCTGTATTTCTTTGTGTACTGTTTGGTGACAAACTACTCGTGTTGGGGATGGGAGGTGAGAAAGAAGACTGATTAATCCATAAACTGTACAACTAGCTCAGGAATAACTGAGAGATTCCTAGTTCTTTTGCATTATACTTCGCAAATAACCATATGTATGTAAAATATGTGGATGATGTTAGTGGTATTACTTAGGGTCCATTTCAAGTTTTTTAAGACATGCTGGAAAGTACAAAGTAGGCAAAAGAATTCTTTCCGAAGGGTTCAGGTGATAGAAAAATGAAATAGGCTAGTGGGAACTTCAGGGAACCTGCTATTCCAGAGAATTGTGAAAGTCTGTGATTTATCATAAGCTATCTTGTGTGTTTACTAGCATTTAAAAATTGCTCAGAAAAACCTAACTCATTGACTACTGATATTTCAGTTCTGGGGATATTTTCCTGAGTGAATTTGTTTGCAGTTGCCTTTCTGGAAAATTTATTAGCAGGCTTTTCTTAACTTCTTCCCTGATCTTTTGTTCTTTTCTGAGATATTATTGATTTTATTTTCCCAAACGTAATTTTATATGGTAATATCTGTTCAGAAGCAATTTGCTATGGTTGAAGGAACTGAATTGTTACGGGCATTTGTCTTAGTAATGTGGTTACAGAGTCACTAACTTGATCTTAATAACATTTGCCTATTATCGTATATTAGATGCATGAAAGGAAAACTGGGCTTTCTAACTCAGAGGATTACCCTTGTGTGTCTCCCTTAGTTTATAATGCCTTACAAAATTAATGTCCAGGTGATTTTAGTGGCTATTTGCATTATTTGAAACTAGTTAGGATTAAATCCAAACGTTATCACCAGGGTTGCATGCAGAGAGGAAATTACTTTTTTTGGTACGCCTTAAGAAACTTTTTAATCATCAATTCATGACATTTTATAAACTAGTCACACTGTACTTCATCGGATGCTGTTTTTACTCTGCTGTGGCTGCAGGAGGCAGCATGATACAAAAATCTTGTAGTCTTATCGTCAGATTTGGTTAGAATCCCGCCACTGCTTATCAACTGTGTGAACTGGGGCTGTGTAGATCCAGCACTGTGACCCTCAGCTTCCTCATCTTGTCAAGACAGACAGTGCCAGTTTCATATTGAAATATTGTAACTGCACTCTCTAACTTAAAAAAAAAAAACAACCACCGAGCTCAGCTTCAATAGATTTCTCCTCTTTTCTGAAAACAGATAGTAGTTGTATAAAAGGGTAAGATTCCTGCTGGCAGCTTTATTCATAATATCCTCAAAGTAGAAACAACCCAAATGTCCACCAGTAGGAGGATGATAAGCAAATTGAAGCACACCTACGTTATGGGAAACTACTCATGAATAAAAGGAAGAACTTATGGATCCATGCACCAACATGGATGAATCTTACAGACATTAGGTTGAGCGGAAAAGAAACCAGGCACAAACAGGAGAATATCGTCTGACTTCTTTTCCATGAAGTTCTAAAACAGGCAAAATCTTTTCATGGCAGAAATCAGAACAAGTGGTCTGAGGGTCTTGCCTGGAAAGGGGCACGAGGGGACTTTTGGGGTTGATAGAAATAGTCTGTCTTGATCTGTGTGGTAATTACACTGGTATATATATTTGTCAAGACTTGTTGGACTATACGATTAAATTGGATGTTTTACTTTGGACAAATTATACTTCAGTTAAAGGAAAGAAAACACCTATCCATTACATGTTTAATTTTCTAATGACTAGTTTTTTGGGATCCTTAGGATGCCGTGACCATCTGTACCCTGGGAATTGGGACGGCCTTTGGAGAGTCCATTCTGGACAACACACCCCGCCATGCAACCATCGTTACCAGGGAGAGCAGTGAACTGCTCCGCATTGAGCAGAAGGACTTCAAGGCACTATGGGAGGTGAGCCCTAAGGCTTCTTTGTCAATTAATGCAGTTTCAGAAAAGAAAGGGAGCTGCCACATGGATAATGGCATTACAGTCAAGCCTTAATGTGTTCTGTTCTGAGCTGGTACATGGAATTTAATTTTCAAAACTTGTTTTTGAAATGAGTGAGTGAAAAAGCCATTTTGACACAAAACATCCTTTTTTTTTTTTGTTTAATTTAGTGCTTGCTCAATTTTCTGTAGTTTGACATACCTTATAATTATTTCTTGAATGACCATAGAGTGTTTTATGTATTTTCTCCCTCCTTTTCCACAGATGTATTCTTAACCAGGGAACAAAATACTTTGACATTTTCTTTTGCATTTTAAAAATCATCATTGACATGTTCCCTGGGAAAGTGGAATGAATGGGGTTAACATCTGCTTCATTTAAATGCTTTTAAAAATGATGTGCCCTATAATAAGATATGAAAAATGGAGGTACATAAAGATGTCTGGTTACTTGCCAACTTCAAAATGCATAGGTGGCACAGCAGTGGATGGATGCAACTGGTCCTAGTAGCTTTTGCATTTACCGATGCTTACCAGAGCCCCTTAAAGTATTGCACTAATTTACAAGAAGTATGAGGAATAAATCATCTTATATGCAGTCATGGCAAATAGAGCACTTATAAAGGCCCAGCTAAGCCTTGCATCTTTTAGACTTGTTCTTTTCAGTTCTTTAAGCTTCTGATTTTAACCTGCTCCTTGTCTTTGTCCTTAGCTCAGTATGTCCAAGTGTTAACCCATCAAGCTGCAGGCTTCGCCACTGGTCCCAGTGTGGCTAAGATTTTAAACCTGATCTAAAAAGAATTTTGTGTAATCAAATAGTTTCCTCCAGAGCCAAACAAATGGCAGATGCATTAAGGGAGCCAACCTGCAGGTGAATGAGTGATGCTTTGCCTTAAAAGTCATGCAAAGCCTTGGAAGGCCTTGGTGGTGAAACCTGTTACTTTTATTCTTGGCAGTAGTGAATAAATTGTGAGGTTACTTGTTTGAAATATTTCTCTTAGAAAATATTAAAGAGCTCCAGCCGTTCTGTAAAGTTCAGAGACAAAAGCTAGTTTTAGGAAGGAAAATCGAAAGTAGGTTTGCATGAGGTGTATGTGGAGAGATTTTCTGTCAATTCAAAGGGACGAAGCTTGAGGCAAATAAGCCACTTTTTGGATCTTTCATTTTAAAAGGTAAACTGAAAAGTCTTTTTCAAAAGGGGAGTTTGGAAAACTGGTTTTCAGAACAAAAATGATTTCTAACTGTGATGTGTGTCATTATAACCACTTTTGTCTGTAATGACTTACTCAAATTGCTGAGAGAGGATGGTTTGCGGAAATATTTTAAAAATTTATTTTAATTAGGAGCCCTTAGTGCTGAG
Organism: Papio anubis; assembly: GCF_008728515.1. Taxonomy (NCBI): domain Eukaryota; kingdom Metazoa; phylum Chordata; class Mammalia; order Primates; family Cercopithecidae; genus Papio; species Papio anubis. Next base: position 56,506,080 of record NC_044985.1, read on the forward strand.
AAGGAAGCTTCTAAGAGGTTGCTACCTGTGAACATTAAAACAAACTTATTATTAAAAAAAATTTCAAACAGACAGAAAATCAAAAAGAATAGTACAATGAACACCCATTCACCCCCACCGAATTCAGTAGTTGTTAATGCGGAGCCATATTGGCTTCGGCTTTGCTTGTTTTTTTTTTTTTTTTTTTTTTTTTTTTGGTAAACTACTTTATTGTAAATGATAGACATGTAACATTTCTCCCTAAATATTCAGCATATATCTCAAAAAACTTAGAATATCCTGTTACATACCCTAGTGCCATTATCTCACCTATAAAACTAATAATATCCTAATATTATCTAATACCCAGTCTGTATTTCAAATGTCCTTAATCATCTCATAAATATCTTTTATAGCTTTGTTTCAAACCAGTCTCCAATAAAGAGCCATGTCTTACATTTGATTGTTATATCTAAGTCTCTCTCTCTCTCTCTCCCCCGCCTCTCCTTTTCTCTCTTACTTTCCCCCTGCCCCATCATGGCATTGACTTGTTAAAAAGGCCAGGTCAGTTTCTCCCAAATTCAAGATTTGTCTGCTTGTTTTTCTCATGGTATCTTTTTTTGCACTTCTATCCCAGGGTTTCCTATAAATGGAAATTAGGCTAAAGGTTTGATTAGATCAAGTCAAACGTTTTGGGCAAGAAAATGTGAAAAGTGATGCTAAGGACATCAGGAGGATTATAATGTCTGGTTTCTCTGTTGATGCTAAGTTTGATCCCTTGGTTAGGTTGTATCAGAGTACATTTTAGGACTGTTTTCTACAGATCTTTCCCTTAGAGGAAAAATATTTAATAGGGACATTGATATGGACATTTAGATACCTTGCTATCTAAAACCTTGCCACCTGTTTTGCAGTTCAGTGGGTCCACCTCTTCACCTGTAACCTCAGAGCATGATTTGTGATCTCCTTTGCCATTGGCTTAAGTGTACTGGGGACAACATTCAGAGAGACATTTGGAGTTGATAAGAGCAGATAGGTTTTAGTCTAACCTCTTTTACAGGGTGGGGACTGAAATCGCATAGTGAGTAAGAGATTAGTCAGATGTTTCATTTTATTTGCCTGTTCATGCAACTAAGTGTAGAGTGTGAATTAGATGCTCAATCAATGTTTTAATTGTCTAAAGTGAAAATGCAGTAAACCCCATTATCTAGCAATCTGTTAACCAGGACTTCATTAACGGGCACACTTGTGCACATACAGTACATGATAATCCTAAAAAATTATACAACTCTAAAGTACCTTCTGAATAAAAATGATTGAATTCTGTTTATTGTGTATTCGTTTATTCATAATATACAGAGTATCTCCCATGTGTTAGGTACATGTATATGTATGTATGTGGGTATACTCAGATGTTTGTATGTTTATACATACATACAAATCTGTATGCTTCTGCTCTCAGGGTAGGGGCTTCTGTTCCACTTAGAGCAGACAGAAAATAAAAATCATAGAATCTCAGAGCATAATATATCATTAAATAACTTTAGGTGCATGATTGGAATATCGGTGATCTATACATGGCATATATAGCGCTAATATGCTTGCAAAATATTTGATAACCAGAACGCCTGTTCTTTGATATGTCAGATAATAGGGTTAGTAAAATTAATCCATCCTTGTTCTGGTAAAATCCATCCTGTGCTGGTATCTGTTAGCAAAATTTAAACCCAAGCTCATACTGTCAGCAGAAGCCTAAGTCATCTAGATCACCCGAATATCAAAGGGGAAGAACCATACAGGGGGGAAGAATTACGTATTCAGGATTCAGGCCGACTCCTGAGTCATCACTGAAATGTAAGAGCACAGACAGAAGGCATCAGATGGTGGGAATGTAAACTAGTACAACCACTATGGAAAACAGTGTGGAGATTCCTTAACAAACAAAAATAGAAATACCATTTGATCCAGCGATCCCAACTCTGGGTATCTACCCAGAGGAAAAGAAGTCATTTTACAAAAAAGATACTTGCACATGCATGTTTGTAGCAGCACAATTTACAATTCCAAAAATATGGAACCAGCTCAAATGCCCATCAGTCAATGAGTGGATAAAGAAATTGTGAGATATATATATATATAAAATGGAATACTACTCAGCCATAAAAAGTAACAAATTCATAGCATTCGTAGCAATCTGGGTGGAAATGGAGACCATTATCCTAAGTGAAGTAACTCAGGAATAGGATACCAAACATCATACGTTCTCACTCATACATGGGAGCTAAGCTATGAGGATGCAAAGGCATAAGAATGACACAGTAGGCTTTGGGGACTTGGGGGAAAGGGGAGAGAGGGGTGAGGGATAAAAGACTACCATTGGGTACAGAGTACACTGCTCAGGTGATGGATGCACAAAAATCTCAGAAGTCACCACTAAAAAACTTATTCATGTAACCAAATGCCACCCATTCCCCAAAAGCCTATTGAAATTTTTTTAAAAAGAGAAAAAGAAACCCACTAAAATGTATATCATGCAAACATAAAAAGAAAACAGCAGCAAGGTCAACTGGATAAGGCCTCCACCATCAGGGAGGTAAGGTGCTCAGAGTTCAGTGTCCGGTGACGGGTTCCAAATAGTAAAAATTAGAGAATCAGAGGCCTCTGAATCAGAGGCCCTGTGTCTAAATTTGCATGTTCATCTCAGTTGAGTGTTTGCTTTTGAGGAATGTCCTGGTGGGCTCATTTCATGGCAGGCACTCTTATGTTGGGCTTTGTTTCCTTGTAGGTACTTTTACTGTCACTTATAGGGGCTGCAGGCTAGAACACTCCCGTTAGGATTCTGAGTTGCTTCTAACTGAAAATTATGGTCCCTAATCACTAACAGGTAGCACAGTCAAAAAGTAGTCCTTTAATAGACTGAGCAAATACTCTACTTTATATCTTGCACTTGAGACTTTAATGGTAGCACAAAGCTAGGGAATTCCTTTTCTTTTCCAGGTCAAGGGCAAGTTTCCTAGGCTTCCTCAGGTGCGCCCTCAGAGAACCATCCCCAATACCTCTTGCTTTATATTGTCTATTCCATCCCCAATACCTCTTGCTTTATATTGTCTATTCTGCTGTAAGTCAAATAGGCAACACTCAGAGTATTTTTTAAAAATCATCATCATAAATGTGATCAGAAGCATTTCCTCAATGGTCTCTATAAATCTATCAAATAAAATAAATATTCCCTAAGATATAACTGAGGTAGCAGCTTGGCACTTTTTTTTCTTTTGTACCCTACATCTTTCCTAATGAAAATGACCTGGTTTCCTTCTCCCTTTCCCTGTTTCAATTGCCAATTTTGGTCAGATCTGAGGGTGCTGGGTTGCTCTATCTTAAAGTCAGGTCATATTTTCTTAGCTTGAATGAATTATGTTAAGTTTATTCAGATTTGGTAAATAATGCCTCTCTCCATTTACACTGCTTTAATGTTAGAACTTAATAAAAAATATTAACCAGGGTATAAAATATCTCATTTTCCAGTAACATTTCAGGAAGGAGGCAGAGATGGAGAGAGATAAATATTGGAGACAGTATGTTTCTGAATTACATACAGAAGAAAATGGATTTAAAAGTCTTAGAATACCATTTTTAGTTCTTAAGACAATTATAATTTACATTTAAACTCTTTGACACTAGTGGCATTTTCTACCCTCAGTAAGGAAGTTAAATGGCAAAGCAGTTAACTGTAAGTTTGGGAGCTTAGAGCAGTTATTATATTAATAGTTGATCTAAGATTATAGGTATTTTATGATTGATAGTAGCTCTTGGAAGAAATACAAAACTGATCTATTATCCAAGTCCATGAATTTCTGTTCAGCACAGAGAGTATAAGAGGGTTTCCAATGGCTAGAACAAACCAGTGAGGGTTTTGTTGGGTTTTCTTCTTGGCTTTCTGTCTGATGTTGTGTTTGTATGAGGATGATTTCAGGTTTGTGGCATGTTTTGATATCTTTACATGGAATATTTCAAATACATGAAATTGAATGAGGTGATAAGTCCACTGTGTTCAGGAAAGTAGATTAGAGAGGTGCTCTTGGTTAAATCCATAAAAAATGCTTCTGAGAGGCCCTTGAACTTGCGTTTACCACCTGTTTACCTGTAGTTCAATTGCATGAACACCATTCTGGAAAAATTTCCCTGTTACCGTGAGCCATGTTTGAGCATATTCAAAATAATAACACATATTTATAAGTATGTTCTTAAAAATTAAAGACAATAATAAAATTACAGAGCCATTAAAAATAAAAGCAATGTTTTAAATTTGTAGTCTGACTCTTGTCACAATAAAAGTGATTTCTTAGCTGTGATTGTTATCTGGAAGCCTCTTGACATACTATTGTGATTTTATTCCAACCAGGGCAAAATGTGTCATGGAGAGCTGTTGCTTGGATATAATGATTGGCATATCAGATTTACTCCTCAAATGTGTCTGTGGCCTCAGTAAACATTGTTAACTGACTGAAAATGTATTTCATGCTTTATGAGATACAAAACTGAGTGGTAAAAATAAGAAAGTTAACGTTTCTGTCTTAAGAAAAGCCATTAGTAAATAGGGATATTAATCAGAATAATGAATGCTGTTGAAGAAATATGTTTATGACTGTCTCTATTCCCTAATTTTCAGAATGTTTATTTTTCTGTAAGATTCTATCAGATATGTTGACAGTTGTGGAACCAAAAAGCTTTTTAGTTACTTCTATTTACTGACTTTTTTTAGAGTAAATAGGGGAAAATCCCTTTTCCATTAATAATCTTTCAAGCCACAGTGAGAATAAGGATTGTTTGAAGCAACAGCAGCTTAGCCTTTGCTAAGGTGCTTTAAAAACGCTGTTAGAATAATATACCTTCCAGAGGCACCTGCTCTTGTTCCAATAGGCTTGATGTTTCTATCTGTCTGTAGCTGTCAGAAAAATGAAAGCCAAATACTTAAAAATTAGTATCTCAGAACACAGATATCCCAGAAGTTCTCAGGTAAATTGTGTGGCTTTACCCACCATACCAACAATTTCAGGTTGTTTCACTTTTGCATTAATGGTAGGCTTTCCAGGTTTATATGTAATGGGCTTGGGTATTGAGTTAGGACTGCGTGGCCCACCTGCAGACAAGGCAGCCCCTTGCCTGCCTGATAATGCACAGGGACCAAGACCCATACCCTCATCGGGAGTAACCAGAGCCTCAAAGCCAAGGGGCCTGTATTCTCCCAAGTCAGGAGCCCGAGCTTACTTTTGGCAACTTTGGAGCTTGTACTGTAGGGTTACTTCTCAGGCCAGAAATTTGCATCAAAGGACTAAGAAAAATATATCTAAAAATAAACATGAAAGCCAAGACTTCATGCCAGGAACTCCAGCCACACACATCCTGTTGGCTGGTTCTCTAGTCTTTCTCCTCACAGTTCTGATTCTTTTAAACCAAGCGGAAGCCTGCTTCGATGACTTGGACTTATGTCTGCACCAGGGTCTCATTCCTGTGTCTTCAAGCTTTTCCATGGAGTGGCAAAATGATTCAAATCCAGAAAGGAAGGGAGTGAAGTTATTAGGAGCTAACTAAAGTTAAAAAAAAAAAAAAAAAAAAAAAAAGGAAGTGTTTTCTTATTGCCTTAGACTGCCTGAGCTTTCCTGGAGAACCATCAGCACCGGTTTCCTCTCTGTGGACTGAGATCCACTCAGTGGTAGACACGAACAGGGAATGAACGGCAATGAAGGTACATTTTGCTGATCAAATAAAGGATAGATATTCACTGGATGTCTGAGACCTTTGAGAGACAGAAAAAGAAGGACGTATGCTCTACAAGGTCAGAATGGATCTTTTTATTTTTTAGTGAAGGGTGGGAGAGTGGGGAAATACTACATGTTACTGTTTGCATTTTGGAATTATGCTCAAAAACATCTCTGGCTTTTCTAATTATGTTCCACCAGACCCAAATATGTACCATGGCAGGGACATAATTTGATTTTATCTTTGTTTGTGGTGTGTGTGGGGCCAGGGGGTGAGTGGTGGCTCATCTTTCTGTTAGTGAAGCGTGTTTATTTAGCCTGATGATCTTAAATATGTTTCTAGAAGATAAATAAAGGTAGCTGTTCATAACTAGGCAGAGTAACATTTATCACAGCAAAATTACATACATGTATTTGTCTAGTGACATATTTGAATGACACATATTAAAAATGAATTTTGTTCAAGGAAACAGATTGTGGGTGATGGTGTTTCACCCTCCAGGCCCCTGGAAGGTATTTTGCCTGTAGCTCTCAGACTCAATGAAGTCCTTGGTGTTTATGGGCATTCTGTTACATTATTGATAAGTGAGAGTTCTACCTGCTCCCCAAGCAATGATTTCACTATTTCTCAGAAGATGATCAGGGGGTCTGAGCAGATCAAGGCTTGGCTGGCAAATGCTAGGAATGCCCATGTGCTGTACGGTGGGCCTGCCGGCAGAGTGCTATAACCAGTAGCTGCTTTCTCTGAGCTGGCGCTACTTTGGGTGTTCATTTCAGGAGTGTAGAGTGAACACTCACATCTTTGAGGAGCTGCCGTTAAAAGAGTTTCTGAGATGTTTCCCTTGGCTGTGCACTAGCCAGGACTCTGTTGACACCTCACCCCTACTCTCTCCCCTGCACTGTTCTCTTATACTGGGCCCCCTCACTCACTCAGCTAAGCTACTGAGCAGCCTGCCCTTCTCAGTAGCCGCTCACCTCAACAGTAATTGATGCCACATTAAACATTTAATCTCTAAGAAGCTTCTGTCATATTCAGCAAACATACTTGTTTCCACCAGGTGGAGGTGCAAAATGCACCATGTTTGCCTTTCTGTGGTTTACAATCTAGTGGAGAAGACAATCATAGACACAAATACGAGACAGACTGAAAAATACTCTAAGAAAGATCCAGCGTGCTAAAGGACAGGGGCAGAGCAAGAAGAGATCCATTTCCACCAAGGGCCTCATTTCATCCAAGGACAAAGAGATCTGCTTCTGAATTCTTATGTGGGTAGCAAGGCTGTTTTTCAGCATCCCTAAAGGATTGGGGACAGTTAACCAAATGATAGCATTTGAGGCAGGCTTGTCCCAAGGGAGTGAGCCCACAGAAAAGGGGCTGGGCTTCTTCACTCTGTGGTTGTGTTGTGTGGCACTCTGGGTTCTTCTCCTTTGCTGGGCCCCTGGGCAGGCGTGGTGAGAACTCAGCCTGTCATGTGTTGTGTTTCCAAATGTCTGGGTTTGTTTTTTGTTGTTCAGCCATCATCTGGAGAAATCCGCTCTGGGGTTTAACGGGTTCCCCCAGGCAAAGGCAGTTCTAGCTGGGAAAGCTTTAAGAACTTGAGACTTTCAGAAGGAACTCGTGGTGTGGACTGGGGGATACTGTTAAGCTCTTTATGTGTAGAAAACCCTGTGGTCATGGGACTTTCCTGCTCTCATGGGGCCAAATTCCACTCCTGAGTCGTCTCTGGGCTGCTGTGAGAGGTTAGGGCACAGTCACTGGGGCAGAGGGTCTGACACAGAGGATGAAGCAGCAGGAAATCCTGTCACTAAGTTGGCTTCTCCGAATTCCTAGTCTTGCCCCTATTTGATCTCACTGACCTCAATGTTTTGAGCTGTCTAGCCCAAACCAATAAACGCAAGACAAACCATCCAAAGGTTGTTGATGTGGTTGAATGGTCTGGCCTGAGATTCTGGTCTATTCTTGGTTTAACCCAACTTTGCTGGATGACATTTTGCAAAGCTCTCCAGCTTCCTAGGCCACTTATTGTAAAATAGAGATACCTTTACCTAAATTCTGCCTTGCTGACAGAAGTGGTCAAAGTTCATGTTGATTGATTCTTACGTGCCTTATGAGTTGAAAAATCTAGTGTCCCCCTCCTCCCTTTTTGGTTTGCAAATTAGAGAAGAGTGAGCCACAAATTCTGTGAATGGAAAGAATAAAATATAGGGCAGTAGTTCATGTTGTATCAAAATATATTATTTGGAAGGGGAGAAGAACTTTTTGGTATCTTTCATAATTTATAGTTGTAGTTCTTAAAACCGGTTTCACATTAGAAGTATCTGGGAAGCTTTTTAAAAGATTTCCATGCCAGGGCTTTTGACAGACTGTTGAAGCCAAAATCTCTAGAAGAGGGAGCCTCATCAGTAGCTTCTGAAAGCTCCTCAGATGAGTCTCTGGACAGCCAGAGCTGAGAACCCCTTCAACAATGGGTTTTGATAATTCACCATTCCCCTTTGTGCTTACTTCTGCGTACACCTGGCTGGCGTCCTTGCCCTGTGCTAAGATGTTATGATTGAATAATATGTTTGTTCCTTACAAGTCTGTGTTGAATTTCCTAGTGTAATTTGTCCTTCTCTCCTACAGACATTCTACTTCCAAATTAGAGTTTCTGGTAGATTTATGTAATAATGGAAGTCAGTACTTTAGAGTCAGAATCTGTGGGGTTTGTTCAAGACTTTATTAATTAGAGGCTGCCTATGTGGAATGGTTATTGAAAGAGTGAGAATAAAGTGCAAGATCATCCCCAAATTCCACCATCTCTTAACAGTCTGAGCAACGGTGTCTTTCACAATTTGTAGCTCCTGGGAAATTTCACTGTATGCCTATGAGAGAATGAGAGTAAAGAAGACAGGTAATAATTTTACTGTTACTATGAATGAAGTTCTGAATTCATGGATCCCCTAGGAATCGTGGGAGCTCTCAACTATCCCCAGACTATACTGTAAGAATTACTTACCTACAATAAATTCCTGGGAGAAGAATCACTAGTTTGAAGTACATAAGAACTTTTATGACTCTTGATAAATATGATCACATTTATTTTCAGTAGCTGTTATTCTGCCACCAACAGTATTTTAGCATGCTTATTGCTTCTGGCCTTGGCCAGTGTGACCATTATATATACAGATGCTCCTCAACTTATGATTGGTATGCATCGAGATAAACCCATTGTAAGTTGAAAATATCATGTCAGTAATGCATTTAATACACCTAACCTACTGAACACCATAGTTTAGCCTATCCCACCTTGAATGTACTCAGAACACCTACATTAGCCTACACTTGGCCAAATCATCTAACACAAAGCCTATTTTATAATAAAGTGTTGAACATCTCATATAATTCATTGAATACTGTACTAAAAATGAAAACCAGAATGGTTGTATGGCTACTTGAAGTATAGTTTCTACTGAATACTTATTGCTTTCACACCATTGTCAATTTGAACAATTCTAAGTTGACCCATCATAGGTTAGTGACTGGCTCTGTGTGTGTCCAATATAATAGACATTGCTACTGCAAGTGTGTTTCTTTGATTACTGGGATGCTTGAGGTTTTCTTATCTATTTTTTTTTTTTACCGATTATAAATACCCAATGTAACATGTCCTCTTTTGGGACATGTTATTCTTATGAATTAAATACATTGGCATTTATTGACCAATTTATGTGAATGCTTTATATGATTGAGACATTAACCCTCTGTTAGAATTTCTGCACATATTTAATCTTGGTCTGTTTACTTTTCATGTTTCATAATATTTAATGTACATACATTTAAAATTCATTAAATCCACCAGCAACCTGGCTATTTCATGATTTAAAAAATTAAAATTAGTTTTATAAAGGTATTATCTTACCTTCATTTATAGTGGATTTGGGAAATAACATGATGTAAGTAATAATGTGTTTTACCCAATGGTGTTGGCTGCATGAATTGATTGGCATTGTAAAAATTTTTTGTTGCTTCTTTCATTTGCTTCAGAAATTTATTAAATATTCTTACAGATCCATATCTTGCCTCTAATTGTTTCCTATAACGTCTATGTAAACCTTATTTTATGATCTGTAACAAAATTTTGTGAAGATTTCTTTTGTGGATATTTGCACCATGATCTATAGTCAATCTTCCACTCCTCTGGCTGTTGGGTGTCTGTGAAGATCCCAGAGATTTGATTGTGGAAGGCTCTGCTCCTTTGCTTTCCTTTGCCTCTGTGCCATGCCCTCCCCCAAACATGCTTTAAGCTTTGGTCTGAGTGAAACCATCCAGTGGAATTGTGATCTTTTCTGAAGTTAGAGAAGTGAGTTCCCTTTTTTGTGTGTGCATCCATAACTGCCTTCTCTTTTCTACTGTCCAATACTGTGTCTACCTCTTTAAAAGTTGTGGAGTAAGTACTGAAGCTCTTACCAATAAGTTTTAATGAAACGAGTTTTCATTTTTAGGCCTTCGCTATTTGTTGTGAGTTTTAGTTTATCTGTTTGGAGGGTGTTTTTTGCCTATGCTTAGCTTTGTTTAAAGTTTATAGAATTGCCAAATGCAAATATTCTAAAAAAGGAAAAAAAGCTCTATAATAACTTTCACTATATACAATTCCCATTAAAAGCACACAGAACTTAAAAATGGGATAATGTAGTAAAATGATCCGATATTGGATTTAGTAAGAGATACACCTGTTCTCAGGGACGTACACCACTTTGTGAACAACATCTTGAAAGGCATTTGCTTATTTAAAAAGGTATAAAGCCAGGCTTGGTGGCTCATTCCTGTAATCCCAGCACCTTGGGAGGGCGATGCGAGCAGATTTCTTGAGCCTAGGAGTTTGAGATCAGCCTGGACAACATGGTGAAACCCCGTCTCTACAAGAAACACACACAAAAGATTAGCCCAGCATGGTAGCATGTGCCTGTAGCTGTGGGAGGCTGAGGTTGGGAGGATCACGTAAGCCCTGGGAGGTCGAGGCTGGGTGACAGAGCAAGACTCTGTCTCAAAAAATAAAAAATAAAAAATAATTGTACAACTACACTTGAAGACCCTTTGTACCCTCATTTAGGCCGAATGTGAGCCTTTTGCCTGTTAGTAATGTAATAACTCATTTAGTCCACTGGCAGGTAGGTCTGCGTGTGGAGCCTCAGCAAAGAGGGATGATTCACAACCGTGCTTTTCGCCTGGGATTCTTGAGCCTTGAGGAGTTCAAGGACCAGCTTTGACATTTTTGAAATTTTTATATGTGTGTGCACTTTTATATTCCATATATTATCCATATATATTCCATATATAATCCATGTATTAATGGATGCACACATATAAATTATGATTAATATATTGTTAGCTTTCATTCTAATTGGATAGGGGTCTGTTATCTACCAAAAGATGAAGAATCATTTTCTGTGGAATTAAAAGAATATAGACCAGATTATGTAGCTTATTTCTTCTTTATGTGGGAGAACATTTATTCCCAGTGTAACATATCTTTGTAGAATTTGTGCTGGTGAGAGTGGAAATAGAAAAGTACTGGTCATCAGGCTTTAAGGCTTTGACTCTTTTTGTAGTGAAGAAGAAATTATTAGGGAAAAATGCTAAGTTCCAGAGATCAAAACAGAAATGCTTTGCCAAAAGAGGTTCTACCAAAGCCCATTTCAAAATAAGTGTTTCTAATTTGTTGATTCATTGACCTTTTAAATAGCTGACATCATTTGGACATTTTGTACCTAGTTCCAAACTGATTGAGCTACCGCAGGAGTTTTTCACAGCTGTGTGGTTTTGTATCCTCAGTTGCATTTCTCCCCAAAACTGTCCACATTGAAAAAGGCCTATAAAGCTAACTGGACAACTTCAGACAGTGATACTTTTAAAAATTAGTTATAACGCAACCCATCACGCAAAACAAGAATTGTGTTTGTTTGTTTATTTATTTATTTATTTGAGACAGAGTCTCTCTCTGTCACCCAGGCTGGAGTGCAGTGGTGCAATCGTGCCTCGCTGTAGCCTTGACCTCCTGGGTTCAAAACATCCTCCCACCTTAGCCTCCTGTGTAGCCAGGACTATAGGCATGTGCCACCACACCTGGCTAATTTGTTGTTGTTATTATTTGTATTTTAAAGAAATTATTTAATTTATTGAAACTAGGTAATACATACATGTGGTACAAAATTCCAAAAGTACAACAGGGTATATATCGAAAAGCATGCTTCTCACCCTCCTCTGCCCCAACCACCAGATCTCTTCTCCAGAAGCAGCCACTGTTATGGGCTTCTCTGTAGAATGTTTTATGCAGAATATTCTCTTTAATAGGTTGTTGGGCAAGACTTCCAAAATGTATATTTGACTGCTCTTCTCAACCTCTTGAAAAAGAAAAATCAATTTTTAAAATTATTGAAACTGTCAAGGCATTTTGAGTCAAAATTTTCATACAAATTGACTCTAACATACCTGCCAGAGTTTTCATTTACTTGTTCCATTTACTTGATTATTTCACTAAACTCCAACACCTTGAACCCCTGGTAGCACCGTCCAGTGTTTTAAATCTGAGAATATTTTCACAAAATGTGACTATGTTTCAGATAGAAAACTTTTTTTTTCTCCCCGAGATGGAGTTTTGCTCTTGTTGCCCAGTCTGAAGTGCAGTGGTACGATCTCGGCTCACTGCAACCTTCGCCTCCCAGGTTCAAGCAATTCTCCCGCCTCAGCCTTCTGAGTAGCTGGGATTACAGGTGCCTGCCATCATGCCTGGCTAATTTTTGTATTTTTAGTAGAGATGGGGTTTCCCCATGTTGGCCAGGCTGGTCTCGAACTCCTGATCTCAGGTGATCCACCCACCTCAGCCTCAAAAAGTGTTGGAATTACAGGTGTGAGCCACCGCGCCCAGCCCAATAGAAAACTAAGTATGTGAGAGTCATTGCAGTATAATCATATTGAATTTTTAGTTACTAAGAACTAATACATTTGTTGGAAATTCAAAGTAATACATATGGTTAATAATATTAAAAGCAAAATAAGTAAATATAAAATGTTACCTTCTTCAATTTTAATAGAGGTGTTAGTCTCTATTAAGACTATGGGATATCAAATTGGTACCATGGTAGTAAATGCCACAAGAGAAATTCTTTTTCTACTAACTTACAAAGACGTTATCCCTGTAAATAACCTCTACGGATCCACAATTCCTGTGTTGATGTGTATGCACTCATCAAGGCAAGCATCCCTTGTGGGGTAGATGACCTTGCATCTATGGCCTTTGAGAGAATAAATATCTATGTTGACAGTGCAGCTGCCACATATTGAGTTCATAAAATTGGGTTTGGGTTTTTTAATCTGGCATATTATTCTTGCTTAATTTCATTTTGCTGACTATGGTTCCAGAGCTATAAATCAGGGACAGTGTTTACCCACAGAAGGAAAGGAGAGCAGGAATAATAGCATGAAATATTGCCTTTGTTTATTAAAAGTGTTTCTTCATTTGGGCACCTGTTGTCTTTTGGTTACCAGTTCCCTCTGGATCTTATCAGTTTTTGAATTGTTTTTTGAAATTAATAATCAGACCTGTGATCATTTGAAGTAAGAGGTAGCATAAAGTTCATAAACTAAAGGAGTGAGTGGGGCAGGCAAAAAGAAACCTATTTTTTAATATACAAAAATAGGGCATATATATACAAAGTTCAAACAGTACAGATAAGGCTAACTACATAATTTGTGGGACCCAGTGCAAAACAAAAATATGGTATCTCTTGTTCTCCTCAGAGGAAAAAATATTAACTTTTTCTGTTTTCTCTATCTCAACTCCACATTTTGTTCTTTGCCATTTAATGTTCTAAGTAAAGAAAAACCCAAATTTTAAATTATTAGCATAAATTTGTTTATCTGTAGTGTAATACCAGTTTGAAATGCAAATATAACAGCAATTAACTTACATGCAGAATCACCCAAATTACATAATTTGAACTTCCTAGCTCGGACATATGTATATATTTCATTCTTACTAGGGCAATGGGAACTTTGCACAAAATGGATTCAACTGTTTTTATTTTGCTTCTTGATGCACACACATTCTAACCAACATTCATTATCTTCAGCTTACTGACAGTAAGGAAGGACTAAAAGGAAAAAGAACTATAGGTTGCCCTATCTTTCCTTTACTTTTATGTCATTATTTTCAGACTAAATGGTTGGCTAATAGAATTGGCTCTTGGTATCCATGGGTTACACATCCATGGATTCAACTAACCCCAGATTTCAAAAAAATATGCCAGTTGGGCGCAGTGGTTCATGCCTGTGATCCCAGCCAAGGTGGGCAGATCACCTGAGGTCAGGAGTTCGAGACCAGCCTGGCCAACGTGGTGAAACCCTGTCTCTACTAAAAACACAAAAATTAGCTTGGTGTGGTGGCACATGCCTGTAATCCCAGCTACTCAGAAGGCTGAGGCAGGAGAATCACTTGAACCTGAGAGGTGGAGGGTGCAGTGAGCTGAGATCGCGCCACTGCACTCCAGCCTGGGAGACTGAGTGAGACTCCGTCTCAAAAAAAAAAAAAAAAAAATCCAAAAAAGGTATGGCACTGAACATGTACAGAGGTTTGGGTTTTTTTTTTTTCCTGTCATTATTCCCTAAACAGTACGATATAGTAACTATTTACATAGTATCTGTTTGGGGAAGCCAAGGGGAAGAATACATTATATGGATGTTGTGCAAAATTTAAAATTTGATAAATATTTTCTAGTTGCACTCTAGAAAGTCTGAAGCAATTTTCACTCTCTACAACAGTGTAGGAGTATACTTGTTTTTTCAGTTCTTTAACCTGAGTAATTTCAAACTTTGAAAATTTTTATTATTTTGCTTTGTATTTCCCTAATCATGAGTGAGGTTAAGCATCTTTTAAAATATTTCTTGGCAGTTGTACTGTTTTTGGTCTGTGAATGGCTGGTTCATATCTTTTGTTCAGTACTCTATTGGGTTGCATCTACAGTTTTTAAGATTATAAGAACACTTTGTAAATTAAAGAAACATGCCCCTTTTGCCATATGCATTAAAGTATCTTTTCCAGGGTTTTGTTCAAGATATATTTTGTGACCAGGAACTTAGGACCGGAGAAATATTTCCTTTATGAGTTTTTTCCTCAAGACATTTCATTCCTTAATTTTTTTCCCTGTAATCTCTTCCTGTGAACTATGTCCCAGTTATACATCCCTAAGGACATACGGTATTGCTATTGAAGCAAAACTTTTAAAAAATCATTTTATTGTCTACTACTTCTCCTGGAAATTATTTTGATTTATCCATTTAATGTTTTTATCCTTTTTCTACTGGGGAGATGCTGCTTCAGGAAGCTAATTCCAAATTAGTTAGTTCTTGGATCTGTTGGCTCCAAGACACAATTCCCAGCAATTATTCATCCTTATCTATTTGGAGGAAACTCAGAGGAAGAAGGCATTTTGAAATTCTATCACATGCTGTTTTTCTTGGCTAGATCAGTGGCTTGGCCATTGGGTGTGTGGTCTCTCTTTCTCTTTACAGACCAGATACTTTTAATGGGAGTTTCTAGTAGAGTTGAAACTAAGGAACCCTGAAGGCAAAGATGAAGTAATTCTACTTTTGTGCCTCAATCTTATCATCCCAGGTGCTCAATGTATTGTCTTTCAGTGGTTCTAGTAAAATGGGATATAATCCTGTGTGGAAAATAGCAGAGGCAGCTTCAAAAAACTCAGGGAAGAGAGATTGAAAGGAGTGTCCAAGATGGGGAGCACATTATAAAGGCAGAGGAAGAGAACGACTCTTCATAAAACTTGATTTGGAGATAATGCTACAATGGTGGTGACTGGTGCTGGTAAACAGGAAAATAAAGCTACTTTTCTGCATGCTCTGAAACCTCTTACAACAAGAAATAATCCCATTGTAAATAAATTTATTTGTTTAAAAAATCCCGAGCAACTGCTTTTTTTTTTTTCTAATTGGAACATTTGGGATTTCAGGTTTTCAGATTAGGGGTAAACATTCTGCAAATATTCCAAAGTCTGAAAAAATCAGAAATCTGAACCAAACAAATGACTTTTAACCACTTTGAAAAATGAGAACCTCTACAAAAGATTGGTTTTCAATAAAGGGAAATCTCTTCTCTACACATATTCTTTCTCCTTTAAACGTTGAAATAGTCTCGAAAGAATTTTTTAATAAATTCTGTTCTCTTTCTTTGATTTTTTTCTTAGGTGAAATATTACATTTTGTTTTCCTGTGCCATAATGGTGATGTCATCCTTAGCAGCTTATGCTCCTATTCTGTGCTTCAGTTGACTGGCACCCTCTGAGGCTTCTGAGCTATGTAGGAGTTTTTGCCCCCCAGTAGCTGACACCAGTACGTTACAGAATTGCTCTAAGTTGCCAGCCCTCCCTTCTCATTGAGATCAAACTACTCTCTTTCCTCTGCTCCTGGTGCCTTTTCTCTGCTAAAGGTTGGGAAATGACATGCGCCTAAGCAAGAGTAAATAGACCATGAAGAGGTGAGTTGTGCATGCTTATAGCAGTGTCTCCTACCAGCTTTGATATGCGAAACAGATGCCACATTCATTTTGGTGTCTTGGAGGGCTTATATGCAGGTACTAATTGTGTTCAGATCAATTAGAGGATGTGTTTAAGTGGCCATTGGATTACTTATGTACTGTTAGTGATTTAAATCTTTATAAAACATTATTTCTAAACTGTTGACCAAGCTGCAAACATATCCAACAATATGCATGCTCATTAATAAATAGAAGAGACAGTTTCTACAGTGGAAAGCATGTGGGCCTGGTGTCAAAATGAGATTTTATTGCTTTTTGGCAGTGTGATATTGGACCAGAAGTTTGTACCTCAGTTTTCTCACCTGTAAAGTGAGATAATAAAATATAGCTTGTGTGGTGGTGGCATGCCTAGCACATGAATAAATGCTGAGTGAAAGAATTTCATTAAATGATAGCAATTTTAGAAATATATATAACCTGATATTAACTTAAGTATGTTTTATGAATATAAATCATTAGAATACATTCTCGATATTTATGATAATAAAATTATTTATCCTTATTGATACATACCTTAAATATATATGACTTGCTAAAAAATACACAATTTTCAAATAACAACAATCTCTTAACCACTATACATTTCCAATTCAGAAGTTAAATTCTCAGCGGCAAGGGAAGATTGAGATCCAGAAAGAACTAAGGCTACCAAGCATTCCATTCCTCTGAGGCTTCTAAATTAGAATGTGAGTCTAGGGCTGGAGAGGGTGAGATTGAGTGTCATTCTTCCAATCTCTTTTTGGCTTTTTGTTCCTGACTTTGAATGAGGGTAATAGTTGTGATTACTCCAGACTTTCTAAATAGAAGTGAAAAGTAAGGTAACTCTTAACTTGTTGAAATGGAAATATACCTTCCACTCCATAAAAGATGTCACATCTTGGTATAATCTCAGGCTTACTTTTTCAGATGCAAATTAGTGAAAAAACAATAGTTAACAATTTTGGCAGCCAAAATCTTCAGAGTAGCTTCCTTTGAATACCAAAAATCTCTCATGTATAGACACATATGCCTGCATAAATACATGCAGAACACACCCTCTTCTGCCTCCACATGTCTATGGCAATTTTCCAGGTGAAATGCCAGAAGAAGCAAATGCCTCAAAGACTCTGTGCTTTGAGGTTAAAGGTGTGATGCCTTTGGCACCACCTGAACTCAATTGGGTGTGGGGGTTGGTGGAACAGGCTCTTGGTTGTAGCTCTGTGGTGTGTGACGTCTCAGTTGTGATATCCTAGAGCAACCTCATAGCCCTGATCTTCCATTCTGTCCGTGTGATTAAACACGCTCTGTTTGGGTGTTGCCTGGCAGAATAATAACACTGCTTAGGTAAGAAGGGTATTGTCCTGAGGTGTGGCGTCCTTTTGACTTCCTCCCCCAAATGGAGCACTTCCTGCTTTCCAGCTGAATGATGATTCATGAGAAGAGACTTGAGGATGTGACACAGGAGACCAGTCAGGCCATAATTATTTGTATGGCATGTGTAACAAATCTGCTTTCAGCACACATCCCATCCAGGTAAAGCCAGGAAATACAACGAGGGCTGGAAATAGCTCGTGGCTAGCATGCCCAACACTAGTCATTTAGTGCTTTCAACAACCCAAAGTGCCATATCAAAGTAGTCATGTTTACCAGAATTCTCATTGCAGATCTGAATTCTGATGATTATTTCTCTTTTTTTGATTTCTGGCAATTGAGAAACATTGTTAGAGTTTATTCAGAGTGAGGGATTTGTGAAGTGTTTGATGTGTGCCTGAGATAGACCTAGGTATGTGCTATAATCGTACATAGAAATGTGGCCAGGAGCACAGTCATGTGAGAAAGCTCCCTGGGGAATGTAAGGAGAATGGCTCATATTGCATATTAAATTGTGTTCTTAGAGAACATGAGCATTACCATTTATTACTTACTGTATATGTCAGGAACCATGTTGGGTGTGTGTGTATATAAATTTTGCTGAATCTTAACTATGGCCTTATGAGGCCATTATAAACATAAAAATAGCTATATGACTAATGCTTGCTATGGGCTTGTCATTATGCTAAGTAGCCATCTTATATACATTCTCTTATTTAATCCTCCTAACAACATTGGCCAGTGGGGGTGATTATTCCATTTTATAAGTAAGAAAAACGGAGACTTGGAGAGATTAAGGAGCTTGCCCAGGGTTGTATGGCTAGTAAAGTAGAGGAGTTAGGATTTAAACTTGCCCTGTCTGACTTCAAAACCTGTGATTTGTACCACATCATTTTTTTCTCTTACCATTCTATGATCAAGCATTATCAGTGATGAACCAGCCAACCAACAAACCAAACAAACAAATAAACGAGTGAATAAACAAACAAAAAAAAACCAGTTTCAACCTTCGTTAATGGAGTATATGTTATAATAGAAAAATACTTTTTTTCTATGATCTCACTCTGTTGCCCAGGCTGGAGTGCAGTGGTGCAATCATAGCTCACTGTGGTCTTGAACTCCTGGGTTCAATCCCTCCTCAGTTTCCTGATTAGCTGGGTCTACAGGTGTGCACCACCTTGCCTGGCTAAATTTATTTTAGTAGTAATGGAGTCTCACTATGTTGCTCAGGCTGGTCTCAAACTCCCATCCTCAAGTGATCCTTCCACCTCAGCCTCCCAAAGTGCTGAGATCACAGGTGTAAGCCACTCAGCCCAGGCAAGAAAAATGCTTATATTCACTTGGAGAACAATAGCTCAAATATGGTGTAGTATTCTGTTCTCACCAACACTTAGGAAAAAATGGAAATCTGTAACATTAAGTTAAATCCAACAAATATGAAGTGCCTACTGTGTTGGCTTCTTATGAGACCCTGAGGTGAACAATCAAGAGATACTTTAGTAAAGAACACCCTCTTAGAATACCAGAAGAATACCAGAAGGCTAAGGCAAAAGAGTACCAGAAGGCTAAGGCTACTGTTCTCATTTTAGTCTCTCACATTGTTACATATCATTTCCTACAAGAAGTGACCTGTTGGGTCACATATCATTTTGATATCCTCAAAAATGAAACATGTTTATTTCTCTGTGGATATCATGATATAAGAGAATATCCTCCTCAAAAATATCTTCCCCATTTCAACTTCAGCACACTTCATAGAAAGATGAAAGTCATGGTAATGGACCATTATACCACGATGATCACACAAACCAGAACACACTGGGAAACCCCCCTTTGTTATCCCTGCAATTTGTTTTAGTTCTAAAGTGATTAACTTAGAGAAAATGAAGTAAGATAATATTATATAAGCCAGCTTTTGGATATTTGATTTATGACCAAAAGGAAATAATCCAGAAGCAGCTTTGAGGAAATCTCATGCATGGTAGAAAGTGAATATCTCAAATAAATTTAAAGACTTTCTAAGCATGCAGGTGATTAGTTCAATTTTGATCTCTTTTACCACTTAGACATGGGTTGTAAAAACTATTGTAGGATCTCTTGGTATGGAGGAGATTCCAGAAAACTTTGTATATATGTTTTTGGTAAAATTTAAAGATATTATGTACCCCAAATATTTTCTCTTCTCTAGGAATTTAGTTGACACACGTGCAAATTTATCTAAAGCATGATCTTACATATACATGATACACCAAACATGGTCATAGGGAAGGATGGGAGGAAAACTTGCATGAAACATGTATTAGAGAAAACCAAAACCTATTTATTTGAACCATATGTTGTTTTTTACTGCACTTATGTTTTTCTTAAGAAGCACAAATTAATTTAGCTACAGTTTCTAAGTGTGGGCAATAAGTAAGATCTTCTTCCCACGCATCCCTTGATCCCCATCACCAAACAGGGAACAGCTTTCTTCTGGTGTAGATCTCCATGCCCCCTCCCCTAAAAGATCAGCAACACACTGAGGACCTCCATTTACATTTTTACTTTTAATAAAATAGATACATAATAGATATTAATTATGGTGAGTTCGAAGAAAATATTCAGCTTCCTTATAAAGACAAGTCATTGGCTTTGTTACAGGAAAGGGGTCCTGTAGGAAAGGGGGTCCCAGAACCCCAAGAGAGTGTTCTTGGATCTTGCACGAGAAGGAATTCAGGGCGAGTCTGCAGTGCAAAGTGAAAACAAGGTTATTAAGAAAGTAAAGGAATAAAAGAATGGCTAGTCCATAGACAGCCCCCGAGGGCTGCTGTTTACCCATTTTTATGGTTATTTCTTAATGATATGCTAAACAAGGGGTTGATTATCCGTGCCTTCCCTTTTTAGGCCATATAGGTAACTCCCTGACATTGCTGTGGCATTTGTAAACTGTCATGGCTCTGGTGGGAGTGTAACAGTGAGGACGCCCAGAGGTCACTCTCCTCACTATTTTGGTTTTGGTGGGTTTGGCCAGCTCCTTAACTGCAACCTGTTTTATCAACAAGGTCTTTATGACCTGTATTTTGTGCTGACCTCCTATCTCATCCTATGAGTTAGAATGCCTTAACCGTCTGGGAATGCAGCCCAGTTGGTTTCAGCCTCTTTTTACCCAGCTCCTATTCAAGATGGAGTTGCTCTGGTTTATCAGCTTTATCGTCATCTTAAGTTTTAGGGAGAAGCTACGTGTATTCATTCATAGTATATTTATTGAGTATTTAGTAGTGGCACATCATTACACAAAGGAGATACAAAAAAATTCCTGGGCCTTGGGCATATGGAGATGACTAATTCAAGAGGTAAGTCATATGCATATGGCTTATACTATACTATACTCCACATAGGTGGAGTATCAATATAAAAGTTACTAACTTTAATGCTAACATTAAGAGGAACATGTATGGATCAAGAAATGAAATGATCAATATCACATTTTCTGTTCTCTTAAGTGCTAAAAGCCTCTTTTCTCTTTAGTACTTTGTCTTGTGTTTCATCTCTAATTCAAAGCTTTTATAAAATCTTACTTCCTCCATTGAAACCTTTGAGCATGTGAAGAATTATGGTTAGAGCATCCCTGGGTCCAAATTATTCATTATATGGCTTCTCTTCCATTAAGGATCTGTGTTCGCTTGCTTTTTGTTTGTTTATGGCTCTCTATTCCTGTCAGAGCTGGTTTAGAGGTTCTGAGCCAGAGTGCAGCTACTTCCAAATCTTTAAAGAAACATTTTCCTCTAAGAAGGAAAACTATTCTCTTAACTGATCACGCAATTCTGGAAGGCAAAGGAGAAGTGGGCCCTGACCCAACAGGACAGATTAGCCAGATGAAACTGGTTATCATAGCAGAGTACTATGTTTCCACTTCAACATCTGCGCAACACCTATTCTACTCATTTGGTGATCAACCACTTGTTCTTTGGTCCTGTGTGCCATTCTCTTAGTTGTTGGTACTTTTACTGTCTACTTTACCTGCTAGAGTTATGTGCAGTGTGGGGGCGAGCTACTCAGTAAAGGTCAAGTCTTAGAGGACCTCATGAAAAGTTCATCATTGCTGACTGTCACATTGTGAGCACCCAGTTAATATTTATTAAGGTAGTAATTGTTAGCAGTTAGATATAGATTGATTTAAGATGAATATTATACTTCTTTTATAGGAAAGGATCCAATGGAAAAGCATCAAGTGAAGCTGCCCTCTTCTTCCTTAGCAGGTCCTTTTTCAGGGAAATTGTCTTGGGATGTCTTGTTAGCTCCAGGGGTCTCAGAGATCACTCATTGCCTGTGAACTGAAGAGCAGAAACAGGTCCAGAGAGCTTTCAACTGTTTCACCAAGGCCACCATCCTGGGCATTGGCAGAGCCGGGACCAGCCTTGGTTTTCCTCTTACTGGCCCAGGGCTGACGCCATAGCACTATGTCTGAATGGGACTTAAAAACTAATGTGATAAGGGAAAGCCTTGAATTAGCAGTGTCCAAAACTATTTTAAGATCCTGATGAAAGTGATAGACCCTCTCCCCAGAAAAATGCATGCTGTGGTTTGGATATAGTTTGTTGGGGTCCACAGAGTCTCATGTTGAAATTTGATCTCACTGTTGGAGGTGGGGCCTGTGGAAGGTGTTTGGCTGGTGGGGGCAGATCCCTCATGAATGACTTTGTGCCACTCCAGTAAGTGAGTGAGTTTTCACTCTTACTTCCCTCAAGAACTGGTTCTTGAAAAGAGCCTAGCACCTCCTTCTTCCCCCTTTCTTCCTTTCTTGCCGAGTAATCTCTACACATTTAGGCTCCCGTTTATCTTCCGCCATGAGTGAAGGCAGCCCCCTTGCTGGAAGCACATGTTGGTACCATGCTTCTTGTACAGTCAACATATCCATGAGCCAAACAAACCTCTTTCTTTGTAAACTACCCAGCCTCAGGTATTCCTTTCTGGCAATGCAAACAGATTGAGACAATGCACACACACACTTACAATTTTGGATATAATTTTGGGCATGAACTTCATGAAGTTTATCCAATGACAGCTGTCTAGGGTACATGACCCCCATTTTATGAAGTACTGATACAGACGGAATTTACCAGAAACACTCTGCCTATTTCTAAATACTCCTGTATTCTAATTACACTTGAGTAATTACAAGATTATAGAATGTGGATGGTTACTGCCACTTCTCAAAATGGCCATTTAGGATTTACTTATTAGTGAGTGAACAGACATCCAAATCTACATGTTGGCTGAATAACACACACACACACACACACACTTGAACATAAACTTAATTTTAAACGCAGTTAAAAGGCAGTTAAAAGACTTGAAAAGTGTGAACTTCCCACAACTACCTTATCTTCCATTGAAAAATTATTTTTATTGTCCCTTATTCTCCTATTATATTTTCTTTTCTAGTAAACACCTGCCATAGTGTGTATCCTTTATTTGGGACCTACTGTGCATTTTACTCTGGAGGCTAGAAAATTAGTCATCCAGCAAGTATATATAGACCATCTGTTATGCGTAAGATATTCTGAGAGATGTGGGGAAAGGGTTCTCAAGAAGATACAGCATGATCTTTTTTCTCAAGGAGATTTTGGTTCAATTTGGAGGGCACAATAATATTAATATGCATTCAATGGCCGGTCTTTATTGAGCGCTATTCAAGCTTCAAGCTAGAGAGAGAGACAAAAATTACTTTGAGGTGAGCTTCATGAAGGAGGTGAAGTCTGTACAGACTGGACTTTGAAAGGTGGATTGGATTGGGGAAGGCCAAAAAGAAGGGGAAGGTATTTTAGTCTATTCCAGTTATCTATTGTTATATAACAGACAATCCCAAATGTAGTGCCTTGAAACAACAATACCCTTTAATTTTCTCCTGAATCTGCCATTTGGATCGGGTTGGGGGATGAGAGGGAGAACAGCTTACTTATGTTCCACTGGGCATCACCTGGGGCAACACACAGGAGGCTGGCATCACCCAAAGGCTTGCTTCTGTCAGTATTGGTTGATGCTGACAGAAGCTATGGCTGTTGACCAGAGCACCTATATATGGCTGTTCCATGTAACTGCCTGGCTTCCTCCCAGTAAGAGGCTTGGTGACAAAAGCCAGTGTCCCAAGACAACCAGGCAGAAGCTTCTTCAATTTTGTGACCTGCCTTGGAAGTCATTCACAGCCACTTTCGTCATAGTCACAAGTGCACCCAGATGCATGGGGAGGGAACATAGGCCTTGCTTTTAACATCTTCACGTCACACTGTAGGATGAGTATGTGGGATGGGAGATATTGTTGTGGCCATTGGGGAAAACACAGTCTGCCCCACAGCCCATGGAATGATAGGAATGAGATTGCAGAGATGGTGCAGTTACAGGTGTCTGGAGAATTATGTTGGGTGGAGCTGGGAAAACGGGAGGGAGTCTAAGCTAAGGAATCTGGTTTTAGTCCTGCTGACACTGGTGATGCTTTCAAGTTTTTGATGTAATCACAGCGATCATGAACTAGAATGATCTGGTTGGAGTGTGCAGGATCGTTGGAGGTGGTGTCATTAACTGGAAGTTTATTGCAGTAGTCTAGATATGCCAAGATAAGGCCTTGCATAGAGTACAAATAGAGACTGGAAAAAAGTGACAGGAGAGAGAGACATTACCAGGAATAATATGAGGTTCAAAATACTTGGATAAGAGGAATGAGGGGGAAAATAAGACAGTGATAATGTCACTGTTGTGAGCTAAGTAAAAATATAGGCTCTATCCTTAAAGAGATGGGCAGTAGTTTTCCAACAGAATTTGCCAGGGGCAAGTCAAAGCATGCACACTTGGATAATTAGTGTTTCCTGAGCTCCCACAGTGAGTTCTGAACAGATAAAGGACATAATTGATTTAAGTGCATTTACAAAATTAAGATTTTCTTCAAAGTGTGATTATATAGTTGTTTTATTTTACCTTTAGAGTAGTCCTTTGGGATATTACCACAAGCCTCACAGTTCCTTATCTACCACTTTGAAACCTAAACTGTTTCGAAAGATGAAAAGTTCTTGTGAGCTCTTTTGTCAGCAAAACCTGACCTGAACAGGTATTGAATAGACATAAGGCTGTTTATAGTCTCTATTCATCCTACTTAGTGTGAATATTCATGTATTTCATTGCATACATATTATGTATTTGATTTTGAGATTCTAGACCTGAATCATAATTTTGTGGATGAGAATAGTGTTACTCGGAAAATTAAGTAGTTTACCCAAGGCATAAACTAGGATCTGTTATCTGTAAAGACCAATCTGTAAAGGCCTTCTCTATGAGCACCAACTCCATCTGGAAAGCTGTACATATGAATTGTTTACAGAGGTAGATCTTTTTCTGACACCAGATCTTTTTCTGGTTGGCTATCTTATCTCTGACAGGTGCTGGTATTTTTGCCGTTAAATTGCAAATCCTTTGAAGGCAGAGACAGTGTTATTTGCTTTACATAGAAGCAGTTTACATAAAGAAGAAGCTGAATCTTTATTCAGCATTTGCAACTGACATATAAGTACTCCACATTAGGCTGTATTTTATGGGTTGATCAGTATACACTGCCAGGTAAGTCTGTGTGCTCTGTCCATGTCCAGACTTGGGGACTCGGAACAGGCACAATCTCCCAAGGGCAGAATGGCCATGGCCTCACCCTGCCCTCTCTTGGAAAGCTCATCTCGATGTGCTGAACTGGACCTGTGAAACTTGGGGCAGAGGCCAGGGTTAAGCCTCTTCGGCCTCTGGTGGCTTTCAGGTTCCACTTGGGAGAATGGGCCCTGGAAAGTGAGGCACTCGGGAAATAAAGATGCACTTCCATCTTGGGCTTTTCTCCTGTGCAGGCAGGCTCTGCTTTTCAGGAAAGAAAATGACTTCTGGACCTCTCACATCCTCTCATTTGCCTCCTTCCTCTCCTTGCAGTGAATGGGCTGTTTACTCTCAAGCCTGAGATTCAATTACTTTTATTGTTAGATTTGGCTGTGATTGTCTTTAATGGTCAGAAAAAATTATCCAGCAACTAAAAAAACATAATTAAAAAAGTCAGTCACAGTGTGTCCCTGTGATTTTTGGCTGGCAGTAAAGAAGAATTTCCTCAGAGGAGTTCTTTGAGATATTTGACACTTAGTACTTGTCCTCCAAATTTTATTTCACAAATGGAAACCTAAGGGCTGTGTTTTTGTTTTTGTTTTTAGTTCATTCAGTAGCAGATATATTGTAAGCCCCTCAAAAGTGATAGTTTCAGTTTAATGTCATCTATGAGGTAGAAAATATTTTATAGCTGATAATCCTTACTTTCTACATATAATATCAAGCAAGTATGTATATGAATGCAAAGCATGTTCAGGCCCTGGTTCCAGCCCCTAAATAAATTGGCATCCTTGGGCAACTTACTATATTCTAATGGATCTATCTTCTTATTGGAACGAAGGAAAGAGAATTTTAGCCCACATTACAGATTTTCTGATGGGAATAGTAATACAAATGGTATTGATGAAAAGAAGTAGTCCAGGAAGTGTCACTGACTGTAGTGACCTAGGGCATTTGCAATAGGGATCATGTGGAAGTGATTTCAGGCCAAGCTGGAGCTTCTTTGAGTTATGTGGGGACAGGGTGTCCTTCGTCTTCATGGACCTATAGTATTTCTGCCTGAGCAGCAAGTGTTTCATAATATGCCACGGCTAACCGCATTACAGGAGAAGTCATCGCCTCTTATGCTTTGAGGGAGCCAGGAAGCAACGCCTAATGAGATGCCTGACAGTTCAGGGAACGGCCCTGCATGTGTTGTTTTGAATGATGCCAGCTAGTTTCAAGTGGGCAGGATTAAAATGCAAACCAAACCCAGATTTTTTTTTTTTGTATTTAATTAATGTCTGATGTTTGCCAACCAAGGGGAAGGTGACAGAGGGCAGCAAACAAATTGCTTAGAGCTGTGCTGTCACCTGGACTGAGACATCCTGACATGATATAGCTGGGCCAGCAGCTGGCCCCTCTGTGGTACTGGGGAATGGAATTGGCAGATGGAAAGGAAATGTGAAAATGTTCCTGAAGCATGGCCTATTTACAAGGAGACTTCTAATAAAAAAATGTGGTTGAGGTACACATAACATGACATTTACCATTTTAACCATTTTAGATATACAATTCAGTGGCCTTAAGTACATTCACTGTGTGGTGCAACCATCACTGCTGTCTAGTTTCAGAACTTTCTCCTCACCCCGTTAAGGAAACCTTACATTCATTAGCAGTTACTCCCTTTTTCTCACTTCTCCAGCCCCTGCCAGCTATTCATCTGGTTCCTGTCTATAAGCAGGCTTTTCAGGATGGCACAGTAGCTCAGGGGAATGGAAGACACTGGGATTGGGAATTAGGAGATGGAGGGTCTTTTCAAATCTAGGTTCCTGTCTTCAGTTTTTTCAACAACATAGCAAACCCTCCTCACTGCAGCAGGAGGGCAAACCTGTAACTTATGACTCCCTTTGCAAATCTTTTTAAACTACCTTATTGAGGTATACTTTATATACCATAAACTTCATACATTTCAAATGTAATTCAGTGATTTTTACTATCTTTACCAGATGGTGCAACCACTGTCATAATCTAGTTTTAGAGCAGTTTCATCCTTCCAATCAGATCTCTCATGCCTATTTATAGTTAATCCTGTTCTACCCTTAGTCCCAAGCAAACAGTGGCCTACTTTCAGTCTCTATCAATTAGCCTTTTCTGGACATTTCATAGAAATGAAATCATATGACATGTGGCCTCTGCATCTGGCTCCTTTCCCTGAGCATAAGGTTTGGGGATTCATCCATGATGAAGCATGTGCCAGGAGTTCTTTTTAAAAATTGCTGAATAGTATTTCATTGACTGGATATACCACATTTTATCTATTCACCTGCAAACATTTTTTTTTTTTTTTTTTTTGAGACGGAGTCTCGCTCTGTCGCCCAGGCTGGAGTGCAGTGGCCAGATCTCAGCTCACTGCAAGCTCCGCCTCCCGGGTTCCCGCTATTCTCCTGCCTCAGCCTCCTGAGTAGCTGGGACCACAGGCGCCGCCACCTCGCCCGGCTAATTTTTTGTGTTTTTAGTAGAGACGGGGTTTCGCTGTGTTAGCCAGGATGGTCTCGATCTCCTGACCTTGTGATCCGCCCGTCTCGGCCTCCCAAAGTGCTGGGATTACAGGCTTGAGCCACCGCGCCCGGCCTGCAAACATTTTTAAAGAAGTTTCTAGTCTGTGAAGTCTAGAGGGTTGAGTTAATTAAATGACTTCTAAGATCCTCCCTCTCCCAGATTCTGGCCAAAAAAAAAAAAAAGTCCCAGTGGCAGATCTGAGTTCTTAGATCATACATTTACTCAACAGATGTTTGTTGAATAGCCCTCATGGTGAACCACGCTCTGTGCTAGACACTGGGAATATGGTCCTGCATTCTTGAGATTTCTGCTCTACTGTAGGAGACGGGGCCCTTCTCACACCAGGCCCAGCCTAGCCCCTATGCTGGTGGGTCACAGGAGCAGACACATTCTGATGGGACTGATGTTTGGTCACAGGCAGCTTTTTCAGTCTGCTCCCCTGACTATGCCACTCCACAGATGCTCTGTGCGCCTCCCAGACACTGCCATGCCATCATGAGTTTCCAGCACATGTTTTTGGAATTGCCTGTTTGCATGTCTCTCCTTCCTGTGGAATGTGAGCAACTTGAGGATGGACTGGAACTTAGTACAGTGCCTGGCATGTAGAAGCTGCCCGGTGGTTGTTTGATGAATTAATGGATGATTGAATCCCATTCTGGCAAGAATCACGAGCAAATATAAGAATTGGGGACATATGGGCCTGTTCTGGTCTCTTCGTTTCTAGAGGCAGTGTTCTTCCTTCTCTAGTTCCAGAGTTAGCGGTTGCAGGGTTGCCTCTTTAGACTGCAGGCACAGGTACAGAAGAGAAAATACAGCCATCTGAAGTTCTCACTGCTTCCTGGAACACAAGCTTGACACAGACTTCTTAACACCGTCACAAATATCTTAATAGTGCTCCTAGGGTCACCCTGAGAGCATACTATTTAGGGAAACAATATGAAAATGGTCTCGCGTGGCAGGGTGACTGTATCCAGATGCCAGAGGTGGTGACTTAGCATGGCTTCCCCAGCCTGTGCTCAGGCCCCTCCCGTTCCACCCTGCCACCGCCTGGCTCATGCTCTCAGCCTCCTCCTTGGCTCCTGCCCTGGGACATCTCGCCTGACCAGAAAGCCAGGACTGAAGGGGCAGGACACATCGTGTGTGTTCCTGTGGGACGCTGGGCTGAAGGTGGAAGTGGGAAGACCCTGGAGGCTGAAGCAGGCAAGGTGCTTCATGTGGAGAAGAAAGCAGGTGGTTCTTTGAGGGCTTTATTGGTGGCCAGTACTGGTGGCTGGGGTCTAATCAGAGTCCCATTACCTTACTGGGACAAAACATTTAAAAGCGCAGGGACATAGTGTAGTTTCAGAGATTGTGTGAAACTTTTAAGAGACTATAATTATTTTTGAGATTATGTTATTCTGAAGGTGTAATCTACTTTAATAGGACCATGTGTTAGCCTTGTCCATCTTGGGACGACTCTGGTGGTCTTTCTTATTCTGTGGCATGTTTATTTTCATGGTTATTGATTGGCGCCCATTGATGTGGTCCATCATACACAATTATCTCACGAGTGGTGGTCATCATACTCTGTTGACATTCTACTAGGGATCTCCACATCCCCCAACCCCTTACAGAAGGACTCTTAATCTCTGGGGTGGGCAGTAGCTTGCTGGGTTCCTTTGCATAATGGAAGACAAAGATTGAGAGTCTAGTTGGAAAGAAACTACCTTGGGTTTTAGTTGATTCTGTTATTGATTAGCATTTTTACCATTTAAAATGTCCTCATGCTTGAGACACCCCAAATACGTTCTATAAATTCTAAACTCATGCACAGGGCACTTCTCCCTGAGCCAGTGTCCAGTGACAGTGCAGTGACACCTGGTTCTAATCTTGTGAATCAAAAGTCAGGGTATACATTCTTCCCCTGCCAGCCCCTTCTTGATGCTTTGCCTGTTAA
The DNA here is from genome assembly GCF_008728515.1 of Papio anubis. Lineage (NCBI taxonomy): Eukaryota > Metazoa > Chordata > Mammalia > Primates > Cercopithecidae > Papio > Papio anubis. The sequence goes on from NC_044985.1 coordinate 56,535,836, forward strand.
TTCACACTAGATCCTTTCTGTTGAGCTGGTAGTTTCATTTTTAGTATAGAAATCAAGTTTAATTAAAACTTACTTCCCATTTAAAATGATAATTTGTTTGGTTTAGCATTCTTAATTACCTTGAGTAAATTGCCTATAGAGGCTCACATAATTCGTTTGTTTGTTCAAAGTATTACTGTGTCATCTGCATATTTTGAAAGATACCACTTTAATGAAACACTGGGGTGGAGTCAGGGTAAATGCTAAGGGGATGGTCTTTGCTAAGGGGATGGTCTTTCCGCCCTAGTCTGTTTGTTCAGCTGGAAGATTTTTATCATCTTACAGAGTTTTCACAAAAGATCAAAGTTTTGCAAAGCTTCAGTGTTGGAAAATCATTAGCAAGGAAGTGTCTCGGGGAGGGGTGGGAATATAGCATGTGTGAGCAGCCTTTGAGTCTAGCAAGGGGCCTGCCTCCTCAGCACCCACTTGAGCTTCTTGTAAGGAATGCAGGTACCAAGATATCTTCCTGCACACTCAAGGGTGTATGTAATTGAATCATATTTCTAATGCATCAGAGGAGCTTACAATAATTAGAAGGCTGAATTAGTGAAAAAAGGTGATGTTGACTAAAGGTGACCATTTTATAATTCTGAGTACATTATAACCACTAATCAGTGTTAATAAATAACCATCTATAGCAGAGGGCTTTAGAAAACTTATATTGATAAATAGGTAAGAATAATGACTGTTCTCTGGGAGCTTTTCTTTTTTTTAGCAGAGAGGTATGAGGGATTTCTTTATGGTCTGGACAAGTTTGCCAAACAACTTGATTCAGTCAGTCTCTGATTTATTGATTTTATGTAATTGCAGAGACTAATCATTGGTTTACCGCCTAAACCTTAAAAACTGATTTATAGTTCTCACTATAAAAAACAGTATGACAGAACATAGTAGAACACATTGCATTAGTTTAAATATCTCCAGCTTTCCTATTGCCTATAAACAAAATGCGGAAAATATTCTAATAAAAGCCCTTTATTAGTGTTAGTTACATACTAAAAACATTTCTGAATGATGTGGCCAGAAGGCATATCTCAAATAGGGAAAATTCTCTCTTTTATACTCAGGGATTGTTTGTAGAGAAAGTGTATATCATATGGAATATCGGTAATGAAAGTAAAAGAGTAACAGAGCCAGTTTTTTATGTTTGCACTGCAATTTGGGGCAGTATGATAAAGTCAGGAAGATTGCTCTCTTCAGTGCCTCGTTGAGCCTGCATCCTAATGTACTATCTTTGTACATGAAAGCACAACCGCTGGTCCAACATTAATAGGACATGCCCTTTTCTGTCCTTTCTCGGTCATAATGGAAAAGACAGTATCTTGATGCTCAGGAGACCTGCTTAGACCACTAAGATCTCTTAGTGACTGTGTGCCCTTGGGCAAGTTGCTTCATTTTTCTGGACCCCAGTTTCCTTACCTGAAAATTGCTTGTCTGTAGATGAATTAGACATTATCTAAGGTTATTCTTACTAAAACACTGTGCTTTCAGTGGTGATGGATTGTCCTTGGTCCGTGTGCCTCTGTACTGGTCTCCATGGATCCAGAGATAGGAGTTGGGGAAACCAGTTCCTGGAGTCATGGTGCAGTCAGAAGGCAAGAATTAGAGGTAAGCAGACAGGCTGACAGGGGAATCAAGACCTTTGCCCTCTTCGTGCTCTCAGTTTTGATGAGCCTGTGTAGCTAAGGATAGACTGACCCTTTCGTTTTACCTGACCCGTGTTTTATTCTATTTCCTACTTGGAGAGGAGGGCGTTGGGGATGCTGAGAAGAATCTTAAAGGTAAAAGCATCTGGAATATGATCTTGATGTCCAAAATAAAAATTTACCTTTGTTTAAAGGAAACAAAGGAAGAGTTCTTTTCATCTTATTTGACTCAGAAAAAAATCGTGACTTTTAAATGTCAATGTTTTTTGCTTTAGTTAGGTTTTTAAAATTTTTAAATTAAAAAGTAAAAATATTAACAAATATTATTTAAAATTCAAACAATATGCAAAAGATATAAAGTAAAGAAAAATTTTCTCCACTCCCACTAGCCAGAACTATCTACTATTAACACTTTTATCTGTGTACTTCCAGACATTTTTCTATGGACACATCAATGTAATTATTATATATGTACCTCTTTTTTTGCTTTAAAAATTGAATTATTTGGATCTTCTCTCTTTTTTCCTTGTTAGTCTAACTAGCAGTCTTATCTATCTTATTAATTCTTTCAAAGAACCAAGTTCTGGTTTCAATGATCTTTTGTATGGTTTTTTTGCATCTCATTTTCATTCAGTTCAGCTCTGATTTTGGTTATTTCTTGTCTTCTGCCAGCTTTGGGGTTGGTTCACTCTTGCTTTTCTAGTTCTTTAAGGTGTGGTGTTAGGTTGTTAATTTGAGATCTTTTTAACATTTTGTCATGAGTATTTAGCACTATAAACTTTCCTCTTTACACAGCTTTAGCTGTGTCTTAGAGATTTTGGTATGTTGTATCTTTGTTCTCGATAGTGTCAAAGAATTTCTTGATTTCTGCTTTAATTTCATCTCAAAACTCATTCAGAAGCAGGTTAATTTCCATGTAATTGTATGGTTTTGAGTGATCTTGGTATTGATTTCTGTTGTTATTGCACTGTGGTCTAAGAGTGTGGCTGGTATGATTTGTTTTTTTGAGTTTGCTGAGAATTGTTTTATGACTGATTGTGTGGTCAATTTTAGACTATATGCCATGTGCAGATGAGAAGAATATATGTTCTATTGTTTTGGGGTGGAGAGTTCTGTAGCTGTCTGTTAGGCCTATTTGGTCGAGTATCGAGTGACTATAAAGACACGTGGACGTGTATGTTCATCGCAGCACTATTCACAATAGCAAAGACATGGAATCAACTTAAATGCCCATCAATGATAGACTGGAAAAAGAAAATGTGGTACATATACACCATGGAATACTACACAGCCATAAAAAAGAATGAGATAGTGTTCTTTGCAGCAACACAGTTGGAACTGGAAGTCGTCATCCTAGGTGAACTAACACAGGAACAGAAAACTAAACACTGCCATGTTCTCACTTATAAGTGGGAGCTAAACAATGGGAACACATGGACACAAAGAAGGGAACAGTAGACACCAGGGCCTACTTAAAGGTGGAGGGTAGAGGGTGGCAAGAGGGTGAAGATTAAAAAAGTACCTGTCGGGTACCATGTTTATCACCTGAGTGATGAAATAATATATACATCAAACTCCCGAGACTTGCAATTTATCTATGGAACAAACTTGTACATGTACCCCTGAAACTAAAAAGTTTTAAAAAATTGAATTATGCTGTAAATATGATTATGCAAACTGATTTTTTACTTCAATGTCTTTCATGGATATTTTTCCATGAATATTTATAGATCACAGCAAAGTACATGCTCATTAAAAATAATGCCTGGATTTGTTTGTATAACTGTATAGACATATTAGATCATATATGAAAGCAGTAACTCTGCAGACAGTGTCACCACATTGTAGCACATTTCATCTTTCTATTTTAGGAATGTCAGTGAGGACTGGTCGTATTCTAGGCATCCCAGTGTTACTTTCCCTGAACATTTTCATAACATGAGCCCCAGAATGAAGATAAGCTTCCTTGTTCTTTAAGGTTTTCTTCCTTAAGGCTTCTTTTAGCTATTTTGATGAATTGTCAATAAGTTGATATGATATGTAACCCTTCTCAGATTTTATGTTTGGATTTGTTTAACTTTACTTAACCCTTATATAGTGCTTACTTGTATCAGGTAGAGTTTTAAACATACCAAATTTAAACTCATTTAATCCTTCTAACAACTATATGAGATAGGTATTACTAGTGTTACCCGGTTTCAACTTCCTTGTGATTCTTCTATATAAACAATCATGTTATCTGCAAATAAGGGGAATCTTACTTCTTTCTTTCTAATCTTTATGCTTTTTACTTATTTTTCCTGCCTTATCGCACTGGCAAGGACCACCAGCACAGGGGTGAATAGAAGTGGTAATAATGGACATCCTTTCCCTGTCATTGATCTTAGGGGAAAATCATTCAATATTTCATCATTAAATATTATTTTTAACTATATATTAAAGAAATATCTTTTTATTTTTAATTTGATGAGAGTTTTTTAAAAAATCACAAATTGATATTAAATGTTGTCAAATGCTGTTTCTGAACATATTAGTAAGAGCTACATATTTGTTCTCTTTTATTCTAGTGATATGGTGCATTACATGGGTTGATTTTTAAATATTAACACAGTGTTACATTCCTGAAATAAACGCTACCTATTATGTAAAAACTCTATTATGTAAAAAGAATGATTGTCCTTTTTATTGATATATATTGCTAGCTTTGATTTGCTGATATTTGCTGATAATTGTTAAGGATGTTTGTGTCTATGTTCATAGAAATTTTTTTCTAATATGTTTTCATCAGATTTTGGTATCAGGATTATGCTGGCTTCATAAAATGAGTTGGGGATTGTCCCATCTTCCTTCATTTTCTGAAGAAGTCATGTAGGATTGATTTTTTTTTCCATAAATATTTGATAGAATACCATGAAAGCATTTGTACTGGAGTTTTCTTTATGAGGATTTTGATAACACATTCAATTGCTTTAATAGATATGGCACTATTAAAGATTTTTAATTTCATCTTGTGTCAATTTTGGTAAATTATATATTCTTGGAGGAACTTGTCTGTTTAATCCAAGTGTTCAAATGTATTGATATAGAGTTGTTTATTATAGTTATTATCTTTTCAGTGTATCAGAATTTACCTCCTTTTCAAAGAACCAACTTTTTTTTTTTTTAATTTTTCTGTTGGCTTTCTGTGTTCCATTTCATTGATTTCTGACTTAAAAAATTCCTTCCTTCCTTCTCTTTACTTTGGGTTTAATTTGTTCTTTTTTTCTATCTTCTAAAGATGGAAACTTGGGTCATTGCTTTTATACCTTTCTTCTTTTCTGTTATAAACATTTAAAGCTATAAATTTCCTCTAAGCATTGCTTTGTTTTCTACAGATTTTGGTATGTTGCACTTTCATTATCATTCTGTTCAAAATACTGTGTATTTCCCCTATGATTTCTTCGTTGGCCCATGGGTTCTTTAGAACTCTGTTGTCAGTTTCCATATATTTTTGAGTTTCCTACATATCTTGTTGGTATTGATTTTTGGTTTAATTAAATTGTCAGAAAACATATTTTTTAGGATTTCAGTCTTTTGAAATTTGTTTAGATTTATTTATAGCACACTAGGGTTTTTGCTCAGTACCTTTTAATAACTTACATTTCTTGTTGAGATTTCTTTATATTTACCAAGGTATTCCTATCTTGGTAAATCTATCATGCACACTTGAAAAGAATGTGCATTCTGCAGCTGTTGGGTGTAGTGTTTTTTAAATGTCAATTAGGTCAATGTAGTTAGTTGGTAGTGATGTTCAGGTCTTGTATGTCTCCACTGATTTTTTTGTCTTATTCTAACAATTATTGAGAGAACAGTATTAGAATCTCCAAGTATGATTGCAGATTTGTCTTTTTCTTCAATAATTTTTTTAATTTTTTGCTTTATAACATTTTGTTATTAGGCATGTATGCATTTATTATTTTTATTTCTTTTAGATGAATTACTCTTTATCGTTATAAAATTCACCTTTTTTGTCTCGTGATACTCTATTGCCTTCAAATCTAATTCATAGAATATTAATACAACTACTGTGGCTTTCTTATGCTTTCTCTTTTCATGGTGTATATTTTTCCAAGCTTTTATTTTCTATCTGTTTCTTTGTATATAAAAGGTATAGAGAACATGTAGATGAATTTTGCTTTTTTTATCCATTCTGACAATTTCTGTTTTTAATTGGAGTGTTTAGTCCATTTGCATTTAATGTAATTATTTATATGATTGGATTTAGGTTTACCATTTTGCTATTTTTATTGTTGTTGTTACATCTGCTTTTTTATTCCTCTCTCTTCCTTTTTTGCCTTATTTTGGATCAATTAGATTTTTGAACTAGAATTCTACTTTAGTTTGATTCCCTAGGAAGCAGATACCAAGACTGAGTTATAAGTACAAGAGCTTTATTGGGTGCAATGCCAACAAAAATAAAGAGGAGAAAGAGAGAGAGTTTGTTACCCATGAAAGGGGCAGAAGGAAGGAGGATGAAAGAGAGAGAGCCTCAGACTGCAGCACAGTTTTGAGAATGTCTCTGCAAGCCCGATGGAGAGTATTGATGCAAAAATTGCTTGTAAACAAGTTTTGCATTGGGCAGAAATGATGGCCCTCCCTACCATGCTTATCATTGACTAAAGAACATAGCTTTGATTCACTCACAATAGATCTAAAAATCACTGCAGTTGGATGCTGTCAGCTAGCTGCACTCTTCACAGCTGATTGGCAAGTTTCTTCTAGAAGGGAGAACCTTCTAGAAGGTTCTTTTCACATTCCACTTAGAATTCATATTGTACTGCTTCATGTCAAATATTGAATCTGGAAATTGTATAATTCCATTTATTGCCCCCCCATCCTTTATGTTATTGTTGATGATATTACATCTTAGTCTATGTTATAAACTCCAAAATATAGTGTTAGAATTTTTATGTCAATGGTTGCCTGTAATACAAGTAATATTTTTGAAGTGTGTGTGTTTTTCATATTTGCCCACATATTGACATTTCCAGTGATCTTCTTTCCTTCCTATAGAGCTGGCTAACCATCTGGTGTCTTTTACCTTCATCCTGGAGAGCTTTCTTCAATGTTTCAAGTAATGCAGGTCTGCTGGAGATTAAGTGTTTTAGGTTTTGTTTTTCTGAAAATGTCTTCATTGGCCTCCAGTGTTGAAGAATATTTTTGTTGGATATAGAATTCTATCTTGACAAATAGAATTCTAGCTTTACAAGTGGTGTTTTCCTGTTGGTATTTTAATGATGTCATTCCATTATCTTCTATTCTTTGTGAATTTTGATGGAAAGTTAGTACTAATATAGTTTTGTCCTATATGTAGTATGCCATTTTCCCCCTGGTTGCTTTTAAGTTTCTCACTTTATCTTTGAATTTTAATAGTTTGAATATGATATGCCTTGGCATGGGTCTTTGTTTTGTTTTTTATTTATCTGGTTTGGGGTTTACTGAGAATCTTGGTTTTTTAAGTTTATATCTGCTTTTTAACCAACTTTTGGAAAATTTGAGTTATTTCTTTAAATATTTTTTCTGTCTATTCTCTCTCTTCTTGTCCTTCTGGAATTCCGGTTATACATATGCTGTTATATCCCATTGATCCCTAAGGCCTTCTTCATTAAAAAGAATTTTCTCTGTTCTTCAGATTGGTTAATTTCTATTGTTCTATCCTTAAGTTCACTGACACGTTTTATTATTATTTTTCCAATCTGTTGTTGGGTCGATTCAGTGAATTTTTTTCAGATACTGTATTTTTTAGTTCTAGAATTTTCACTTGGTACTTTTTAATAACTTGTACCTCTCTGCTGAGATTTCTTTTATGCCCTTGAGCACTTAGTTATAATAGCTGCTTTAAAGTCCTTGCCTGTTAATTCTAATATCTGAATTATCTCAGAGTTGGTCTCTTTTGGTTGGTTTCTTTTGAGGATGGGTTATATATTTTTGTGTCTTTGCATGTGTAGTAATTTTGGAATGTACTCTGGACATTGTGAGTGATACATTACAGAGATTCTGAATACTGTCATATGCCTTTAAAGAGTATTGATTTTCTGTTTTTGCAGGCAGTTAAGTGGCAAAACTCAAATTCCAATTTTGTTTTCCCTGAGATAGCAGCAGACATCTCTGTTCAGTTCTTTCTCCTTAACTGAGTGACTTGGAGTCTGCTTCACATATATATAGTATTGGGATCAGTCAGAGATTTGGTCAGATCTCATGTAGTGAATCTGGGGCTTTCCCTCTGTGGCTGTCTTCTCTCTGGGATTTCCTCCTTTATTTTCCAGCTGCTGTAATCTCCCTGAACTCTGTCCTCTGGTTCCTCAACCAGGACAACTACAGGCTTTTATCTGACTCTGGCCATACCGTGGAACTGACTGGGCCTTGGCCTTAGATTAAAAGTTATAAAAATTGGGTTAATTTATCAACTGCCATTCTTCTAAGTGTCAGCCCCCCACCACCTTTATATCTGCCTGTTCTCAGTCATTCTCCACTGCCTTCAGATAATTTTGTTATTGTTTTTAAATATTTTATCCAGGACTTATAATTGTTATCTGTGGGAGGGCTGGCCTGATATAAATTACTTTCATGACTAGAAGCAGAACTCTATTATCCCACTTTACAGGTGAATTTAAAATATGCACACACACACACACACACACACACACACACACCCCACATACACAGAGCAAGTCTTAGTACGTTACCCAAGGTCATACAGCTGGTAAGTGGCAAAGCCATGATTTGAAGACAGGCAAATCCAAGTCTTAGGATTTCTTCCAATGGGAGCTTTTAATGGTGTGAATTTTCAGGGCAATGGAAGGAAGTCTTAGAAATGTTCTGGAACTTATGGGGCCTTATGGTATCAATTCCTTATGCACTGGACTCATCCTAAGATCTCATTACTCAGTGGATGCTTCATATGTCTTTGGGTGTATACATTATTTGAGACACAAGTTTATATACAAGTTGCATTCAAGGATCATGAGCTCTTGGTTAACTACAAAGTAGATCTTTAGTTATGAAAATCCCATATTTTCAGAGGCTTGGGCCATCTTACATAGAAACTGGTGAAATAGGCCAGGCGCCTTGGTTCATGCCCATAATCCCAGCCCTTTGGGAGGCTGAGGTGGGAGGATCACTTGAGCCCAGGTGTTTGAGACCAGCCTGGGAAACATGGCAAAACCCCATGTGTACAAAAAATACAAAAATTAGCCGGATGTGGTGACATGCCTGCAGTCCCAGATACCTGGGAGGCTGAGGTGGGAGATCACTTGAGCCCTGGAGAGTCTGAGGCTGCAGCGAGCCATGACCTACCTACATGAACTACGGCTGTACTCCAGCCTGGGTGACAGAGCAAGACCCTGTCTCAAAAAAAAAAAAAAAAAAAAAGAAAACTGCTGAAGTTTATTATGTGATTCTTTCAGTGACTAAAATAAAGAGAACGTTTAGAGGAAGATAATATCTACAGTAATGTAATGAACATATATGCGTTATTTGTTGAAAACACTCAGAACCACAGTTATGGATAAATGGTAAACTTTTAAAAATGTAATTTAGCTGATGTGAGTCATGACTTTCAAAGCCTAACAACAGGACCAGGCTTGAGCAATTCTTGTTTTTGAGTTTATGCTCCTTCTTGACTGTTTCCCTTTTTCCCCTTTAGCCTAAGTCAGTTTGAATTAACATTCATCAAATGATTAATTTCATCTTATTCTTCTTACCCCTTGATTTTATCTTTATGATGTATTTTCAAAGTCTGGCTTGCTCTTATTGATTTTGTCATAGTTCATAAACTGACTTGTAGAGTAGTGAAATCTTGTTCATGTATATTACTTTCAAATTGAAGGAGAAGCCCTGTGTATGTGCTCCTGGAATTCTCTAGGCATCCCAAACCAGTGCTCGGATACCATACTCCAGTGACCGGCCCATAAAGAGCAGGGGCTCAATACTTGATTGATTGATGGTTCTGAATGCCAGCCAGTCAGCTCTGGGAAGGTGGGCTTATCTTCCCAGTGAAATAAAACTGAGTCATTGAAGGCCATGATAAAGATTTTGGCTTTCATCCTAAGAGTAATGGGAAGCTATGCAGAGTTTTAAGCAGCCAAGTGACAAGCCCAGACTTAAATTTTTAAAATAATTTCTCTAGATGTTTGTGGAGCAGTTCAGTATAACCAAGTTTTAGAGCATAGAAATCAATACATGTTTTTAAAGTTTACCCAAGGGTTATAATCTAAGAACTGATACCCTGGATAGTCTCTAACTAGCCTCTTAAGTTATTTCTCGTGACTGAAATTTTTAAAAATGCTGAGAAGCATAAAGTTTGAGATTACCTTTTTCTATTTTTGGGGGGTGGGGTTGGGAAGAACCTGAAATGTGAGTATTTTGCATTTCTGATGAGACATTTTATTTTATAATGAAAAATTGAAGAAATGTAGATGTCAAGGATTAGGGAAATGAATATATAAAGCTATTTTTATGACAAGTCTGTATATTATGCCTACATGAAAATGGGTATGTTAAATTTGTTAATTTTTTAATTTAAAATGCAATAACATGTTTAAAATTATGAAAACGATCATGTATTCCCTTAACAAAATACACAAAAATAGAGACGAAACTTGGTATGCTTTATTATCCACCAAATTCTGTTGCTTAACAGTTGTTTAAAAGTCTTGCTGAGTAAAATGAGAAAATAAACCTAATATTACTTCAGTAATCATCGTAAATCTGAGTTTAAAAAGCATTGAGATGCTGCTAAGGCAGCAACATTTTCAAGAGATTAAAAACTTTCATATGAAAATGTACTCTGATATATTTCTTCTTCTCAAACATTTGTGGAAGTTGAGAAAATTTTAAACATGTTTTAAAGAAAGGAATTGACAGCTCATGAATTAAATACAGCCTTTAGCTCCTGCTTCAAGCTGCTGTTTGTTGATAGCAGGTTGCAACAAGGTTAATAATGATTTGTTTGATGGATTTCCCCAAATTTTTACAGCATTTTATGCTTCTTGTATGCAACTTGCTAAGTCATAGCACTCATAAACCTCATTAAAATAAACATTTAAGCATGTGTATATAAAACAAATACTGGTGGAAAAAGGAAGAGATTTCTCAGAAAGAGTCCCCTGAAGGTAAAGTGCACCCTGGGCAGTAAGTGAAGTATCAAGTTGCTCTGTTTTTATAAATAGTGTCGATTCTGAATTCTGGGCTGAAAAACTGGTAAATGACAGCTCTCTCTATATTTCCTGAGGCCATCTACTGTTTTCGAGCATAAATCATAAATGTACCTTTGAACTAAGACAGTCTCGCTGGACCTATCCTTTTGCGACTCTGACTTCCAGTCTCAATGGAATATTGAAGAGGAGGCTCGGTAGAATAAACAGTGGAATCCTTGTCCGGGAGTGACTGCCTGGCAATTGTTTCATGGAAAACAGGGAGGGGTGGGGGACAACAACCCTGCTCTATTCACTGGCTCTTTAATTTAGATTACCAATGATAAAGCCGGGGCTACGGCTAAAGAAAGGTAGGATGCATACGCAGAAACATTAGTGCTAATATGCTGCAGAAAAGCCAAGATAAATCAGTCCAGCTCTCATACATCACTAAGGGAGAAGCTGATTGCAACTTGACCATGTGCCTGAGTAGTCCCATCAGTGAGAAGAGGAGAACATGGATTTAAAAAAAAACTAGAATGTACCCCTAGGGCTCCTGCCGTGGTGGACCTGGGAGAAGTGTCTGGTGTAAGTTTCAGCTTGTTTTATCCATGTATTTAGCAGTGTGTTCACATATACAGGGAGCTTGTTTCTCTTCGCTGTGTTTTCATGGAAGCCTCAAGCATGTTTATTTACAGTAGTAGACTTCATTTTGTATAAATGTAGTATCAACCTAATAAAGTTCTTAACAGAGAACAGTTTAACCCAGTGTTTATCTAGAAGAGAAATGTAAAAAAAGTAATGGTTGTCATAACTGTCTGCAGGAAGCCTGTGGGTGAGTTTTGTTTATTTGGGTTTTTTTTTTTTTTTTTGGGGGGGGGGGGTTGTTTTACGGGGAAGTGAAGGGTTAGAAGAGTAGATCTGAAATGAAAAACTCAGTTATTTGGCAATTGTTTTTCTTTTTTTGAATGTATTTGTCACCCAGCATTTCACTCCTCCTGTGGTCTTTTGTTTTGAAAAACTATGTTTAAATATGTAAAGCCAGCCTGCTAGAAATGGATTATATTTTATGACTGGGATGTTTGTATTGTTTCATATCTGTTATTAGACAAAATAATCATAAAGGGTGTTTTCTATGGACCTTTTTATATTCCAAAATTAAGTACAGATGGTAATTTTCAGCAGTTTTAAAAATTTGTCAATTATTTAATTTAGCATCACTTAAGCATCTGCACAAGGAGAAAGCTGAGATGGTACAGAAACTGAATGAGCATTGATTGCTAGTCTGAATTGCATCTTTAAAGTTTTTGCCTCAAATCTCTGATTTCACAGTTTATTTTTACCAAATTAGATTATCATATTTCATTATCGAGACTATGAATGGGTGGAACTCTCTGAGATATCCTACATTTCCCGTTAGAACAGGGCTTAAAGCGCCTGCTGATTGTTGCTCTGAGGGAAATTCTCATGCCGGCTCACCGAGAAGATTGCTTAAATAATGCATGGGCAAGAGCAAGGCAAGATGGAATTTATGGCCCAGACAGTGTGATCAGGCTTTTGTTCAGAGGAGACACTACTTAAGTGTGAGCATACAGCATACACTGAGGCTCAGGGGAAGGATGTAACTGAATGAAATTAGCGACCACATGATGCTGTCCACATGCTATTTCAAAACAAGTCTTAAAACAGTCCATTGATCCTATAGTGTGGTTGCAGGGAGGGAAAAGGGGGGATCTTGAAGTGCCAGTCGCAAATAGAATCCCCTGACCGAAAATTCCATGGGGCAGGCACAGGAAGTGAATGCTATACCAGGAAGATGGTGTCCCTGGAGAGCCTAGGTGTTTGACTGATGAAATGTGGTATGGCAGTCTTGTTAGGAAAGAATAAACCTTGACCAAACTACAGCGTTCTATATGCTATGTCTTCCATCTTGTCCTAATTAGAGGAATATGTCTGCTGAATCTTAATCTGTTTAATTGTTGATAGAGCAGGCATGTGATTTGCTATAAATACACATGAGCATTCATTTCTGAAATAATGGCTGTTGCCAAATATATTAGACCGACAGGAGTGCTGGACTAGGGAAGCTGTGCTGAATAGTTGAGTTTTGGAGGTAATGGACCAGTTGAGAATCACTGCACAGCTGGGCCAGCAGCTGCACCCAGTGCTCTGTCAAGTTTGGCCTCTAATTTCCTTGAACTTGTCCTTGTTTGCCAAAATGATGCACGTAGCAAGAACTTGCTTTAAATGAGCCCACTGCTAGCAAAGACCCTTTTCAAAGAGTCTTTGTCGAAGTGTGTTGTCAATAGCAGCAACGGCCAAATGAGGTATTGATTAGGCCATGGGAAGTTTGAATAATCACAAAAATAAAAACCAAAGACAAAATGATAGAATGAGGTAAGCTGGCAGGAGATCAGAGTACATTAAAAGGCAGCATTGGGTCATCACTGTCCTAACTAAAGGACATATGGAAAAATCCCATAATAATATCCAGCAATAATTATCTTGTAGTTAGGAAAAAATAAATCGGCCCCTGCAGCTTGGAAGGCAGCCCAGTAATCTCAATGTCTTTTTTCTTAACAGTGTATTGTTCTGATATTCTTTGGGACTGGGTCAGAAGGAAGTGTCAGAGAGAGCATTTTATATTAAGAAGCATCCTATGACTAAACAGTATAATTAGTGGCAAACCAAGCAGAGACAGCAGCAAGGGCTCACCTTCCATTCTCTGGTCCCAACTTCAGCAAGTGTTTATTTAGCATTTGCTGTGTATCTAGCATGTTCTAGATACATGCTGTAACCAACTAGATTAAAAACTCTTTGAGAGCAGACACTTGGATTTATACGTTTCTCTTATAAATCCCATCCCTTGAAAACTATTGCCCTTGATATGATAACGGCAAGTCTGTCTAGTTCCTTAACTTTAAAGGTATTAAATATTAAACCCTTGTTATGCAGATGCTAATTTTTCTGTTGCAGCACAGATCACCCTCCCTCTTCAGATTTGAGGGCTAGTGACTTGACCACTTGCAAGTTAGGTGGTTTGGTACAAAATACCTAACCTCTTGGGAGAGGCAGTTTCCTCCTTTGTGAAATGAAAAAAGTAACATTCATCATACAAGAATTAAGAGAAGAGACGTACCTGGGTGTTAGGAGGTGCTCTCCTGCCCTCACAGGAATTAGCAGTATCATTTGCCCCATGGACTGAGTGTGCAGTGGAGCACAGGGGAGGTGGGGGACTGAGTAGGATGGCAGGAAAGCTGGCTAGGAGGGTGGAACAGTACCTTTGATAAGAATATGACCTAAGACAAGATGGTGCCCGTGGGAATGAGGGGGAAAGGATGAATCTGAAATATGTTTCAAAGGGGAACATGACAGAATATGGCAGCAGATTGTATTAAAATGGGGTGACAAAAAAGAAAGAATCATAGTGAGGAGTGAAAAAATGATGGGTTTATGATTACGGCAAAGTCTGATGTGTGTGTGTGTTCTGTAAAAATCAAAAGCTAAAACAACACAATCTTTCAGGGACTTATAAACTAAGAAAAGTAAGAGAGAAGAGGAAATTGGAGTGTTCTAGTTAACTTATGTAAAGGGAAAGGGAAAAATCAATAATAAACCAATAATACAGGGCTATTGCTGACAATAGAATGAGAATTCAAAGGAATTGCTTAAAATGGCAAATCTATGTTTGGAGTTCTTCCCAGACAAGACCCACAGTCATCAAATAATAAGGCTCTTCTGCAATCTTGGAACTTATTTAAGTTTTCCTGAGTTAAAAAATGCCACTGAGGGGATACAAATAGTGTCAGGGTTGGGAAGCAAAAAGAGCATGAGGAATGGAAATTCTCAAAATAGCTCGGTTTTAAAGAGGAAATGGGAGCCAAAAGATGGCTAGTCGACCTTTCAGAACGTAACCATTCATTATGATTTGTCAGAAAGGTTGGCAACTGTTATTCCCTAAATAACTTATTATGATTTTTAAGGAAATTCAAGCAAGAATCAAAATTATACCAAACCCTCAACTGACAAAAAGGTTTTCTTCCACATATTCACTTACAAGCCCTTTATAGAAGCGATGTTGTAAACATATTTAGGCTACTTTTCAATTGTCTACCCAACCCACCCTAGGGTCAAAGTCACATACAATTGCAATAAAAAATTAATAGCAAAACCACTTTTCTTGTTAATAATTAAAGCATATATAAGCAATACTAAGCAATAACTATATATTGCAGTAAGCAATAATTAAAACATAATAGAAGCTGTAATCACCAGGATAGAAAATATTTTGAATGCTAGTGCTCAGGCTTAACTACAAGATGATATGGGCTGTGACTATTTTAAAATTTGTGTCCACCTTCACTGACTTTGAGACATTGACTTCTTTAATTATGAAAAGTAGGATTTCCTTGTCCTTATTTCAGGCGTATCATGGGTTCTACGTTTACCCATATCAGTCATGATTTGGGCTGTTTTCACAAACTGAAAAAGGAAAGAGAACGAGGATGAGATTAAAAGGCGGGTAGTGAGAGAGGTACCTGAGGTAGCTAGGGCAAAAGTTAAAAGAGAGGAGAAGCAGCAGGTTTAAAGTATGAGTGAGAAGGAGGTCGAAGGGCAATGAAGAGAGCGCTGGACGTTGAATGAGGAACACAAAAAGGTGTGCATGCTGCTCTTGAGGGGAAAGAACACTGGGCTTCATGGCTCCCTGGATGAGCCACCAGGGGGTGCTTCAGCCTCAGAGAAGTTATCTCTTGAGTCTGGGATCCAGCGCTTGACTGGGTAGACGTGAGGAACCTCCAGTGTACGTCCCCCGATTTAGGTCCCCCTTGTCTTCACTTCCTTCCCTGTTCAGTTTGGATACCCTGGCCTATCATTTTAATCACCCTCTTGTCCATATTATCTCGGTTCTCCCAATCATTCATTCAACAAAGAGTTATTGGCCCGGCACATCGGCTCACGCCTGTAATCCCTGCACTTTGGGAGGCCCAGGTGGGTGGATCACTTTAGGCTATTCGGAGTTTGAGATTAGCCTGGCCAGCATAGCAAAACCCCGTCTCTACAAAAAATGCCAAAAATTAGCCAGGCATGGTGGCACGTGACTGTAGTCCCAGCTACTCAGGAAGCTGAGGCAGGAGAATTGCTTGAACCTGGGAGGCAGAGGTTTCAGTGAGCCGAGATCATGCCACCGTACTCCAGACTGGGCAATGGAGCAGGACTCTGTCTCAAAAACAAACAAAACAAAAACAAAATCTGAAAGATTTGTGGAGTGACTCCTGTGCATCGGACATTGTCGTGTTGGATTCTTGGAAATGAATGAAGCAGATCTGTGCCTGCCCTTGTCACCTAGCAGGTCCAATACCAACCCTTCCTCAGTCCAGTTGTAGACTTCCTCTTGCCTCCAGCCAGGCTGCCGAGCACTGCCAGAGAAAACCACACCACTGTCCAGATGGTTCTGTGGCACATCCATCACCGCCAACCTCACTGGACCCCTCGGCACAACTGCGCCATCCTTACATATTCTCCTAATACATTTCTACCATTCTCCCCAACATGTATTTGAAGATTTCTAGTCTCCTCAAATCCTTGACCAAACCACCTCCTTGGTCACTTTTTGCAAACAGCCTCACCTCTTACCATGCAAGATTTCAGCTTCCTGCCAACAAATCTGCATAACCCAAATAAAACCAACTGCCCTGTGGACAGTTCAACACAGTGAAATCAAGTCCAACTCCAGGAAGCCTTGGAAGGCTAAGGAGGTCTTTACTGAAAGTTTCTTGAGGAGTCAGCCAAGACCAAAAAGGGCACTAATCTTAAAATGTATAGCTAGATTTCCTAAAAATTGTTTTTACATGTCTTTCTCCCCAAAGTCTGGCTCCTCCTCGTGTCCATTCGTTTCTTCTCGCCCTCTGCCCTCTTCCTCTGTTTCTTCACCAGCTGCCACACTTATCCACCTTGCCTTCTTACTCTGGCCTGCCTTTTCTTATTCCTGCATGGGTAGAGCACACTAGTGTGTCTTGGTGTTGGCCATTCCCCCCACCACCCATTCCTCTTACCTCCATCAGGACAAGTCATAGATGGTTGACTAAGCAGATTATTCTCCTTTTGAGTGAAGGGGGGAGGCATTGCAAATACTAGCAATTATATATACATATATATATAAAATATATAATATATATAATATATATATATGTCAATTTGTACGAATCCATTTCTAGTCCCTCAGGTTAAGATAGAAGAGGTTTTTCCTCCCGTGACCCTTTCACCTGTGTCCTGGACCCCATTCACTCTCATCCTCTTAGGATGCTTACTTTATGCATAATTTCCTCCATTTCTTGTATCTTTCACCTTTTCATCCCTAGTGGATCCTTCTCATCTGAATGTACATGGGCTCCAACCATTCCAATTTAAAAGAGAACAAGGCAAAACAAAACCTTCATCTTCCCCTTGTACCCCTTTATCTACTCTATCTCCCCTTTTATAGCCAACCTTCGTAATGGAATTGTCTGTTTGTTATATCCATTTCTTCCCTTCCCAGACACTCCTCAATCCACTGTGATTAAAATTCTACCCCAGCTACTCCACAGAAACATCGCTAGCTGAAGTCATCCCCTGCCTGCTTGTTCTGAATGTGAAAGAGAGCCTCAGTCCTTAATTTTTCTATAGCATTCGACATTGTAGATTCCTTTCCCTTCTTGAAATATCATTTTCTTGCAGGTTTTTAGTGCTCTCCTATTCCTTAGTCTCTGTAGGCTTATCTTTCTTTATACACTATTAAAATATAAGTGGTATTCAGGGGCACTCTTCTGACTTTGGGAGAAATGGGGAGATGCCATTCATTGCTGTGGCTTCCATTAATACATACATACTATTGACTCCCATACTTAGATCACCCCGGGCCTGACTTTGGGAGGCAGGATACAGATCCCTTCTATGTGGAGAGCAGAACTCTAAACTCAACTTGGATTTTAACCCCAGAATGGTGCAGTCTGAGGGTGGGCCTGTTTTTCTGATCCACACCAATAATTTGAATTACCCTTCTGTTACAAAAAACCTCTCTCAAACATGTTCCATCACTATCACCACCAGTTTTGTTGTGTTGATCTCCTTTGGGGCTGAAATACAGACTTTCTTCTTACATTCTTCCATAGTCTACTGTTTATAGCATAAAATTCATAGAATTTGTCCCTCTAATTAAGCCAAAATTTTGGAATGCAAAAGTCTTTTCTATTCCATCTCAAAACTGCTTTTTTTTTTTTTTTTTAAGACAGAGTCTTGCTCTGTCACCCAGGCTGCCAGGTTGCCAGGCTGGAGTGCAGTGGCGCAATCTTGGCTCACTGCAACCTCTGCTTTGCTTCCTGGGTTCGAGTGATTCTTGTGTCTCAGTCTCCCTGGTAGCTGGGATTACAGGCGCCTGCCACCACACCCAGTTAACCCTTTTTATTTTTAGTAGAGATGGGGTTTTACCATGTTGGCCAGGCTGATCTTGAACTCCTGACCTCAGGTGATCCACCCACCTTGGGCTCCCAAAGTGCTGGGATTACAGGTGTGATTCACCGCGCCCAGCCGAAAACTGCTTATTAAAAATAAAAAAACCTTTGACTGTCTGTATTTTGGATAAATAAATCTATTTAGACATGCAATTGGCTTCTTTGTTTCCTTCAGTTCTTTTACTGTCCTTGGGGTAACTGAATGATCTCACAGGGGCAATGAGATACAAACTTTTAAATATTTTAACCTACAAAGGAATGGAAAAGGGAATTGAGTTGGTGAGAGGAATCATTCAAGAGAAGAGACTCTTGACCCTTGAACATGAAGGTCCAAGAGAATACCCCTTTGCTTATCTGAGCAGATTCCTTATCATCTGAAATGTACCTATCTCACTTTGAAACTGGAAATGATTGGAAGACTCCATCTCATTTTTCAACACTTCATAAGTAAATGGATTTATGATTGGGGATATGGCTGTTTGTTGGACATTCATAATTAAAATGTGAAAGAAAGAACTAAATCCATTGGCCTTGTCCAATTTCATCCTGATTAAATAGGCACAAACTAATGTCCACCCAGGTCAACCTATATAGGTAAAGGAGGTAATGTTTAAGAAACTATTTTGAACCTTTGAGCCCTAACTACATTTTGGAAAAGTTTCATGTGACGGGGAAGTCTGATGATTTGGGTCAGGAAAATAAGTTTTTATATTACCTATTTAACTTCTTTAAAGCCACTTTTTATAGAAGAACATGGAATATATTTGCATTTCCCAGAGATGAAGAAAGTAAAACATTTCATAAATTCAAATCATGTCATAGTTAAATTAATCCAAAATTTAACTGTTAATCAATGACAGAGAAATGGAAGAAGGTGTGACATGCTTCAGTTGCTGGACTCTTACCATCCAGGCATGCAATTGCATTTTGAACAGATTGGAATCACATGAAGAGATTATTGGACCACCTAACGAAACAGACATCCCAGTAATCAATCTCAGAAATAATAAAAGCATGAATTAAGTGTTTTTGATCAATATTCACCCAACTCATATCCTTAATGATAATACTTAACTGAAAGAAAGACCTTTGCTTCAAGGTTCATTTGAAATTCACAGAGAACTCTAAATTTGTTTTGACATCCTAATGCTTCTGGAAAGTATAAGTCCTGTATTTCATTTTGTAGAATTAGAGCAGGCTGCATAACTTGCTCTTACATAGCACAGACAGTCTCTATTTTTTCATTCTATGTTTTAATAAGAGAAAATGTAATGGGGAAGGGAGACAGAGGGGAAGGAATCTTTGGATTGGGGAGTGGGAGGAAAGAGCCATGTGTACAGTTCTCTCCTGTGAATTGTGCCTGTGCCCTCTTTAAAGGTATGCCTCTTGCAGGTAAATTCAAACAATGGAAGTAGCTATCTGTCTGAACCTGACAGCACTTGTTAATTCAGAGGACAGAATCATAGTTCTAGCTTCATCTTAATTAACTGGGTTTCTACAGTTTTTCTTCTTCTAAAAGGGGAACATATGTGTTAGTCCATTTGCATTGCTGTGAAAGAATACCTGAGACTGGGTAATATGTAAAGATATGAGGTTTATTTGGGCTCACAGTTCTACAGCCTGTACAGAAACCATGTTGCTGGCATCTGCTCCTGGTGAAGGCCTCAGGAAGCTTCCAATCATAGTGGAAGATGAAGGGGGAGCAGGCATGTCACATGATGAGAGCTGCAGCAAGAGAGAGAAGGCTGGTCTCAAATTCCTGGGCTCAAGCCATCCTCCTGCCTTGGCCTCCCAAAGTGGGCCTGGCTTCTGGTAGGTTCTCAATAAGTGTTTGTAGTTTTCGTATCTGGAGCCAATTAGAATTTGATCTGAAAACAACGTTCATATTAAAGAACAAAACTGAATTTTCCCCCATTCTAAGTGAATCTCTAGAATGATTCATTTCCATATCTGTAAAATGTGAAGACTAACCCTTACTTCATGGAGTTATTAGGGGACCTCAATGAGATAACACAGGAAAGTCCTTCATAAACAATCCAGCTCTATTAAAATAGAAAGTTTATCATGGAAAAAAACAAACCAGAGCCCTTGATAAATTCTTAGTTATTGTGTTATTGTTTAATAGCAGACATTTGAGTTTTTTTAAAAATTAATATATGCTTTTTAAGGAATAATTTTGAACATCTGAAGTCAAAATATTGAAAAATCTCTTTGCTAAAAGTCCTTTCCCTGTGGGTAATTTTATGCCTGATTATATTAGAAAGCACAGGAAGTCCAACATCTTGCATAGAGTTAATGGTAAATTTTGTGTCTTGGGAACCATAGATAGAAAATTGGTTTCTGATATTTAGATGTTTCACCCATGTAGCTGTGTATGGGATATGGGCTGGGGGTGTTTGTCAGCCCAGACTCTGAGCCATCCACCCCCTCACTGCATTTTGATGATTTTTATTATGCACAACTGTACAGAATTGCTGATATTTCACCCTACTTTTGACCTACAAAAATGGTGATTTCGTATGTTCAGCCTTAATATATTTCTGTTATTGAATGTGTGTTTGTTTATCTGCTCTGTCTGATATAGACATTTGGAGGGCAGGGAATTGTATATAATATCTAAAAGGAAGTCCAGAAATCTGAGCTCAGACAATGTAAAATATAAAGTGTAGAGGTAAAGTGTCTTTTCATGTGGGCTGCAGTTACTGTTATTGACATCCTTCATGGAGACAAATGCACTGGAAATCATAGGTGCTTAATAGCTGGTAATGTCCTATGGGTGAACTCCACTCCCGGGGAGTGTGCGGTTCAAACTGGGAGCAATCTGGTAACCTGGGTATGCGGCAGCACCCCTGACTCATCTCCTTATTCCTGAGTTCTGCTGCCTTCCTATTAACTCACTTCCCTCTGCTGTTACCACTCTGTGAGTACTGCTGCTTTCAACTGCAGCTTACCCAATTAGGGGGATATAGGGTGTCCCTGTTGCACTACTTTTTAAGCCTCTTTTATTGTAACCCATAGTAGGAATACATTTCACATGATGACCCAGTACACTATACTGTATTACATATATATGCATATGATCAATCAATCACTCAATCAATCTAATTCTGTTCTGTTCTCTTCCATTCTATCTATGATGTATATCTTGGTAGGCCAGTTCCCAGTTCTGAGAAGCTGTCCATCATGTCTTTTTTGAATGAGGACCCAACGAAACTTGTGGAGACCTTTATGCTTCATGAGAGAGGGAAAAAATGCCAGCTCAATCTTTAAGCTTTTTATCCCTCTTAAGTAGCTGTGGCCTGTGTCAATTTATATCAGGATTTGTTTTCCTATTCCTGGTTTTGAGAAGCCGCAGCCTTGCAGATAAGCCCCAGACTGGGGCTATGGCTTCAGTAACAAAGTTCTGGAACCCATGGAATTAATTATAGGTGGTAATGGCTTCAGTCACGGTGGGATGTTTCAGTGTGACCATGACTATCACCAGAAATATGCTGCTGTGTGCATGGATATAGCCAGGTGAGATTATTTATCTTTATGCTGTTTCCTACTTCAGATATGACTTTATAATTTTTCCTACCTATACATTGAGATTTAAATTTATTAAAATTCCTATGCAGAGCCATATAACTAAATACAGACTATGGATTTTGCTAGGAGAAGCAGTAGCTTGGGAATACTTTGGTTTTGATTAAAACTTTTGAAATGTTGTGAAAAGAGGTATAGCACCTTTAATTCAATTCTAAATTTTGGTATAAAACTTGTATATTTTTTTCTATTAGAATTAAGAAAAATAAACACCACTTGCCTGCCTTAAGTCTCAGATAGTCTGTTTAAATGTGGCTTTTCCAGCGGTCCACTGCTTTTAATTCAGAGACCTATATTTTCTAGGGGAAAAAAAAAGGGCAGTTTCTTCTCCCCATAGGATTGTTCCATCATTATCAAAGTAGACTGTGTCATATCTGAAATCCTGCTAATCAGACAGGAACTAGAAGCACGGGGCTTTCTTGTTCGGGTGAATTCAGAATGGATTTAGTGTGTTGCTCAAAGGGAAAACTTTTGAATTAACTTGCCTTAGACTTGCACTGATTTTTGAGGTGTGGAGGCCCTCGGCAGAGTGTTTTGATTGGTATCGGCATGCTTTCTGCAGTGAGAAAGCTGACTCAAGGGATATGTGACAATCATCGGAGATTTCCTTTCAAGAACTCACAGAAATGCCTCACAGAGCCCAGGGTTAGAGGGAGGGTAGTGGAGGGCAAGGCACAAAATCTGGATGATTTATCTCAGCCTCTGACACATTTTATATCCTTGAGTAAATCACTTAACCTCTCTTTGACAGGGCCTTCAATTGTACAATGGAAATAAGGTTCCCATTTCATAGACCTCACTAAAAGGGATATTATCTATTTTGACCAAAAAAAGCAGACTTTTTTTTTTTTTTTTTCACTGAAAGTAATTCTGAAAGAGTTACAACAGTATTTTGAGATGACAGCATTATCAAAATAAGCAAATGACTAGCCAAAGGAAGCATATATTAAATTAGGGTCAATCCTTCAGATTAAAAAAAATGCATTGAGAAGCTGCTATTTTCAAGACACTTTCTAATTCACTTTTAATCCTCCCAGTAGTTCTGGGTGGCAGTTAGTTATTTTCCTATTTCTAACTTTATGAATAACAAAACTGAGGCTCAGAGAAGTTAACCAACTTGCTTGGAGTCACACAGCAAGGAAGTAGCTGTGCCCAGCTTCTAGTCTGATGCTAGTTCCAGCATCCTTTCCATGATGCATCATCTGCCTTTGATGTGGGATTAAGAGATAATAGTATATCTCAAAACAAACCCACTTTCTGAGAAAACTGAATAGTTGAAAAACCTATATTTAGTTTCTAAATCATACTTCAGTTTCCAAATTTGCTTTATTCTCTGGAGCTATTTTTCTTTAAGGTGTATATTGTATTGTTTCAACATTGTTGTTTCTATCAAATGCATTTGTTAGTTGTTAATGGTTCTTTACCAGTTCTTTTAGCACTGGTTAACAAAACTCTTCAGAGGCTTATCTGTGACATACTATTATTCCTTTTTGAAATATATGACTGACCCTTGGTGAATAATCTTTGCAGCATTGTTATGCCTATTTTCATAATCTGCAACTTTTAGGATAAGGCATTCTTCAGTCCAACTGGGTAGTCTGTTAGTTGCCAAGCCCAGGCTAGTTAGATGTTGTGTTTTTGAAATCTCATCTGAGAGGATGAAAAGTTGAATAGTGACATGGTTTGGCCCTGTGTCCCCACCCAAATCTCATGTTGAATTGTAATCCCTACTTGTTGGGGGAAGGGCCTGGTGGGAGGTGATTGGATCATGGGGGCTGATTTCTCCCTTGCTGTTCTCATGATGGTGAGTGAGTTCTCATGAGATCTGATGGTTTAAAAGTGTGTGGCACTTCCCCCCTTGCTCCCTCTCTCTCTTTCCTGCTCCACCATGGGAAGACGTGCCTGCTTCCCCTTCACCTTTCTCCTTGATTGTAGGTTTCCCAAGGCCTCCTAGGCATGTTTCCTGTACAGCCTATGGAACTGTAAGTCTATTAAACTTATTTTCTTCATAAATTACCCAGTCTCAGATAGTTCTTTGTAGCAGTGAGAGAATGGACTAATACCAACAGGTTCCTGTTTTTCCTTCCAGCTTCACAAGCAGTAGTGGTGTTACAAATCCCCTCTCACTTCAGGCTTTCTATGTCTATGAACAGTTCAGACTGACTGGAACTATTTATTGAATACCCCTTACTTGGGTGCATTAGTCAAATGTGATTGATTGCTATAACATACCACCTGCTTAGGAGAAGGAATCAGACTCCTTAATTGAAGATGCAACTTTGGAGGACAGAGTGTAAATCATTGAATACAAAGTCCAATAATTTTCTCACAGTGAATACAATGTGTCTATGATTGCATTCTCAATACAGCCAGACAAAGCAGAGATGGCTGATATTCAAGACTAGGCACTGGGAGACTCCTAAGAACTTTTCTCAAGATTCATCCAGTTTTACATCTTGTCTGGAAATGTTCTCATGTTTCTCAGGGAACCTTGTTCAAAGGGATGCTACTATGTATATGTATACATGTACAATTAAGATTACAATAAAATGAAAGTTAATTTATTACAGAATGCTTTGAAAGGCAACACATTTTAACTGTTATCCATATTACAACCTTGGCATAGTGTTTAGACTGTGTATCTTACAAAGGATACAAGAGCAGCTCCAGGTCTTTCCTCCTTGGTCCTTCAGCTGCTACTCTCTTTCCTAGTTCAACAATAACTCATTAAAAATTGTGGGGAAGAAAGCTAAGGAAAGGGACAGCATATTTCACCAAGAGCCATCAGAACATTATGCTTCTAGAGAATGAAGGCAGGTAAAGTAGACAGATGGATTTAGAAACAACACCTGGATGAGAAGTCTTATATATTACATTCTCTGCTAAAGTAAAGAACTCAAAATATTTTATCAATCGACAAGGAAAGTCCACTAGCTAGAAAAAATGGGCAACAATTTAATGGGCAACAATAATCATTTAGCACAAACTACAGATATGTGCAAATGCAATGATTGAGATAAAGAGTTCCTTGTTATTGCCGCTGACTTTAAAGAAATGAGTTTATCAGGATATAGGCATGGACAAAAACTTCATGACTAAAACACCAAAAGCAATGGCAACAAAAGCCAGAACTGACAAATGGGTTCTGATTAAACTAAAGAGCTTCTGCATACCAAAAGAAACATCATCAGAGGAATAGACAACCTACAGAACAGGAGGAAAATTTTGCACTCCATCCATCTGATAAAGGGCTATCCAGAATCTACAAAAGACTTAAACAAATTTACAAGAAGAAACAAACAACCCTCATCAAAAAAGTAAGCAAAGGATATGGCATAATAATTCTCAAAAGAAGATATTTATGGGCCAACAAACATATGAAAAAGCTCATATCACCACTGGTCATTAGAGAAATGTAAATCAAACCACTAAGTGAAATACCATCTCATGCCAGTGCTAGAATGGTGATCTCAAAAGTCAGGAAACAACAGATGCTGAGCCATGAGAAATAGGAACACTTTTACACTGTTGGTGGGAGGTAAATTAGTTCAACCAGGGAAAAACAGGATTCTCAAGGATTTGTGAACCAGAATACTTGTTCTAGGACCCAGCAATCCCATTACTGTATATATACCCAAGATTGAAAATCATTCTACTATAAACATGTGCACATGTATGTTTATTGCAGCACTGCTCGCCAATAGCGTGCCTGGAACCAACCCAAATGCCCATCAATGATAGATCGATAAAGAAAAGGTGGCACATGTACACCATGGAATACTCTGCAGCAGCCATAAAAAGGATGAGTTCGGGTCCTTTGCAGGACATGGTTGAAGCTGGAAACCGTCATTCCCGCAAACTAACACATTATGAGAAAACCAACACCACATGTTCTCACCATAAGTGGGAGAGTTGAACAGTGAGAACACATGGACACAGGGAGGGAACATCACACACTGGGGCCTGTCAGAGGTGTGGGGAGATTAGAGGGATAGCATTAGGAGAAATACCTATGTGACGATGGGCTGATGGGCAGCAAACCACGATGCACACAAACCACCATGGCACATGTATACCTATGTAACAAACTGTAAGTTCTGCACATCTCAGAACTTAAAGTAGATAAAAAGAAAAGAAAAGAAATGAGTTTAAAGTCCAGTTCAAAACCTGGATGATGTTGCTCCTCTGTTGGAATCCAACCTGTTTTCTCACCTTTGCTAGCTATGCACCAGCCGGAACCCAAATCCTTCACACACCCTAGACCAGCCTCTCAGATGAAAGACCTCTTCCTTCTGCCCTTGCTGCCTGTATTCTGGAAAGCACCCAGCCAAGTGCTGGTCTGAAGGTCTTTCTTCATTGCTTCCCTAAGGCCCCTTGAGAGCATTATGGATGAGGCACCTTCTGTCTTCTCCATGGCTTCAGAAAGCAGTGAATCTCCTAACTATTGGAAAGATGCTGCTATATAATTTCAAACATACTGCAAGTCTACAATATGAATAGATGCTCAGTGTGTTTTGTTCTTTCACCCTAAGATGATTGCTAAGAATAGAGGCAAATAAATTCTAAGAAACTTTGTCTGTGACCCCTCCGTCACTCAGCCAGCATTACTAATTTGCTGTAGGAGTCAGGCTTTGAATCTGTTAGAACAAATTACTTAAGTTGTGCTCTTTGCATTAGAATCTGCACTTCAAGTCAATTAATTCTACACCCACCTGGTGTGAAAAACAGCGTAAGGTTAGAGAGGTGGTAAAGCGGAACTAGGGATGGGGGAAGTGATGCTGTGGTTACGCTTCCTCCATCATTTCTGTCTAGGTCCTTCTGACCACGTTTTCTATTGAGAAGGTTACCTCCCCTAATCATTCTCTTCTCTCTTTTTCCCACTCACCCAATTGTTGATGGACCCATTCACATTCTAACCTTGCACCTTACCTCAAAATATTATGATGTCCATGTGAGGTTGTATCCAGAAGGATTCTCTGTGAGAGTCTTATTTCTAGGAGTCTGTTCATTTCTAGGAAGGACTATAACTACAGCTTGGGGCAGATGGCAGCTGTCCAGATTGCAGTGTGTGATTATTTCTGTAGTTATTCCTGTTAAAAAAAATCCAAGTTTGTTAAAAATTGTGGGGAAGAAAGCTAAGGAAAGGGACACAGTATATCACCAAGTTATTTCATCAGAACATTATGCTTCTAGAGAATGAAGGCAGGTAAAGTAGACAGATGGATTTAGAAACGTTTAATTGGATGAGAAGTCTTATATATTACATTCTCTGCTAAAGTAAAGAACTCAAAATATTTTATCAATCGACAAGGAAAGTCCACTAGCTAGAAAAAATTGGCAACAATATGTATAGGCGATTCACAAAGAAAGAAATATATTTCTTCCTTTGGTCAATAATTAAGTAACAGTCATAAAGACGTCGGAGACAAATAATTGATGTGCCTTTTCACTCACCAGATTGGCAGTGATGGAAGTAATAAATAAATATGCAGTAGTGGGAAAGCTGTGGGGAAACAAGTACTCTCGTACTCTGCAGGTGGGGCTGCAAATATTAGTTCCATTATGCCATCGACAGACAGTATTTATCAAAATTTTAAATGCACACACCATTTGGCCAAATACTCCCAAGTGTGGATAGCTCTCCTTTGGAAATGCTTGCACATGTTCATAAAGATATTATACAAGGGCCTGTTTTTTGTAGTATTGTTTGCTATAGCAAACTACTGGAAAAACTCTGAATCTCCATCACTAAAGGACTAGTTAAGTAAATCATAATTCATGCTTAACTTGAAATACTATAATCTGTTTAAAAAAGAGAGATCTGCATGTACTGTTATGGAAATATCTCCAAGGCATACTGCTAATGCCCAAGCAGGAAGCCACAGGGACAATATATATGACTATGGTTCCATTTATTTTAAAAATAAACCTAAAGCCATAGCTTTGTATATATACTTAGATATGTACATAAATGCACAGAGAAAGCCATGTAATACTATATACCAAACTGTTTACAGTGGAGCAAAGAGAGGAACTGGGGTGAAGTGACGAAGTGGGACTTTTCATTTTTTACTTTACATACTTCTGACCTTTGATATTTTATTACATTTCTATTACAATAAGAATGAATTACTTTGGGAGGCCGAGACGAGTGGATCACTTGAGTCAAGTAGTTCGTTACCAGCTTGGGCAACATGGCAAGACCCTGTCTCTACAAAAAAACACAAAAAATTAGCCAGGTATGGTGGTGTGCACCTGTAGTCCAAGCTACTCAGAGGCTGAGGTGGGAGAATCACTTGAACCTGGAAGGTCAAGGCTGCAGTGAGCCGTGATCATACCACTGTACTCCAGCCTGGGTGACAGAGTGTGACCCTGTCTCCAAAAAATGGTTTACTCATATAATTCGTTAAGCATATATAAAAATAGGAAAGTTGCAACTTAGCTTTCTGGGAAAGGTACTCTGAATTGCCTCCCAAAGAGACTGTTCAGGAAACCAAAGGTGGGTGGTACAACAAAAACTTTTCTTTTTTATTTTGGTAGTGGTTGGTCCATTTATATCATGGAGCATGACAGGCTTTTTTCCGTACACTTTTCGGGAAGCATACCTGCCTAGCCTGCAAATGAGGTGGCCAGCACACACAGCTGGCTGAGACAGTGACTTACCTGCAGACTGAAGGGGTGGGGCAATCACGTGCCCACTTGCTGACTGGAACCAAAGAGCCCATCATTAAACATAAACTGTTGCTCAAGTCCCACTGTCTACCTTGCTTCCCTGATGCCCCAGAGCTTTGGTGGACTCAGAGCTCAGCGCTCAGGGGAGTTCAGGAGGCCTAGGGCTCAGAAGTGTCATTAGATTCAATAGAGCTCGCTCTCTATAAAACGTGCTTCTCTAGGCTCCTAACCAGCAGGCATAGCATTGCATCTCCCTGACACCTTCCTGAACTTCTGTAGGTGCACATTGCATAGTAATTCGTTGTTTACATGTCAATCTTCCTCTTTATTCTGTCTTTGTTCATTTCTGTATTCCCAGCATTCAGTACAGGCCTAACATACAGGCAGTGCTCAAGAAATGACTGTCGAATAAAGAATAAAAAGTCTAGATTTCAAAGAACTGTCTTATAAGTGAACTTTTGAAAACCTGGGCTTTCCTGTGGTCGGATATAAGGGAAATGTATAGAAGCACAATGATTAAAAACTGGTACAATTAAAACTTAGCTATATGGCTAGTTGGTTCAATGTTTAGGCTTTGGAGTTAACAGCTTATGTTTAAATCCTGGCATTTCCACTTAGTAGCCAGCGACTCGGCAAGTTCTTTAACCTCCTTGTGCCTCAGTTTCCTCCTCTGTAAAATGGAGATACCAAAATGAATCTACCTCACAGACTGGTTGCTAGGATTCAAGAGATAGTGAACACAAAGCTTTAACAGCGGGAATGGCACATAGATAAATTCATTTGTTGTTCACTCTTAGTGATTGTTGTCTAGAACCTTCAAGACATGTCATTCTAGTTGGTCAAGTTTTTTGAATACCCCCTTAAACACTGAGTTTTTCTTATTTAACCAACTTTGTGTATTATCTTTTAAAAATGGATTCTATTTCCTGAAACAATATAATGAGCATCTCCATTTTAACTCAGGAACATTGTCATAAGCAGTAATTATTGTCGTGTGTGGAACAGAGAAACACTGCCCACGCTTGTGGAGGTGTGTGCCGGTGTCACACTTCCCAACTACTCTGATTTTTGAGTTCTTCTGTCTTACATTTATTAATGGTCAACTTTCAGTTCTTACTAAGCTCCATGGCCAGCTTTTAGTACTTTCTTTTTCTTTTTTCTAATATGCTGTGCTCTTGGGAATCAAACTACCAAGTATGTTATAAATTGTGTAGAAATAAGAGTGGCTTGATGAGGCTGTGACTGAGCTCTCTAATGAACAAGGCGAACGCTTTTTGCGATTTCCACATTGGTTGAACTCTTTCCTATTTAATGCCAATATTTGATGTATTTAAGATAGACAAGGTTTTAGCATATGCAAAAAAGTTTTAGTCTGTTTTCTATTCTGCAGTTTTAATTTGAATTCAACATAATGCCATGGATTGGGCTAGAAGTTTTAGCACTTCCTAGGATAGAAGGAAGCAGCCTGCGCTGTGGGGAAGGACATTAGGTTCAGGTCTTAGATCTGCTAGTTAGTTGCGGTGTGAGCTCAGTTTCTTCTTCTCTAACAATGAAAATAAGAAAATAAGATGGGCACTCAGTTGTCAGCAGGGCTTAAATAAGATAGTCTGTTAATATCAGTGAAAGTGCTAACATTTTGTTATTAGAAATGGTATTACTCCAACACGTTTATAGTTTTTTAAATTGTACTTCTCAGGATCTGTGTTGAGAGACTACTTGGTATGCCTTATCAGAGAATTCATCAGTGACCTTTAAATGAGTCTTTTCATTTTAAACATTTTCTAAAACTGTTGTGAAGCTACTGTCTGAGGGATGATGGAGTAAGGTAGGGGGATGGGCTCTTAAAAATGCCACCCTATGGGGTTTAGTGAACTGGGAGTTGGAATATCTTTTTCTAATAGATTTAACAATAAGCTCTTTTAGACATACAGATGGGAAAGCATTAAAATATATATGTGGTGTGTTCATGTTAACAGGTGACTGTTGATAATTAAGTCCAATATTTTTCTTCTAAACTTATATTAAATTTTTCAAATTAAATTATTTCTGTACTAACCATCTGTCCTTGTGTTCCCAGTATGAAATGCCTTGTGATTAGTTAGTAAACTTTTACTCAATTTGAAATGTATCCCCCTTCCATATTTACTTCCTCCTCTCTTTAGACCTCAGTGGGTATCTGCCTGAAATGAATTCCTCTTTGCAGTCCTGTGTCCTCTGGGGCCAGCTGACCATGTGGAGACCTTGAGTTTGGATCCAATTTTGTCTTCATTATACACTTAATGGGCCCCACTCAGGGCCTGTTTAACTGTGTTGTTTAATGGAGTACAGGAACGTTAGAGCCACCCGGGACTAAAATGCAAGAATCTAAAAGACATGGAAGCTGAATTTAAACCACAGAGAAGTTCAAAATGCACTATGAGAAGCTATCATAGGAGGAGGAGGAGGCTGTATGTTATGAGGGAAGCATATGGAATTCAGAAACTCAGGGTCTGTTTATATCTGGACTTTTACCCGTGTGCGTCGCTTAGCATTGTCACTTCATCATTAGCAGGTCATTTCATCTCTGAGACTCAGTGTCTTCCTTGGTGAAAGTGAGGATAGTATCGTTCTAGCTGTAGTGTAAAGTTGAATAAAGCTCAAATGAGGTAACATGTGAAAGTGCTTTACAGATCATAAGGTGCTAGCAAATATTATCATCATCATCACCACCATTATCACCATCCTAACTGCTGTTAGGAAGACATGCTAGATCCGAGAATTCCGAAGTCCTGGCTACTTGAAACATCAGACTGTTTTCCTGCTTTTAGTTGCTTCAAGTCCAATTGTTGCATTTACTCATGTTTTGTCATTAAATTTTAAATTTGTTGATTTCCAATTATCCACTGATTTGGAAGCACGGAGTCAGAGTAGGGGAGCAGATGAGCAGGAATGTGGTCAGAAGACAGGACTAGGCCAGTTTAAAGCAACATGTTTAATATGTGTTAAAAAAAAAAAAAAAAAGGAGCAAATTTAACCTTGGGGATAGACCTTGTCTTAGTCTGTTTTGTGCTGCTATAACAGAATATATGAGACTGGGTAATTTATAAAGAACAGAGATTTCTCTCTTACAGTTCTAGAGGCTGAGAAGTCCAAGGTGGAAGGGCTTACAGCTATCGAGGGCCTTCTTGCTGTATCATCTCATGGCAAAAGGCAGAAGAGCAATAGAGCATGCTTGCAAAAGAGGGCAAGAGATCCAACTCACAGCCTCAAGCTCGTTTTACAATCAGGATTAATCCATTCAGGAAGTGGAGCCCTCATGACCTAAACACCTCCCATTAGGCCCCACCTCCCAACACTGTTGAATTGGGGATTAAGCCTCCAACTTCAATTGAACTTTGGACATTCAAACCATAGCATACTTCTGACAAGTGGTCAAAAACATTCATATTGGAGTTTAATGAAGACTCTTGAAGAAAAGACCAATTCATGGTCAAATGTTAATAGGAAGGAAAATAGGACCTGACATTTAAAAAAATTCTGCTGGGTAAATACCTGGTGAAGTTTTACCCAGAAGATGTTTTACTCTCCTAGAAGATGTTTTCGGGAAAGGTGGGTTCGGTTGGAAACCCGCTTCAGTTGGCAGTGTCTGGGAGAGGACTTAAGCCACAGAATCAACTTGTGTGGTCCTTGGGACCACAGAAAGCCCAACCCAAATCTGACTTCAAGCAATGTGAAGATAAGATGCAAAATATGGTTTGGAAGAAGGCAAGGACATTGAGTCCTTCCTTATCGTGCATTTAGGTTAGTGAAAAGAACAAATCATATATAAAAGTTATTTTGGAGGACAGAAGGGGAGAAATGATATCTATGGTCAGTGAAATAATTGGCCTCATGGAGGTGGGACAGCAGCTATAGTATCAGACCAATTTTTGTCTTCATTGATTAGGCTTCCAGTAACTACACTGTTGCCACAGCAATTTTGCTACAACAGTGACCTCTGATGACAGTGTTTAAATTCTACTATACCCCTGTACCTCCACCCCAGGACCAGGGAGCCAACAGTGAGTTAAAATGTATGAGGTAGTTCCTCTCTGGGAGGCTGCTCCTACAGCAGTGTTTTCAAGGTGGAAGCCATGAAAATGGTCTGAAGTATTTTACCTTCAGATACAAGTCCTTAATCTCATGTTGACCTTGGACTGTAATTTGGATAACCAGCACTTTTATTCCCCATTTACAGCAGGGAGGTAGATTGGTTAGGAAACCTGCATTTGCAGTCAATAGTGTTCCTACACTGGAGCCTCTATCCCTGTTTGGACTAACGTTTGCAACATCAGTACTGAATTTGCCAGAAGATTCAGTTTTGCTTGAAGAAACTTACCTGAGATCACCTCCAGGCTTCTTATACTACTTCTCAGCGTAGTGCATGCTTGAACCAGCTGGAGACTCCAAAGCATTCCTTCATACGTGGGAATTCTGTGCTTGTATTAATGCCACACCTGTTCCATCCCTACCATACCCTCTGAGCATTTTGAGAAGAATGATAGGGCCGATATTCAGCTGGTTCACACCAGTGTGCCCCGAAAAAGTTTTTAAGGTCTGTTCTGAATGATCTGTGCCCATGCTGTTTAAATTGTGAGATATTTTGAACATGGTCCCTGTGATATGGTATTATTTTTTTCTGAAAAAAAAAAATATATATATATATATATATGCAACATACTTCAATTTAGTAGACTTTTGTCATTGATCATAAAGAGGAGAAATTTAGGAAGTTCTGACAGTGCTTGAAAATCATTTGCATTTGCCTTGATTTGTTTTCTTTCTGATTAAATGGAAAGATTACTTGTAGCAAACACTATTATTGCCCCTCTCCGTATACCCTTGGCCCATGCCTGGGTTTGTCAGCAGCTACAGTGGACTGCCCCCTGTCCCCTGGAGGCCTCCCATTTCAAGCATCAGTATCTCTCCACTTCTTCTGAGGGTTTTCTTCAATGCTGGGGGATCTTCACAGCCCAACAAGCCAGCACAGACACTTCAGGGATTTGATGCTTCCCAGTGCGTTTGACTGTGAGGGCTGAATGCCCCTGCCTCTGCATCCCTCTATGGGTCAGTGTTGCAGTGTGTTCCACATAGTTCCTCAGTGTGTCCCCAGCAGGACAGAGCCCCAGTTGCCCATGGCGGTATTGGTTTTTCTTTCTCCCTGCCTCACTTTCCTCCTCCCTTACCTATGCCTCCTGAGATTGCCTCCCAAGACCTGGTCTCTGGGTCTGTCAGGGGAACTTAAGCTAAGACAGAATTGTTTCCTGAACTACTGGTTTAGGTTCCCAGCTGCTCACCCTGTGTATTAGTCCATTTCATCCTGCCGATAAAGACATACCTGAGACTGGGCAATTTGCAAAAGAAGTGGTTTAGTGGACTTAAAGTTCCACGTGGCTGGGAAGGCCTCATAATCATGGCAGAAGGCAAAAGGCACTTCTTACATGGTGGCGGCAAGAGAGAAAAATGAGAGCCAAGTGAAAGGGGTTTCCCTTTACAAAAGTATCAGCTCTTGTGAGACTTATTCACTACCACGAGAACAGTATGGGAGAAACCGCCCCCATGATTCAATTATCTCTCACTGGGTCCCTCCCACAACACATGGGAATTATGGTGGTACAATTCAAGATGAGATCTGGGTGGGGACACACAGTCAAACCATATCACCCTGTATGGCATCTTGCCACCAACACCCCTGAATCTGTTAGAAATGCAAATTGACCAAGTCCTAGAACCTTTCATGGTTTCCTCTTGCCTAGGAATGGAGTCCCAGACCCCTAATGCATCTCGGTGCCCTGAGTGCCATGGCTGCTGCTACACTTCAGTATGTCTGAGACCAGTGCAGCCATCGGGCCTTCTCTCCCTTCCTTTCCCTGCAAAGCCGCCTTCACGCCTGGCTCCTCTGCACTGCCTTTCCTCTGTGGGACTTGTTTTTTCCCACTCTTTTATTTACCAGTGCTCCTAAGATCTTTCAGGCTTAGTCCAGCCCATTGATCTGGAGTCACCTGTGCTTTTCCTTCCTAGAGCTTGGCGTATTTGCAATGATGTAACTCATTTTCCATTACATGTTTAACATCTCTTTTTTCATGATATAACCACAGAGTTGAGTATCTGCAAGAGACCACATGGCTCACGAAGTCTAAAATGTTTACCATGTAGACCTTTACAAAAAAGCTTGCAGACTCCTGCCCTAGACTATGAACTCTGAAAGAAGAGTCTCCTGCTCACTATTGGAACCCAGCACTCAGCACAGTCCCTGACACGATGTAAACATAATATTAGTATGTCTGACTTGAAGCAAAGTTTCCATGAATGCCTTTCTTCCCTCCTGATTTGTCCCTTGTCTTGAGAATTGTATGGGTGCTTGGGGGCAGTACTGTTCACAGCAAGGAAACATTTCCAGACCTGGAGTGTGTGTTACCCCCTTCTTTTAGTTCTTTATCACACAGAAGTGAGAGTCCCACCCCTACTGTCATGTTCAGTAGTCAATGCCTTTATTTTTTTTTTTTAAATAGGTGATGCTTTTTCTAAAGAGAGAGAAATTTTACTATTCTTTTTTTTTTTTTTTTCTTGCCCATTTGTTTCAGACCAAGTGGGACATGATGCCCTATGCAAAGTGTTTTCCAGATTCTTGCTTGGATGAAAAGAATCTCACTTCCACTTTTACATGGGAAAGCATGCCCTAGCTAGATTTAATTTGAAAAATTGGCTGGGCGCGGTGGCTCATGCCTGTAATGCCAGCACTTTGGGAGGCCGAGGTGGGTGGATCACCTGAAGTCAGGAGTTCGACACCAGCCTGGCCAACATGGTGAAACCCTGTCTCTGCTAAAAATACAAAATTAGCCGGGCATGATGGCACATGCCTGTAATCGCAGCTACTCGGGAGACTGAGGCAGGAGAATCACTTGAACCTGGGAGGCAGAGGTTGCAGTGAGCCGAGATCACACCACTGCACTCCAGCCTGGGCAACAAAGTGAGACTCCATCTCAAAAAGGAAAAGAAAAAGAAAAAAGAAAAAGAAGAATCAGGGTATAGTGAAGTAAAGAAAGATAATAGCTTTAAATTTAATGGAACAGGATATGAAAATGTCCATATTCTATGCTGCTGTTACCATTTTTAGCATACACTTTTATCACCTCACTCATTTACTTAAAAAAAATTTAACAGTTTTCCAAGCATCTTTGTAATGCTTATAGGAACTTCTCTAATCTGATTTCCAAGGTGTCCTTATAATCTTATCTCTTGTTATGCTCTAGGGCAGGGGTTGTGAAACTATGGCCTGTGGGCCAAATCCAGACTACTGCCTGGGTTTGTAAATAAACTTTTATTGGAACACAGCCACACTCATTTATTCATATGTCATTTATGCTTGCTTTAGTGTTATAATGGCAGAGGTGAGTAGCTGCAACCGATACTATATGGGCTACAAAGCCCAAGAGTTGCTCAGTGGTCCTTTACGAAAATCTTTGCTGATCGCTGCTGCAGGGAGCCTTCTATATCTGACTGCTCCTGTCTCTTCTCACAGTTCCTCTGCTTGCTAAACCTTTTCATGCATCTGAGCCTTTGCCTATACTGTTCCCTCCGCCTAAAGGCCACTCTCCCCTTTCCTACTTAGAAACTCCTGCTACAAGCTAGTGAGGCCCTGGTTGGTTTTTTTCATCTTCTTTGTGAGACTTCTGAATTCCTCAAAATGTATTTTTTCCTCTTCTAGGATCCCACAGCACTTTGTCCAGATATATATTAAAACCCTTATCATTGTTATTAGTATCATAATTCACATTCTTGTGTTTCTCTCTTACTAGAGTATGAGCTGTAGAGGATGAGTTCCATATCTTTATTTAATTCTGCATCTTCCGTGCATCCATCCAGGAGCCTGGAACCAAGTAGATGCTCAAGAAGTCACTGATTAATAACTGGTGGGGGGAGGGGTTGAATATTATTAACCAGTGCACAGAAAAGAGTGTGGGGGTAATGAGAAACACATCAGCAGTTGGAGGAATTATAGAAGTTTAACTGTAAAGTGTTTAGGAATTATTTTTGTTCTACATTTTTCCCTGTTCTGTCACCTCCCAGATGGGGAAAAAAGCCAAGGCTGAACAGGAGGCTTGACCAAGAAGACGGGGGAACATAATGCCCAGCTCTCCTGTATCTCAGTCTGTTGCTCTTTCCATGTGCAGCACCATCAACAGAGGCTTTTCAGTGGGGATGGACTAGACACAGCGTGTTAATTGGAGAGTTATTAGTAAGATTGTTAATACTTCTTTCCACAGTGGAATAAATGGAGTATTTGTTGGTGGACCAAATTCTAATAGTAAGTAGGAAGCAGATTAGAAAAGTTTATCATTAGCTCTGTCTTTCATTTGTGGACCAGTAAGTTGATTTTCTCTCTCCCTCAAGTTTTCCCTTTGAAAAATAAGGATAATTCTCAGCCCCAAATACTGTCTTTACCTTCTCTGAAAATATGAATCCTTTCAAAAAGCTGCTTTGAATCCATTATGGCCTTTGCAATATCAGCTTGGTGATGTGGCTTGTTATGATCGAATTAATATTTGTCTCCTTTTTCATGAAAGATTGAATTCAATATGGAAAGCAGCCTTTTTCAAGAGTTTCTCCTATTTATCTGAGGGATGGTGATTTCATGTTGCTAGAGCCAGTTAACTGCTGGATGCTTCATGCTCTCCAGTTGCCTAATGGGGAGAATTGGACCTGGCAAAGAGCCCAGTTGTCCATCTTCCTGGGGCTGGTAACCACTTACGGGTAATAAAGGTGAACTTTAAATGACTTCCTAGACACCTCTTCACCGAGGTAAAGATGCAGAGAAGAGGAAAGACAACCGTGAGTGCTGACGAGCAACTTCTGAGATTGATAGGCAGTTTAGATCTAATTTTAAATACTAGGAGAATCATATTTTTCATCTCAAAGATCATATTTGAATGAGAACTTACAAACTAGAACCTCTCTTTTAATACTTATGAAGTTATGTTTTAAGAGTGTGGCACTCATTTTTTTTTCCTTACTAAAGAGCTGGAAGAGATCCCATGACACTGTCTCCTTTCAAGTTAATGGACTTTTAACATCCTTTTGGCATGTTTTATAAAAAAAGAAAACCACTTTTACTGGATTTTCATTTTTCAAGATTTGACAATAATACTTATACATAGTAGTAATGTCAACGAAGAGTCTTGTTTGCTTACAAACAGATTTCAATTGTTGAGAGACCAATTTACGTATGGTTGCTAGAAACATGGGCAGCATTTGGTATCCGTTCATAGAACTACTTTGCAATTAGGATGGCGTCCAAATAGCAAATGCCTCTTCTCCCGCAGAGGTCATTTCTTCTAGTAATTCCCACTCATAGAACGAGGTTTTACAAGGGAACATATTTATACGCAAGGACAGGATTTAATCATATACATATATATATACACACACACACACACATATATAGGCACCATTCATTCTTTCTCATTCACTGTGAGAATACACATACACAGACACACACCCACACCCACCCACACACACACACACACACACACGCAGGCTACCCACTGCATCACTAATCCGATTTGTTACTTTCAAATGTCAATCAACAAGGAACATTTTAAAAATATAGATAGACCTTTTGTAAGATTCGAGTCAACGTCAGTATTTAAACTCCTGGACCATATGTGGCTTCCTTTAGCAGATTTTGCACAGGAAACTTACTCCAGTATGCAAGACTGTGAGTTGCTCTCTATTCCTGGGGTTTTATCTACCAGTGTCTGGGAATGTTTCGTGATGTGCTGGGTTTATTTCTGTAGCCGTAGAAGACAGAAAGATGCATGCTTCAATATTTTACAGTTGTCAAACTCAAACTCCACTTGGGCCAATGCCTGCAGACTGAAGGCAAGACTTGACCAGGCATCTTAATAGTAAACAGTGCATTTAGAACATGTGAGGAAGGAAGGTCCAATGTGAACTGAAAATAATTTAGAGGGTTTTTATTTTGGCAGCTGAGGTTCTGACGCCAGATGCCTGATTTTGTCTGAGGAAGACTGATGGTAACATTTGTAGTGGCTCTATTTAAGGAGAGGAAGTTGATGACTGATAAGAGCTGGGGCTTAGAGTCAGGACTTTGATGACTGGCGACAGCCATTTCCACAGTTGTCCTTGGGGACTATTGGGTAACCTTTTGTTGCCTCTTCTGCCCTTTTTTTTCAGGAGAGTAGATTTCTAATTGGGCTACATTACAGGAGACTCTTAAAGAGTTTTCTTCGCAAGGAAGTTAGGCTTTATATAAGTGAACCTTCTTTTGAAGAGTCATCATTGGTTATTTTGGGGGGTATTATTTCTCCACTTCTGCAAATAAATAAAACAGTGAAGGGGGCTTAGAATCTCATCCATTT
This sequence comes from Papio anubis, assembly GCF_008728515.1. Classification (NCBI taxonomy): domain Eukaryota; kingdom Metazoa; phylum Chordata; class Mammalia; order Primates; family Cercopithecidae; genus Papio; species Papio anubis. Next base: position 56,574,838 of record NC_044985.1, read on the forward strand.
AGAACTTCATCCATTAAAACTTCCTCCTCTTGGTGCTAAATAGCCAGGTTACGTTTCTCTCCTCTGTCCATTGTGTCTGTAGGCTGTAGTTCCTAGCATCTTCAAACCCGGACAGACAGCTTCACATGAATCTGCAAGAAGCAGGGAGGGAACAATTGAGAATACCCCTGCAAACCATTTCTTGCTATTTTCTAGACTGTGAAGGAAAGATCTTGTCAAATAATTTCTGTTCTTTCAGTGGATACATAATATGTGGGAATTCAGTGCAAAATGAAAACATGGGGCCTTTCGTTAAAAAATTATTAAGAGACCAGGTGTGGTGGCTCACGCCTGTAATCCTAGCACTTTGGGAGGCCTAGGTGGGCAGATCACTTGAGGCCAGGAGTTCGAGACCAGCCTGGCCAACATAGCGAAACCCCATCTCTACTAAAAATACAAAAAATTAGCCAGGTGTGGTGGCATGTACCTGTAGTCCCAACTACGCTGGAGGCTGAGGCATGAGAATCGCTTGAACCTGGGGGGTGGAGGTTGCAGTGAGCTGAGATCATGCCACTCCACTCCAGTCTGGGCGAGAGAGTGAGACTTTGTCTTTTTTTTTTTTTTTAAATAGAGTTTCAAAATGGTAACAGCACAGTATTAAACCAGGCACTGACCCTTCTGAACATGCGGTTCTGTGTGACTACACAAATCTCACACCCATGAAGCCAGCCCTGATTTTATCTTTCTTCCCTTCATGAGTTTCATGGGTGATTCTTACCTGATCTTAACAAACATTACTCTGTGATATCTGTCAGATGTTAAGTTTCAGGTATGTGTCCCTGATGTCTCCTGGTTTAACTCAATCTCTTAATGTATATTTTGTCTCCTTTTCCTTCTCCTTTTAAAAAGACATTTTCTATAGAAGCCAGCTTTAATTTCTGCTTTTATGGCCCTTTCCCTCTGTCATGACATCTGTTTATCTCAAAATTCTGGGCTGGTATTAAGTTAAAAGGTTCATGTTGGAAAAGTGTGGCTGATTCCAAGACAAAAAGAGTCAAATTCATTGACAGTGGTTCTGCGTGGTGGGATCAGAGACAGATGGAAGGGGACGTGGATGGGTGCACGTGCAGCATGGAAGGATAGGCGGGTGCCTGACGTCCTTTTCAAATAAACAGTGGAGTACAGAGGGTCAGGTGTAAAAACAGTGACAGAATGGGACTTGGTCTGCCTTTTTTTCAATTGACAAAGACAATTCTGATGACATAAATCCAAGAAGTTTTCGAGTATGAATACAAATATACTTGAAAGCTGCACATTTGCTGTCATTGGTAGTAAGTTCCTCCAACATAGTAGATGGGAATTCTTTTCCATTATTGGAGCCCAAGAGAGGGGAAGAAGAGCTGTCTTCGAATGATTGAACATACTCAGGTCAGCAAGTCCCCCTCCTTTTCTCTTTACTGCTTCCTTCACCCATTTTTTATAAAATGACCATGAATACCAATGGTGGAAGGAAGTCACAGTGAAGGAAAATGGATGAAGAGCAGTTCCCAGCCCTTTGCCCTGTGAATGGTGAGGTGGCAGTAAGGGGAGAGGGTGGGAGCAGGGCGGATGTGAGGGGTGGAGCAGTCTTGGATATTCCTGAGCATCCGCTGGCAGATGCTTGCCCGTTCCCCTGAGAGCTCTGTCCCTGAGGTCCGGCTAGGACATCCTCATGCTCCCCATCAATCACTTTCTTTTCATCGATTAATGGATTGTGTTTTGGAATCAGGTTTTTACCTAGCTGCATAAATATGATGCAAAACCTTAACTATTGACTCCGCTGCCCTTTCCTTATCAATAGTTGAATATGTGCGCTGGCCAACCTTTCATTTCAGCTGCTGCTAAGACGGACAGTCCCTGAGCACATCAATGCCCCTCCCTAGTTATTCCCAGTCTCTCAGCCTTTCTGACTCAGGACAGTTTCCTAACCCACAAGAGCTTGCACAGCCTAAACTCCAGATCATTGAGAAGTTTTGTGGGGGATAGTGCTTCTGAAGGTTCACCTCAGATAGCAGGGGATTGCAGTCTGCAGATATGTGCCCCAGATTCCTGTCCTTTGGAGGCACAATTCTGAAACGCATTCAACAAGAGTTCCCAATGGGACAACTGGCTCCTTAACACAGCCTGCTTTCTTTCCATCCTTCCCTGTCTCACTTGTCCTGACTTTCACTCCTGCTTCCTGGGATGGATCATCTCCCATATGAGCTGCATCTAGGCTCTGCTTTCATGTTCTGCTTTCAGAAAAGTTCAGACTAAGAGATGCCCCTAAAGTGAATAGGATTCAGTTTTGGCCAGGCTAGCATGTGTATATGGCAGACTTCTGCATGCCTTGGCCCAACTGTGGCATCCTTGGGGCAAAGGTCTTTAAACTGATAAGTAAAAGAGAAAATAAAAAAATTAGAGATATCCTTTACATTGAAAAGTTTCCCTTATATTTATGGCATCTCATTATGTATTGATCTATGCAGTAAACATTTCCAAAAGCCTCCTTCTGTCAGGCACCATGCTACAGGCTGGTGCTAGAATGAAAGCAGATAGTCTATTAAAGAGAGACGATGCTAGAAATCTCCCCAGAGTACGAAGAAGATCCCGTGGAAATGGTCAGCTGTGGGTCCACAGCGAGGAGTTGTACAAGATGAATGGATAAGAGCCAGTGGGACAGAGAGAGGAAGCACATTAGATGGGAGGATGCCTGGGCAAAGGCAGGGAGGCATAGACAGCCCCGTTGTGGGAGAGAACTGCAAGCAGCTGGGGCCCAGTTGGAGGTTAACTTAGAATCAGAAGATGAAGGTGTCGACCACATGTCCCGTGTGAAAGTCAGTGAAGGGAAGAGGAGCATTTCTGAAACATCAGGGGCACAGTAACAACCCCATTCCGTAAAGTTTGCACTTTATAAAGCAGACCCCCAGATGGCTACCCCGAATCATGGGAGTTGAGCACAAGACTTTTGATTCAGGATTCATTCTAGGCTTTCAAAAACTCTACTATACTAACTTATTTCCATGTTTTACGAATTCAATTTTTTGTTTTAGTTAGAGCCTCAGGTGTATAAGGTACACATATAATGCTTTATATGAAGCATTTATTCAGAGCAAATCTTAACTTTGTCTTCTTTAGAAGAAAGGGCTCCAGGAATGCCTGCAAGTCTTGAAGTAATATCAATCGAAAGCACCTTCCCTGAAGCTCAATTCATTGAACCAGAGAAAGGTCCAGACTGCAGCTGATCTCCCGTCCTGCCTTGGGCATCACTGTCGAACCTCTTGCCACTACCAGTGTGCGTCTGTTTCCACATGCACTTCCAGTCTTGGCCACTTTCATTGCATTGTCAATGTTTACAGTGCCACAGTCTGATCGGTTAGGTCCAAGCTAGCAGAAAATTCTGCCCAAATCTTTGCTAAAGATGCTACTGGAAAGCCCCTGTTTTAATTCATTGTTCTATACAAAGACTTCTTCATTCTTGAATTTAAAGATGTAAAGAATCAGAGCAGATGTCTCTGTGTGTGCAGTGCACACATCATGGGCAAGACTGGTCACAGTGTTGAGTTCTGCATAATCCACAGTCTTGTCCCTACAGACCACTGTACCACCTTCTTCTTTTGCTCCAAGGAGCATGCTCACTGCCTGTTTGGCATGGAGTGGTCGGTAGAGAACCTTAGGGTCTAGTGGTTTCCCTATTCAGATCTGTGCTTAGGACTTTTTCAGTTCATTTACAGCTTCATCATGGACGCTCTCCTGTAGAAACAGTTGTGTACTCTCAATAGTATACCACTGGCCGGAGATTCCCTTTGTGCTGTGCAAGATTGCTTTCCTGTGATGGCTTCCAAATTTTAAACTCCCTTTCATTTCTCAGATCAGGACTAAGCTTTATAAAAATTCTAACTCTCACTGTTACATTTTTCTTTCTGATTTCCTTCTCTTTATTAGTAGGAAAAGGATTTAGTGGGAGAGAGTAGAAGAATTATTTTGTGAAAAATGAAGATTTATTTTGGAAATGAGCATAAGTGACTCTGACCAGAGAAGTAGGAAAAGAATGGAACATTCATTTCAGTCTGAATAGGAAATTTAGACTGACTGCATGAATGAGGACTTAATGAGAATAGAAAGCTGATCTGTGACTTGGTAAAAAGTGGGTGCCAAAGTCTGGCTTTGCTCTGAGGGTGCATTTCAGAGAAACTCAAAGGAATGGTATCAGTGTCTTGCCATCTGTTTTCTTGTTCCAGTTTGTACCAAGCTTCTAAAACCACTCATATTTACACATGCACATGCATACTCTATTTTGGCCTTTAACTTGGGCTGTGAACATTGCATAGTAATTATTGCAGAACTGGACTTGAACTGTCTTAAACTTTCTGCATGTTTCTTGCCCAATTGATGTTATGTGCATCAAGCCTTTTCAAAGAATGCCAAGCAGAAGAACTGATTTTTGAATTTTCTTCAGAGAGCTCTCCATAGCTTCTGGTGTGTGAGTGAAGGTGGGGAGCGATTTGTTGTTACTTTCTGGGTCTGTTTTAAATGCTCCCTTGGCAGCAGCCCAGCAACCACTTCGCTTTCATGTTTTTCATTTATCTTTGTTTTTCATCTTTTAGAGACAACAGCTGGATTCTGCTTTTAGTACTTATCCTTGATTCCCTGTCCTGTTCTGAGCCATTTGGGTGGGTTTGGATTTTTTGAAAGCCATGTGGCATCCTACTTTTCCATAGGATTTAATTAAAAGTTTGACTTTTTGGCACTTGTCATTGGTAACTGCTGGAAAATGGAGCCAGTGAGTATCTCCAAAGAGTCGTAGACCTTTTTCTACCCTTACAGCCTTCTCACCTGAGGGCTGAATGCTTTTCCCTCAACTCTCTGCTTTGGGGAAAGATCACAGACACACACTTTCCCTGAGATAAACTGCATTTGTTGATTTGTCGTTTACATGAACATGCCCCCAAAAGGCTTATTTCCTGAGTTATTGTTCAAGATTTTCTTTGAATTTAGTTATTGCCAAAATGATTTAATTTTATATACAATATTTTACATAGAAGTAATCTACTTCTAATGTGGTTCTCTGAGACTGCCAAACCCAAATTTTATGCTGACATAATTTGTCCCAAAAGTATGTGCACAGGTCACCAAGGGCACTCAGAGACGAATATCTTATTTTTGTATATGGGGAAAAGGGAGTTGGGAGAGGAGGGGTAAAAAGACGACTTTCTCAAAACAAACAAACAAACACACAAACCAGAATTTGCCCCAAAACCATGCAGAATGATTGGCTTACCTAGATTATGAATTGATAGGATGAGCCACATTATTATAACAATTTAGAAATTAACCCACTTTTGATCTGATTCTTTACATTCCCGTTGCCCTGGCATCCTCTTCCATAACAGCTTTATTTAGGAAAATTATAGTGAAAATGGAGGCTTTTCTGTGAAATAAACGAGCAGTGAGAAAAAGAGATCATAAAAACGTTCACTGAGAAGTCAACATTTTAAACATTTCTTTACAATCTTCCATTCTTATGCCAGATTACATGAACTGCCGAACTTCACACACATTGGAGGAATTTAACGTAGAATAAGAAAACGGAGGCTACTGAAACCGTCAGGATTTATTAACCTTCCTTTTCAGGTCTTTGATTGGAAATGTCCTTATTGAGATAGGACAGAATAAAATTACCCAGTGAATGAAGCATTGTAGAATTTACAAGAAGATTTATTTTAATCGACTTTTTATCCTTTGTTGAGGTAAGATAATTTTCAGGGTACGTCATTATGGCACACTGATTTATAATGTACAGGTTAGAATATAACTGCAAGTTGTGTTTAATTCTCTTGCTCACGCTTTGTATTAAGCATATTCCTTTGTATACAGAGTTTTTTATAAACAGCTATTTAAAGCTATTTATATAATCAAAATAATATTTATAGATATTTAGAAAATGATTAATCTTAGGATTGTGACAAAGCAGGAAACCTTACTGTGTGGGTTTGCCACCAACACCATCCCACCCCCCCCAAAAAAAAAAATCCGGTTTTGGTTAAGTTCCCTGAATGAGCGTCGTGAAAATTAGTTTCTTTTGGAATGATCATACAATTGAAAGACTGATTTAAATTAGAAGGGCACATTGGGCTTGGCAGAGGGCATTGTGAAAAAGCAAAGCATAATTTTCCTCCAAACAAAGACAAGCTTGTTGGAGAGCATGCTTTATTGCCTGGAAATTCTATATATATGCAAAGTTGTTCATCAATTCACTGTTGGGTTTTGTGTGCTTGGTTTCTCCTTTTGTTTGGAAAAATCAAATGCTGAGAAAAGTAAGCATAACTCTGCATGCTATAGGTACTGAGAAATCGACATATGCCAGTTCTCTTGGCATGCAATGTTCCTGTGCGGTGCCTAGGGAGGGATGGTCAGATTTGGGCTCCGTGTGGGTAAAATCGGCCTATGTGCTTCACCAGAACCTGCCCAGAATTTCTGGAAAATGACTTTCCTGCATCTTTTTCTGATCCCTCCCTCTGACAACCAGGAGAATACATGGGGCAAGTTAGGCCCACATCCTGAAGTCCACTCAGTGTTTTCTCTTTTTTTAACAGCTTCATTGAGGTGTAATTCACATTGCATACAATTCACCCATTTATATTGTATAATTCTGCAACTTTTTCTGTATGTGCGCAGCCACCACCACAACCAGTTTTAGACCATTTTTATTATTCCAAAAAGACACCCCACATCCCAGTTAGTACTCTCCTGAGACTCAGATCCGGGTGAATTAATTCAGTGAAATGAAGGTGATCATTCTCTAGGATGCTGGGGTTTGTTTGTTTGTTTGTTTGTTTTTATATGTCTAGAGAGACAGGGTCTTGCTCTGTCGCCCGGACTGAAGTGCAGTGATGTGATCATGGCTTACGGCAGCCTTGACCTTCCAGACTGAAGCAGTCATCCTGCCTCATCCTCCTGAGTAGCTAGGACTACAGGCACGTGACACCATACCTGACTAATTTTTAAAATTTTTTTGGAGACAGTGTCTTGCTTTGTTGCCCAGGCTATTCTCGAACTCCTGGCCTCAAAGCATCCTCTCGCCTCAGCCTCCCGCAGTGCTGGGATTACAGGCATGAGCCACCACGCCCAGACTCTAGGATGCTTTGGAATGGGAGTTTTCATCTATTTTATTTTATTTTATTTTATTTTGTTTTGTTTTATTTTATTTTATAGAGCAAACATCAGCCAGAGAGTTCTCATCTTTGGAATTGCCTTTTTCACTTCATGTCTTAGCTTCACGGCACAACAACTATATTTAATACTCATCACATGTACTGTACTTTATAGTTTGCAAAGCACTTTTGCACAAGCTCCAGATGAGAGGCCTGGCTGGCAGTGGAACAAGGTTGGGGGTAAGAAGTTCCCTGGTGACTGGGCTGGAGGAGGAGGGACTGTAATATTTGGCAACATCACTGGGGTTGGCTGCAGGCTGCAGGCTGAGCACAGCTGTGTAGGGACTCCGGGGTGGCAACAGCAGGAGAGCCAGTGACCAAAGTGGATCCAAGTTAAAAAGAGGGGTGTGGAACCAGGTGGATTTCTGTACGGAGGTTGGGGGATTTAGAAGTCAAACATCCAGATGGAAGATCCTCAAAGCAGAAGCTAAAGCTCTGAAAGGGAGGTGGAGATCGTGGTAGACATCCACACGATATGAGCTGCAGGCTGGAGGAAAGAGAGGCTGGAGTGGGGACAGAAGAGTTGAGAAGGTGGCTGCTGAATCCTGTACCCTGTGAAAGAATCCCGCCTGTTGTCAGGGCACCCCACCTCCCACCCAGCATTGCCAGACTCTCTTCTGTTTACTCTGAGTAGCTCAGGTGCTTGCTTTTTTGTCCCCCACCATTTTCCCCTAATACCTTTCCTCTGACCCACTTCACTCTGTGGACCCACTGGGCACAAGCTCCTCTGGGCAGCATCCTCCCTCAGATGCAAATCCCTACACCCATGGATGAGGTGAAGAGGCATTGGGCAGGCGTCCAGCTCCTTGGGATGTGGGCTGGCCGGACCTGCTCACTTGCACCTGTAGGAGGGTATAGAGGACAAACAAGAATGCCCTGGAGAGACAGGTGCGTAGGGAGGTTCAGGAGAGATTTCCCTGGGTCCTGCGTCCAGGTTCAGAGTCCCTCACCTGATTGCCCTCCCTATGGGCCACCACACATCTGTCCTGAAAGGTGTCATTTTCAGCTTCTGACACTGTCGTGGAAGGGAGGAGAGTCCTTTTTGTCCAGATTAGCTGTGTGCCATGTGTTTAGGTGAGAAAGTGGCTGGCAATGATGTCTCTCCCTGCAGAACTTATAAGGAAGTTTTAATGAGGCACTCCTCCACTCCCTCAGGTTTTCTTTCCCGCAGATTATCTTTGTTTTCCCCCAATTTAAATATACCTCACTGTATTCAATATACGCTGCTTAAAAGCTGTGTATATATCGACGTGGGCAAAATGCAGTATCATTTTTAAAACACCAAGCATTTTATTTAAATCTGCAATAAAATCAAGAATATCTGTATGTTACAGATGCTGAAAAACACACATTCAAGTTTTATACTTTGGATTTTCATAAGCATGGCACACCTGTATCATATTGTTTAGATTTTGTTTTGGCTGGTAAAAAGGTTGGTTGGTAGAAAGGTCGTTTTTCTTCTTCTAGTACTATATAAATAATTTATAAGAAAGCCCAATGTAGCTATTTTCTGATGGGGAAATTGGCATTTGAAGTTGGGTTTCTAGATTGCAGCAGAAATCTGTTTTAGTGCGTGAACAAAGATTAATCCACACAGGAAAGTGTTTGCAGCAGAAATCTGTTTTAGTGTGTGATCAAAGATTAATCTGCATAGGAAAGTGAGACTCTTGGCTTGTGTTAACATTAGAGGTAGGATATATGGTGTCCTTAGGCCTCAGGGAAGTCCAGTGTGGAGAATACAAGGAAGCCAGAATGTGCTTCCCAGAAAACCTAGTTATAGAAGCTGTAAGGCTGACCCCTGAGGGCAGTGGCCAATGATCAAAATAACAGTGCCAAAGGAGGCCAGCAAATTCAGACTTGACTCATGATGGCATTGAGGCCAGGAGGGTCTGTTTTTCTGCTGGGTGGCACCTGCAGAAGAGATTTAGCAACAGTGAAAGAACAACAAAATCAGACGGCTGAGAGCATCAAGGCTCTGGGTCAGCTGTGATGGGTGGGTGGTATTTCAGGCTAGAACTAGAGGTATGCAGGAGAAGAGACATCCTGTATGTAGGCATGGCAAGGAGAAGGCAGGCTGTGGACCGCATGTAGGGCCGAACTCCATCCCAGCAAGGGAACACAGACATGCTCATCAAGGAAAAAAGCCAAGCACGTGAGGTGGATTAGGGAACGCTGTGACTTTGTTGCCCTGAGGTACAGCCCTTCCTTCTACCCTTGGACTCCTCCCCTCATGCCGGATAACTGGACAGAGGGGCACCCAGGGGCAGCTCTACACCTTCCCTGACGGTGGGGGCGGAGTTCCCTACTCTGAAAAGGTCTCACTCGAGAGGCAGAGGCAGAATGGGGGACAGCAGAGCCTGAAATTGAGTTGAGGAAGACAGGTGGACAGAATAAATGCAGTAAGAGCAATCATTTAAAGCTGCAACTCTGACTCCTTTCCATTTTTGGATAATTTTTAGGTTTCCGTTGCTGTTACTGTTGTTTAGAGACAAGCTCGTGCTCTGTTACCCAGTGTGGAGTGCAGTGGCATGATCATAGCTTACCCTAACTTCCACCTCCTGGGTTCAAGGGATGTTCCCACCTCAGCTGCCGGAGTAGCCAGGACTACAGGCATGTGCTACCATACCTGGCTAATGTTTTACTTTTTTGTAGAGATGGGTCTTGCCATGTTGTCCAGGTGGGTCTCGAACTCCTGGCCTCAAGCAATCCCCCCACCTTAGCCTCCTGAAGTGTTGAGATTACAGGCATGAGCCACTGTGCCTGGCCAATTTTTAGTTTTGATATAATTTTAAATATATCTAGCACAGTTGCAGGAATAACACAAAGGACTTACCTAGAATTTTTCCCAAATTCTGCCAGTTGTTTACATTTTGCCCCATTAGCACCAACCTCCCTTTCTCTCCTATATTTTTCTGAATGATTTGAGACATTGCACTCTTTTGCCCCTAAATACTTGAGGGCATGTTTCCTTAGAGCAAGGGCATTTTCTTATATAACCATAAGACAGTTGTCAAAATCAGCAAAGCTGGTTCCTTTTATCACTAATAATAATACTTAAACACCATCCATAATGTTTTATGATTTCTGTTCTATTATTTTTAAACTGTCAATGATTGAAGTTTTCATTTAAAATGTAATTAAGTTTCTTTTTTTCTTCCCACAGTGTTGAAAGAGAAAACACATACATTATTTTTTTTTTCAAATATATTACATGGGAGCTTTTGCCAAGTTTACAGAAATACAATTGAACGTGGAGTTACAACATAATGACACCAATTAGATAAAGTCATCAGAGAGATCAAAGGAATTTTCTGAGTGACATGCTTTATATCTGTTTACCTTGGAATTAAGTATTTACAGTGCTATCTCATTTTTGAGAATAAAACTGAAATCATAAATGGGCCACACATGGGTTTCTTAAAACTAAATTTTCACCAATGAGTATATTTTGGCATTAATTCTGAGAGCACAGACTAGGCACTCTATTCCTCTGTACTGCCTTTTAAAATACAAAATTGATTAGTATCCCTAGATTCTGATGAATTAAATTTAGGTTTTGTTTTTATGGCATCAAGTGATCGTCATGCTTCTCCTGTCCCTTCTCTTAAAGGAAGAAGCTTATTCATAAAGAACATCACAGAGAGATTTGACCGTGTACATCCTATGATTTAAAATGGCTTCTTTCATCCTATCTCCAAATCACTAACATTACGTTTGTAGGTCTTCATGCATTAAGCTGATTTGTCTTTCAAGCATTAGTTTTTTGAATGAAAATGTGCCCTTTGGCAGAATCAATCTGAGAAGCAGTGATGAAGTAGAGGAAATGAGAACTAATATTTATTGCGTGCCTGGGTTGTGAGGAGCTTTACTTGAGTTATCTCATTCAGTCCTTCCATCAACCATGAGTGGTGCCATGGTAATATTTCTGCTTTATTACTGAGGAATCAGAACCTCAGAGTGGTTGAAAAATTCAATCAGTGATTCTTTCACTCAACAACTATTTCCTGAGAGCTTCTTCCTATGTCCCAGGCAAGTGTTCTAGGGTCTGGGTATGCACTGAGAGAAAATAGATGCCGTCCTGCCCTTCATTAGTCTGTGGTTAACAGAGGAGAAAAGCATTGAGCCACTCCACACTCAGATGCAGAGCATAATGACACGTTACCTGGGCATGCCAACGACAGAGACGTGATGCTGAGGGAGAGAATAACTGGGGGACTCATGTGGACTTGGGGTTGGGGAAGGCCACACTGAGGAGGTTATATGTAAGCTCAGGTAGGGAGAAAACGGCAAAGGCAAGTGGCAGAAGTACATTCCAGGCAGCAGGAGGCTTCAGGAGGAAAGCTTCGTGTGTTGAAGGATCTGAAAGAGGGCAGAGTGGCTGGAAAGGAATGAATAGGGGAGGTGAGTCAGGGCTGAGGCTGGAGGGAAGGCAGAGGCCAGTTTGTGTAAGGGCTCATGAGTCTTGTTAACACCAGTGGAGATTTGTAGAGCTGGGATTGGAGCCCATGTCTGCCTGGATCTTCATTTTATTTTTTATTTCTTTGAGACAGGGTCTCACTCCCTTGCCCAGGCTGGAGTACAGCGGCATGACCTCAGCTCACTGCAGCCTCAACCTCTTGGGCTCAAGTGATCCTCCCACCTCAGCCTCCTGAGTAGCTGGGACTACAGGCATGCACCACCACAGTCACTTAACTTTTGTATTTTTTGTAGAGATGGGCTTGCACCATGTTGCCCAGGCTGGTCTCGATGCCTGGATCTTTAAGCTTGTATTTTCCCAACTCTCTCAGCCCTGCCCTCTCTCATGCCCCACCCCCTCAAACATGTGGCACCCTAATATTCTCTTCCACACAATTTTGCAGAATAGCTAAAGCACCACTTTCATTATTGACACCTCCTAGCCTTCATGCTGGGAGAAGTAGGGCCTACTCTGTTATTTGATGATACGAGAAAATATGGGCCTGGGTGAGACCCATAAGAACATACTCTGCAGAGAAAACAGAGTTGAGATTATCTAGAGTGGAGAGATGTCAGACACCAGGATCCACTCAAATGACTCAAGGGTTGCAAAATTCCACCATAAACAGAGGCTTCCAAAACCACACAGAGCTGTATTACGGTGATTCCTGCTACATATATGCAGTAAGTATATATTGGCTTAGATTGACAAGGATGTTTTCAGATTGTTCATGGGAACTTGGAGTAGCAATAATAGAAACAATGATAATGGAGGGGAATGAAGAAAGTCATTGCAAACGTGTGGGCAGAAAAGCTGGTGGAGTTTAGAAGGAATTGAAGTAGAAAGTCTCGGCTGGGTGCAGTGGCTCAAGCCTGTAATCCCAGGACTTTGGGAGGCCGAGGTGGGTGGATCACCTGAGGTCAGGAGATTGAGATCAGCCTGACCAACATGGTGAAACCCCGTCTCTACTAAAAATACAACAATTAGCCGGGCATGGTGGCAGGCACCTGTAGTCCTAGCTACGCGGGAGGCTGAGGTAGGAGAATGGCGTGAACCTGGGGGGCAGAGCTTGCAGTAAGTGGACATTGCACCACTGCACTCCAGCCCCTCGGGCACAGAGCAAGACTGTCTCGAAAAAAAAAAAAAAAAAAAAAAAAAAAAGCTGGGCGTGGTAGCAGGCACCTGTAGTCCCACCTACTCAGGAGGCTGAGGCAGGAGAATTGCTTGAACCTGGGAGGTGGAGGTTGCAGTGAGCTGAGATTGTGCCACTGCATTCCAGCTTGGGCGACAAGAGTGAAACTCCATCTCAAAAAAAAAGAAAGAAGAAAAAAGAAAGTCTCTGAAGATGAATGCCTGAAGCTAAGAAGTAGCATGCTGTGGGCCAGTAAGTGTAGAAAACAGACAGAAAATCACTGTTCTTCTGTAGTTTACATTTTAGTGACCAATGTGCATGGATATGGCAAAGCGAAGAGACCCTGTGGATACTGTATGCCCCTGGGGGTTACTGGGTAGGATCAGACTGAAGACAGGTGAGTTATATGTGAATGCTTCCTGAGAAAATTGGTCAGAAAATAAACTGAGAAATGCATAGTGCCTCTGCCCCAGTGGCTTCACATGTTGAGGGACAAAGCCAGAAGGAATGCCTCTGCCGTGGGAAGCCCAGGTGTCTCTCTGAGCCGGCAGTCTTCCTGCCCCCTAAATCTCCACTCAGTCCCCTCTACCCGCCTGCCACACTTGGAGCAGCACACTGCAGAGCGAGAAAGCAAAAACAGGAGTATGGCAGTTTGCTCAAAAGGGTCGACAGTCATGGGCTATTATTTGCTGTGAAATGATCCTTTATTTTAGGTTTTTAAATGATCAGTGCATCCTAATTCTGTCTGACTAATATGTAGGCAATTTTTTCTAATTTCCATGCTTCCATGATTTCTATTAATGACATTATTGTTAATTTTATAAGAGCTGGGCTTCATGTAAGTTTTAATTCAGAATAATTATACCTAATATTTATCACCCTTTGAAGACTAATATGGTTGAATAAAATGTTGTCAGTCAACTATTTCTCTGTGAACAAGGAGTCAATGGCTACGTTTTTCACTGTTCTTAGTCCCATTTATATGTTCGCTGGACTGTAGTAGATTCAGCCTTAGTGTGATGAGAGGTAAGGATTTACTCTGCAATAACATGGCTAGAGCAAATTGTTTTATGACTTTCAATTAAGTAGCATTGACCTACTGTGTGTGTGTTGCTCTCAACTTGAGCTTCCGTAAGAGAAGCTTATGGTTGATTAATTACTCAAATATACTTAGTGTGCACTAACTAAAATTACACTCATGCCAGTGAGCCCCTGAAATCTTTGAACCTTTTAGTCATCTGAAAGGCACAGATAGGTTCAGTGTGCTTCAACGAGAAATCAGGGGCTTTAATATTGTTAGCAATAAATAGTTGCAGATCCGTTTCACCTCTGCTTTTAGGAATGAAGTGTCTTTAATTTTCTCTACCTGATACACCACTTCCCTCCCTCTTTCCTCCCTGTTTTCCCCATTTCCGGCCCCCTTGAGGCGCCATATCTAAGCCTGCCCTCCCCTTCAGCACCTAATACCTTTCTTGTTTTCCCATCAAAACCATCCTCCAAGCAGCAGGCAGGGCGATCTTTAAAAACACCCATCAGTTCCTGTCACTTCTCTACTTAGAATGCTTCCTGCAACATGAGGACGATGGTTAAAATTCTTACCATCAAGACCTGTGAGGCCTTCCCTGTCCTGGCCTCTGTGTGCGGAGCCCTCACTACCCTCCTGTCTTCCCCAATTCCCCTTGCCCTTATTCTCTACCCTGCTGGCCTTCTTTGTCCCTTAACACTCGACCTGCTCCCTTTCTCCTTCCTCGCTGCCCCTATCCCCCAAGCCTCCTCAGCCTCGGATTCAATATCATTTCCCTGACTCCCAAATCTGAACTTGCCCTCCCCTCCCCACCTGACCACATTTTCAATGCACCCTATACTTTTTTTCCTTTCCAGCACTTAGCGTCATTGTGTGAATCCAGGTATTTGTACTGTCACGTGTGGGTAGCTGTCCTCACGAGCCTGCAAGGCCTAGGAGGGGTCCACCATGCCTCCTCTGTCACCCCCCAGCAGGCATGCAGTCAATATTTGTTGACTGACTAAATGAGTGTGGATTTATTCTGCTGTTGCTCCAGGATTAATCTGACTGCCCTCTGTGACTGAGACTTGGCTAAACTATTATTCTTCACAGGTAATAATTCTGCTTTCACTTGAGAGTACTTGAGGCTCCCTACACGTAGGGGTCAGAATCTTGAACCGTCACAGGCCAGGAGGAGAGAGCATCTCTAACAGGGGGCTTTGTCCGCAACTTTATCTGCTTGCTTGTAGCGTCATCCCGGTTGGGCTTTAGTCAGGGGCTCTTAAGTGATTCAGGTTTGGAAAGCATCTTCTATTAGAGCTAAAGTTGTGATTCTTGCACTCCAGACCACCGCTCTCAGCAGGTGGGCCATGAATTAAAAATGGTCATAAATTGACAAGAATTTTGCTTCCACTTAGAAATGTCTATAATAGGGCCAAAGATGTAATTAGGTATCACTGAAAGGGCTTCGAAGTTCTTCGTACCCTATTATGCGGATGCTCTAGAAATCCAGCAACAAGGAAACAGAATAACTTGCCTTAAGAGGTCAACTCAGTCCAGCCAGTGATCTCTTGTGGGAAAGGCAGTGCATGTAGCTTTAAACAGGTAACCAGAAAGCTTCTGCTTGCAGACTTCCATTTATAACTGCTTTGCTTTTTGCCTTCTTATCTACCATTCACGGGTTTAAGAATTCTCTAGTACTCTGGGATTTTGGAGCCAAGTGTTATGTCCATTTTCATGTCATCTAGAGGTTGTGAAAGAACTCTGGACAAGAAACAGAAAACAAGAGTCTAAACATTGTGTCACTCTTCTAAGCTATTTTACTGTCTAATCATGAGGCTTTCAGAGAAAGTACAGATGACCTGTTCTTTGTCATGGCATTTTATGATCTCAGCTTTAGTATGTTGGGAGAACCTAGTGGAACATAATGAATGGGACCTTATGATGAGACACATCCCCACATCCCCAGAACAGTCGTGTGTTATTCTTTCCCAATCCTGGACGTTGCCTCTCCTTATTCTGTCCCTATTCTGAGCACACCCCACCCCAGGTGTTTGCAGCAATGCCTGTCAATTATCCCTGTGGCTTCCTGTTTTTAATGCTTTTCTGGTGCTGATTATCCCAGCCAAGGGGTTTCAGACATATCCCCAGGGAGCTTCTGATGCTTTCGCTATAGCCTGATGATTGCCCAGGAGGAGGGGGAAAGCAAGGGGACAGTTGTGGGAAGGGGTGTGCCCAAAGCTCAGGCAGCATCGGTTGGGAATGTGGTAGCTGCTGGGTGCCAGTAGTCGCGTGCCACTCTGGCCTCCCTGATGGAGGCTTCTCCTTGGTAGTGGGCAGCAGCTTGGAGAAGACCCAGAAAAGGCCTCACGGAGTGCCAGGAAGGCCCTGACCTCCACGGTAGGGAGTCCTGCCTGCCAGCACCCTGTCTTCTCTTGTCAGATGGCTCAGCTTGGTTCAAGCTGCCAGCCTTCCTTTCTTCTCTGCGTCTTGCTTTATAAACTGAGTCTGAGAAAGTGACATGTCTCTGTGATGTCTCCTCCTTCAGGAGATGCCACCCAAGTTTTGTATGCCAGCTCCTGGGCTACCTCTAGGCCATATGGAGACTTTGTGCACTTTATAAAAAGGGGTCCCCTGCCCCAGGCAGGAGCAGCCCCAGGCCAGGGCTCAAGGCTTGTGCAGCAGAGCTGGGTTTACCCCCACCACCCCTTCCCCAGTCTGGTGGTTGCTCTGCCAGCCTTCCAGCTAGAATTCCTCAGTGGCCTTGATGGAGACAATTAATTGGCTGTGAGATGGACCAGGTTTCAACCTTTCTAAGACTATCATCTTTTGTTTCATTTTAGAAAATATTAATGTAGTCTGTATACTAATACTGTATTAGTCAGTATTCTAATATATTTGCAACTCAATCTGGGGACAGGCATCTGGCCTCACTGACCTGAGGACTTCTCTCCCTTCCCGTCCCTTCTTACTGCCTTCCCTCTTCCTTCTATTCTGAGCCACAGGCACTTACTTTGCTCTAAAAACTGGCCAATTGTAATTGGCAGGTGAATTTTTTTAAAGGATTCTCTTAGTAACAAACAGCTCAGAGGGCAGAAAGGCTTTGCTTATGTTTGTTAGGTTGTTTCTGGGCTTTCTCTCTTGTGCTCTTCCTTTCTCCATCACTTTGGAGCTCGTTGCTTTCTCCTTGGACAATTTTACCATGTGGGTGAAAAATAGGTGGTACATTATAAAATTATTTAAGAAAGTCTATTGTTTAAATTCTTGTTTTCCCACAGCTCCATTTGGCAGACGATCAGTAGGTGTGTTGTGGGTCATTGTGTGCATATCAACAGCCTCAGTGATGTGAAGCTGTAATGTAGAAAATGTTCTTTCTCAAAGCTGGAGACTATCTGGTTGGAAAATTTCATCAAATATACTGGGGTTCACTTAACCCTTGGTTTATTGTTACAACTACCATTATTATTATTACTATCCAGAACCATTTACTAAGTGCCTGATATGTGCAGGGAACTGTTATAGATTTTATTTCTTATCCTCACAATGGTCGTGAAAGATGGTGCTGTTATCCCAGTTTCCTTACCCAGGAGACTGAGGTAAGTAACTGACCCATGTTCACACAGGTAGCATGTGGTGGAATCGGAATTAAGACCCTAGTCTTGTGTGATTTAAATGTCTGCACACTTTCTGTAACATCAGAGGTTCTTGGCTTTTTCACTGAAGCTCCCAAATGCAGAGGAAATCAATACCTAATGCCTAGGGTCTATACCCTTTGTAGCTACAAGTAGCCAGCAGCCAGATCAGAATTTCTTTGAAGTCTCATGCTTTAATCTTTAAAATTTATGCAAATTTAGCTTTCTACTCCATAATATAAAAGTATAAAAATAATCCTTTAAACTACTTGACATAGAAAAAAATTTGAGCTCCCGGAAGAGCTCCTGTTTATTCTTCTCACATCCCTTTCTGCTCTGCTGGATCCCACACCGGGTGTCTGCACACCTCAGTTGCGAAGGTCAGTACTGCACTCTGATGCATCACAGTTAAATTCTTAGTACCCGTTTTGTTGATAAACCTTTCCGTTAAGGTGCAAACTGTCACTTGGCCAACCCTCAACCATAGAAGTCATCTTAACAGAGGGTAGAGTCCCTAACACTTCATAGACAAATCCTAAATTGGTCTTTGTTGATTCTTCATGGAGATCTTTGAGTGACATCTGTCTGGCTGGAAGTTTAGAGATGATTTAATCTTGTGGTTTGTAAACTTTTATTTTTTAGGAGCCAAAGTTATTTTTCAAATGAAACTATTCTTGGAACTTTAATTTATGAAACAAAAAGTGAAGACACTCTAGTGACCACTGAGGCTGAAGGCCATGTTTGTGTGGTGTGCCCTGGGCTGAGGGTACTCCAGGGACCCCAGATTCTGCAGAATGGATCTGCTTCAAAACACTTATTTTACTGATGGGGAGACTGAAGCCAGAGAGCTTAAGGGACTTGTCTGTAATGACCCAACTGATTAGCAGTAAGGAGCCAAGCCGGCCAAGTGCTTCTAAGACCCTTGAAAGTCCTTGAGGTTTTCTTGTCATTTGAAGAACTGATTTCCTATCTGCCCTCAGAGGTCCTGGAGGGGTCCTGGAGGGTTGGGAAAGAGAGTGTGCATGAGTCTGTCTGATAGGGGCCTCCCACATGTATTAGCACCATGGCAGGGTGGCCTTAGTGTCAGGAGTGAGACTGGTGCCCTGGGCCTCAGAGACAGAACTCAATCCAGACTGGTGACCTGCTGCACAAGCTGCCCCATCTCCCAAAAGGGCCTTGTAGAAGCTTCTCTGGACATGAGCAGGATGCTCTGTAACAAAAGCCTGAGCCCTCCCAAGTGTTGCTTGAGGCATGCATTCTCAAGGTCACTGTGCAAGAGTTTCGGAGTAACACTAGAGCTCACCATTCCCTTCTCCACCTCAAAGCACTGATTCAGTGTTCTACTCTGTTCTTCTCCTGACTATTGATTTATCTCTGCTAACTCTCTATCATTGTAGGACTTGAGCCAAAGACATAGCTCTTTCCCAAGTGCATATGGCAATTTGAAAAACGACTGAGTGAGGTCATTGATGTTGTTAAGGTGTTAAGAGTGTGTTGGGATCCAGGGAAAGGGTTTACAGGGGGGAGTGCACCAGGGCCCCAGAGAGGACATTGTCCAAGAGCTCAGCCAGGCCACCACACACCTCCGCAGTCAGAGTGTGGAGGGCATGTGGGGGCCACATAAAGACCTGGTGGGTCACCTCTGAACCACTGCTGGCCCCAGGTTTAAGCTGACCTGTGCTGACTTATATATGCAGGCCTTATTAAACACAGCCTTGGCAATCCCCTTAAGTTTCATTTTGATTTTCAGAGAACTTGAAGTGACTATTAAACTTCTATAAAGATATGAACTGCTCCACAATCTAGCATTACTGATATGGTGATCTCTCTTTTATTTTTTTTCAATTCATCAGCTAAACACCAATAAAGCCTACTAGAAGACTGCCCAGTATGCAACTCCCCAAATCCCTCTACCTCAGGAGGATTTTACAGCAGAAGGGAATTACCCCACCTCTGCATGGGGTCATTTAAGAGAGAGGACTGTCTGCTCATGCCACTGTGGGATGACCCTTGCTGCCAGGTGCCAGGCGTACTCTGTGATTTGGCTGCAGGCCAGCCCCATCAGTCCGTCCCCTGGCCAGACAGACACAGTGGGTGATCCCACGGCCTCAGTGTTTGCTCAGCCAAGAGCGCTTGAGGCTTGGGCTCCCAAAATTCTACCATTGGCCCTCATCTATTTCAGGCCACATAGACATGGTGCCATCTGGTTTAGCAGTTGTCACCTTGAAAACCTAGAATCCTTATGCCCCGATCCTCAAATAGTGTCTGCACACCACTTTGAGGACCATAAACTCTACAGCTTCCCTGTTGAATGTGGCTCATTAATTTCCAAGGTGACCTTCCAGCCCTGCTTATTCATTGTAGAAGCCAGATCTTCCAATTGCGTATGTTTAATCTCTACTATTCCTTTTATCTATTGTTGTCTAACCAAACACACCAAATGTAGTGTCATGAAGCAACCACCTTTCTATTACATGTGTGGATTCCCTGAGGAATCTGAAAAGGGCATAAAGGGATGGCTTGTCCCTGCCCCACACTGTCTTGGCCTCAGCTGGAAAGACTTGAATGGCTGGAGTTGATCTGAGCAGCTGGAAGCTGGAATCATTTGGAGGCTTCAGAGGCTGGCCTCAGTGGAACTGTGGAGCAGAGCACTTCTGTGTGGTCTCTCCATGCAGCTTAGCTTCTCACAGCATGGCAGATGGCTTCTAAGAGGCAGCACCCCAGGAGAGAATTTCTAGACCAAGTGTTCCTGGAGACCAAGGAGAAGCTGCAAGGTTTCTTCTGACCTAGCCTGGGAAGTCACACAGCATCACATCCGCTGCATCCTATTGGTTACAACAGAATCACACAGGTCAGCCCAAGTTCGAAAGGAGGGGAACTAGATGGTCCCTACTGATGCAGGAAAGAGAGCATCACCTTTCAGGAAAGCGTGTGGGATGAGAGATCGTGTTATATTCATCTTTAGAAAAGGTAGACTGCCTCAGTCCACTGTCTGGCCATGACAGTTCACAACCCCTGCCACATCCAAAATGCACTCTGTCCTTTCTTGAGACTCCCAGAGATTTTCCTGTTATGGCATCAACTCAAAGTCCAGGAGCCCGTCAGCTAAATCAGATCTAGATGTGGATGAGGCACCTTGAATGCCGTTTCTTAGGTACGGTTCCCTGACGATGCTTCTTCTCGATCTGAGACCTATGAATGAAAGGGACAAGTTATGTGTCCCCCACACCCAGCAAACAATGGGTATAGGAGATAGGGAAACTGCAGCAGACACTCTCACTTAACAAGGGGGGAAGGTTGGAATGTGTGGCACATAAGTCACCAGTCCGTAGCAATTCTGAAGTCCAGCTGGGCAAATGGCAGGTCCTTGATTAAGGTCCAATTCACTTTCTAGGAGTTGTTTTCTGTGGCTCCTGGCTTTTCTGCCTTTTTTGTTTTTTTTTGGAGACAGAGTCTCACTCTGTCACCTAGTCTGGAGTACAGTGGTGCAATCTCAGCTCACTGCAACCTCCACCTCCCAGGTTCAAGGGATTCTCCTGCCTCAGCCTCCTGAGTAGCTGGAATTATAGGCGTGCACCACCACACCCAGCTAATTTCTGTATTTTTAGTAGAGATGAAGTTTCACAATGTTGGCCAGGCAGGTCTCAAAATCCTGACCTCAAGTGATCTGCCTGCCTCGGCCTCCCAAAATGTTGGGATTACAGACATGAACCACTGTGCTCAGCCTTTTCTTTCTTTCTATTTTTTTTTTTTAAGAGACAGCATTTTGCTCTGTCGCTCAGGGTGGAGTGCAGTGATCACTGCTCATTGTAGCCTGGAACTCCTGGACCCATGTGATCCTCCCACCTCAGCCTCCCCAGTAGCCAGGATTACAGGTACACGCCACCAGGCCTGGCTAATATTTTAATTTGTTGTAGAGATAAGGTCTGATTATGTTGCCCAGGCTGGTCTCGAACTCCTGGCCTCAAGCAGTCCTCCCACCTCTGCCTCCCAAAGTGCTAGGATTACAGGTGTGGGCCACCACACCCAATCTGGTTCTGCCTTCTGGGTTTTTAGTTCTACCTTCTGAGTCATGTTCTTCTTTCATAAAATGTAGTCTGTGTTGTAGCTGGGTAGTTCTCATCCTGCTTCCTGCTCATATAACTTGAAGGGTCCAAAGGATTCTTTTTATTAGTTATTGTCTCTGTTTATTACAGTCAAGGATAGTGTAATTTGTTGAAAATCTTAATGAGTTTCTTATGTATCAATTTATCATCGATTTCATTGGACAAAACCATACCCATGTGCATCTTTGCATAAACATTTTTCTACTTTGAACCTTTTCGTGGTTACTGTGATATAGCATCCTTAAGATTCTTTAAAAAGTCTTTTGCATATCTAAAACAATCTGTGAAGCACCACCTTAAATCTTTCTGAAGTCTTAAAGCAGGGTTTTACAGTTGCACCATTGGCCTCCTTACTCTGAGGCTTTGTTTTCCTGCCAATGCCCCATGTTTGATCTTTGTCATGAGGCTCTTTCTAACTTTGAAAATCTTTTATTGAGAGACATTAGACATAGCTTTATTTTTGAACTCTACAAGTCCTAGACCCTAATTTATATTTACTCTAAATTCTGATTGCAAACTAAATGACTCCTTTGTTAGCTCATCTGTGTATGCACCTTAAAATATACAGCCAAGAGAAAGCAGCTGCCACGGGTGTTTTGCCTAGAAGCCTCTTTAGCTAGATCCATCAGTTCCTCGGGGACACTTTTCATTTTCCACATTACTACCGGCATCAGTTTTGCTCAACTTTCCACCACTGCAAAACAAGGGTGAGTGTCTTCTATCTTCCATTAATATCACCCTCACTTTTTTTTTTTTTTTTTTTGAGATGGAGTTTCTGTCTGTTGCCCAGGATGGAGTGCAGTGGCACGATCTCAGCTCACTTCTACCTCCGCCTCCCAGGTTCAAGCAATTCTCCTGCCTCAGCCTCTCAAGTAGCTTGAATTACAGGCGCTTACCACCACGCCTGGCTCTTTTTTGTATTGTTAATAGAGATGGGGTTTCACCATGTTGGCCAGGCTGGTCTCGAACTCCTGACCTCAGGTGATCCACCTGCCTCAGCCTCCCAAAGTTCTGGAATTACAGGCGTGAGCCACCGTGCCTGGCCCTCACTCTTCTTTAAACTGTCATCAAATCTCCACCAGCCCCATCAGGCTTCCTTAAAAAATTCATGCCACACATCTTAGGTTTTGTTGTACCACCACCTCACTTTCAGGTATCAAATTCTGCTTCATTTATCTATTGCTGTGTAACAAACCATGCCAAACTTAACAGCATGTGCCAACCATCACCTTATTAAGCTCACAGATTTCTATGGGTCAGGAATTTGAATAGGATGCTGTGGGGAATAACTTGTCTTTGCTCCATTATACCTGGAGCCTCGTCTGGGAATACTTGAAAGACAAAAGTGACTTGAGTGGCTGGAGGTGACTTGGCTGGCTGGGAGCTAGAATTATCTGGATGCTTCTTCAGTCATATGTTGGCTCCTGGGTTGGAATGACTCCAAGGCTGGAGTCAGCTGGGAGAGTTGACAAGAGCACTCATATGTAAGTTCCTATTTTCTCTAACTCCTTCCTTTAAACTTTTTTTTTGTTTCGATTGTTTGTATGGTTTTCTGTTTTGTTTGTTTGCTTGATGTCTTACTGGTAGAATCATTTCTTCCATTTCTTTTGAAATCTATTTGAGAGTTTAATAATACATGTAAAATAGAGAAGAACATTAACCAGTCTGGAGTCCCATGGAATAAAAGTCAAAAGTTCTAAAGAATGAATAGTGAAAACTAAGTCTCTCTCCTTCTTGACCCTCAGCCACTCAGATCTCTTTTCCAGAGACAATCCTTGCTACTACTTTCTTGTAGATAGTCTACACATTTACAGATCTTTATGTATATTCACACACAAACATCTTTTATTCCCACAAAGTGGTATATACACCATGCTGTAGTTCGCTTTTTAAATTTAAAAGCAGTAGATCATTCCATATCTGTATATAAGTAGTGCTGCTTCATTCTTTGTCATGGCTGCATACTATTCCAACAGCATCTGTTTATCAAGACATAACCCATCATCATCTCAGAAAGTAACCCAGTGTCCTCTACTAATGGACATTTGGATAATTTCCTGTTTTGTTGTTGTTTGGTTTACTATTACATACAAGCACATGTGTTTGCATATGTATTCAGGTGTTTCAGGAGACTCTACATCTGCCCTCTGAGGGAGGTTCCTAGCTCAGTCAAAGGAAATATGCATTTTTTGGGTGGGGGGACAGTTTCACTCAGTTGCCCAGGCTGGAGTGCAGTGGCACGATCTCGGCTCACTGCAACTTCCGCCTCCTGGGTTCAAGTGATTCTCCTACCTCAGCCTCCCAAGTAACTGGGATTACAGGCCTAAGCCACCATGCCCTGCCAGAAATATGCATTTTAAAATTTGATAGATATAGTCACTGGCCACTGAAAATGGAAGAAGAGAGGAAAAGATAAAGAAAGAAAAGAGAAGGAAAGAGAGAGAGAGAAAGAGAAGAAAGAAAAAGGAAAGAAAGAAAAGAAAAGAAAAAGAATTACATAGATATTTCCAAATTGCCTGCCACTGAGGTTGTATAATTTTACACTCCCATAAGCAATATATGAGGTAAGCTGTTTGCTTCATTCTCATCAATAGTGTATTAGCAAACTTTTTGGAACTTTGCCAATTCTGACAGGTAAAAAATTATATTGCACTGTAGTTTTTATGTGCCATTCTGTTATGAGTGAGGTTCTGCATCTTTTCATATGGTATTTTCTCTTATGAACTGCTTTTTAAATTTGTGCTTGGAAGATGAAATGGTGCCCAAAGATCAAGCAATATGTAAATTATTTAGAAACCCCCTTTCTGATACAGGTGTTATTCTAGTTAGCTGTTTTTATCCTAATTCATATAGGGCATTCTGCAGGCTACTACTTAAGAATCAATCTCCCAACTTTAGTGAATGTTTATTAAAGAGTACCCCATCAATTTTAAGGAATGACTTTTAATTTACAAGTATAAATATTTCCACCCTGATTTGGTAAACTTCACTCTACCAAAAGCTGTTATGCTGGAACCTATGTTGTCTTATTAAATGAATTTTTAAAAATTCAATTCAGCAATGACATGAATGAAACAGTTAGAAAGTTTGACCATCAACTGGATATTATGGATATATTACATTTTTTTAGCTGTGATAATGGTATTGTGGTCTTATTTGGGGGAAAAAGGAGTCTTTATCTTTTAGAAATTCCTGCTGAAATAATTATGAATTAAATGATATGATATCTGGCCGGGCATAGTGGCTCAAGCTTGTAATCCCAGCACTTTGGGAGGCTGAGGCGGGTGGATCGCTTTGAGCTCGGAAGTTCGACACCAGCCTAGACAACATGATGAAACCCTGTTTATCAAAAAAAAAAAAAAATTAGCTAGGTGTGGTGGTATGTGCCTGTGGTACAGTCCCAGCTACTCTGGAGGCTGAGGCTGGAGAATTGCTTGAACCAGGGAGGCAGAGGTTGCAGTGAGCCGAGATTGTTCAACTGCACTCCAGCCTGGGCAACACAGTGAGACCCTGTCTCAAAAAAAAAAAAAAAAAAAAAAAAAAAAGATATCTGAGATTTGCTTCAAAATAACTCTAGAAGGGGTAAGTGGATAAATGTGTAGATGAAATAGTATTGGTCATGAGTTAATAATTATTGAAGTTGAATGTGGAACATGTGATATTTTATTTCTGTATCTGTTGAAATTTTCTAGAAAAATTTAGACATTCAACAGATAAGTACTAAGTTTGTATTATGTGCAAGACATAGTTCCCTGTGTTGAAGAAAATAGACATTTCACAGGTACACAGGACCTTGTTTACTTGTTCTGTGCTGTAAGCCCATCCTGAGACTTGTTCTGTGCTGTAAGCCCATCCTGAGACACTGTATACAATAGATGCTCAATATGCACAAGTCCTGAAATCCAGCACACACACTCCTGCCCACAGGGCTGCTCTAGTTTCTGTTCCTACTAGCAGCGACCCTGATGATGTGCTCCACAAGACAGCAACAGACCAGGTGCTATGGGGCTTGAAGGAAGGTGAAGTCTCATTCATTCAGGGATTAGGAAGGTGCTTCCGGGGAGCTCATGGGGACTGACGTTAAGGTGCCTGAGACAAAGAACCCCTATCACATCCAAGACAATGCTTCTAAGCAAAGTGAAATGGCCCCTTCAATTTAACAGGAAATATTTCTTTTAGGAGCCTCTTAGGGAGTTGCTAATGGTAATCAGGGGTCACAAAACCTTACAACATAACCAGTCCTCATCTGCTCTCTCTGGGCCTGTTTTATTTACAGTCCAGAATAATACGATGCCCAGAAATGTGCTGCTTAATGAATGCTCTCTCATGAAGAAGAAGAGTAGATGGTGTCATAAGAAAGAAGAGAATGAGAATTAGGAAATTATCAAAGGAAGTATCAGGAGTGCAGGGTGATATATTGGTCCTGTGGGTATGTCTGAGTGATCACTTAGCTCAGAGGCTGAGGAAATCATGGTTTTAATGGTTGCATGCAGGTGTTGGTATAGTTGCCTCAGAATGAGAAGAAAAAAAGAATTTTTAAAAAGCTAGTTACATCTTGACTAGAAGAAGGCTCTTTTGAGAAAGCATCAATGTCACATTACAAACGCCATTCAAATCTACCAAATGGGCCAGATGGTTGCCCCAATACTGCGTGCTGCCAGCTGCCCATTGCTACAGATGAAGTCTTTTCTGCTGACGTTCATGCAACCCACAAGCACACTATGAAGTGTTGATTCTTTTGATACTCTTTAACATGTATGTGTCATCGCAATTATAAACCATAAATATACATGACACCATGCAATAAATAAAATTGCCCAGCTTCCATTCTGAAAGGGGAGGAGACTGTATTTATGACCTGAGAAGAGAGGGTGGCTAATATTCATTTTCCATTCTTTATAAATGTCACTCCTCTCTAGTTGGATGCTCTAGATGGCTTTATTCTCACCAAGCCTTATCCCTCCCAAACAGCACAGACTCCTGGGGCTAATACCTTATGCTAAGTGCCAGGTTTTAGAGCAAGCCTGGACCAAAAGTCAGGCAGATACAATTCAGGGGAATCCAAATAGTTCTAAATTAAGCTAAACTATTTTATTTGACACATACCAAAAGTTCTTTGCAGGTCACATAAACAGGCAGGTGTACGATGTAAAAGGAAGTAGGTAAATGGAAGCGCATCAGCTTCTTTCAAAAAAGACATTTTCCTCAAGATGCATTTCTTTTGGCTTTGAAAGAAGCTGATTCAGTGCCATTCACCTATTAAGTAGGCAGCACATTTATTTGTATATGCATCTATAAAGCTCAAGTGCCTTTTCCCTCTACAAAAAGCTGAGCTTGTGTTTGTGGGGCTGGGGAGGGGTGCAGGGGGTGTTAAATATCCCACACAATTCAGGCAGCCACAAATATATAAATGAACTGTCGGAGATAGAACCCCTGCCCCCAGGCACATTCAGTCTTATTCAGGAAGACCTGTTTAGAACACAACATCTTTATTTCAGACCAGAGACCCCGGAGAACACGTTTCATGGCTCTATAAATACAAGGCTCAGATGCTTCCTGACACCCAGCATTTCTGCTTTTTAGCATGTAAATAAATGAATGCTCAAAGCAAGTAAATATCTGTGTGTTGAGTTTACAATCTTGTCTTTCAGAAATATCGACAGTATATGGCAGGACTTCTGGCTCCTCCTTATGGTGTTATGGAAACGGGCTCTAACAATGACAGTAAGTGGAAAATGTGAACATTTTGTATCTAAAAATTTGTCGTGTGGTGTGTGTTTTCATGTGACAAAAAATATGTCCTACACCAGCTTGTCAGAGTAAGTCTCCAGACTCTTTTGTGGATAAACAAACCTGCCAGCTCACACTGGAGATATTTTTAAAGAAATGGTTAATATAGTATTATTCTGCGGTCTTAGCTGATAGAGAGCGGTATGCTCTGGTGCCAGCTGGAACTTCAGCATGCATAGAATACCTTCCCAAAATATCTTCATCTTATAGTGAAATCCAGTGTTGTTTCTGTGCCCTTTTAAAGAAGGGATGCACGAACTGTATTTGTCTCAGTCCCTTCTGGATACCTGAGAGCCCCACCTCTTGCTTTTTTTTTTTTTACTCTATTGATGAAGAAAAGTGGGGTGAGTCATATATTTAATCTTCTAAATCATGGCCACTTCCAATCCCAAGCCTTTGTGAACTTTAGATGCCCTTACCCGCCCCCCCCCCGCCCCCCCCACACACAAAGTGACTATGGAAGGTGACAGGTTAATTTGCTTAACTGTAGTAATCATTTCACTAGGTATATGTATATCAAAACAGTGTGTTGTACATATTAAATATTTTTAATTTAAAATATCCAGGCCTTTTATTAGAGACCAGTCTCTGGCTGGTCAGTGAAAAAAGGAAGTTTTTCTCTGTGGTTTTCTTGTTTTGTGGGTCCCCACTAGACTCACAGAAACCCATATGTCCCCGGAGTCTTGTGATCTGTTCATGCGTGTCGGAAACATGGTTAGCGCTCATTACTATTGCATCTATGAGTCTCCTTATGAAGCTCTTGTGTGTATACGTATAACAAGATTCCAGGTCCTGGAGTCTTTGGAGCTATAGTGCTTCAGCCAGCAGACCCAGTGATGTAGCAGGTAGGCCCTGCATCTTCAGAGCCACAGCCAGTCACCCTTCAGTTCCTCTTCCTGTATCCTAGAATTCCCACCCTCCCTCACTGACTCGTCACTCACTGCAAGAGATCTTTCTCTGTGCTTGACCGCGATCCCCAGTGAGCATCTTCCTTCTCCTCCCCTCATTTCCCTATTTCTATGCAGCCTCTGCTCTGTCTCCCCGTTTGCCTTCTGCTTTCCTGCAGAGGAGGAGGGTGGGAGGGAAAGGCTTGTCCTTCCTTTCCTCTCTTGTTCGTGCTTTCTTTCTCTCCTGACTGAGCCAGGGATGGCTGGCTAATTAAAGCACCTGAGTTGCAATCCCAGCAGTGCTGTCTCCTAGCTGATGTCCGGCAAGGCACTCAGTCTCTTTGTGCCTCAGTTTCCTTAGAGGATTGTTGTGAAGATCAAGTGAATCAAAATATGTTAAGTGTTTCAAAGGGTGCCAGGCATGTAAAAAGCTCCCAAATGGCACTGGCTATTATTTCCTCACCTCCAGTCACTCTTCAACTCCTCAAAGTCTGGCTTTTGCCCCATACTTCTTGAATAAACCACTCTAAAGTTACCAGTGACCAACCAATAACCAGAACCAATGGTTCCCGTTGCCCACGTCCAGACTCCATTCCGCCTTGGCTCCCAGGGTGCCGCTGTGTTATCCTGGCTTCCTCCTCCCTCTCTGGCCACTCACATTTTGGTCTCCTCCGTAGGTACTTCTTCTTCTCCCCTTACTGAAGAGTTTAGCCATGGCTTCTTTTCTCTTTCCTTCTGCATACTCACTTTCCCCTCTTCCATGGCATCCTTTCCTGCAACTGATACAAACACTTCCCAAACCAACATCTCTGTTTGATCCTTCCAGGGGCAGCCTAACTTTCCAGGTGACCTCAGGTTCTCTTTCTACCTGGATGTCCTGCTGGCCCCTCAAGCTCAAAGTGTTGATAAGGGAACAGATTCTGATTCCGAAAAAACCAGTCCCTCCTCTGGAGAGGCGGGTTTCTGACAACTCCATTGTTCCCCTCTTGTGCTGGGCTCCAAACTTCAGCCATTTTGGACTCCTCCTTTCTCTCGCCATCACCCTCTGAGGCCAGAGGTTTGCCCGGGCCTGGCCCCTTCCTTTGCGTGTTCACAGTCTTCCTTTCAGTTCCCTCTGCAGCCACTTGGCCTCGGGCCTCATCTCTTTGGAGTTTAGGGCAGAGATGACCCCTTGGTCTAGCCTAGGCCTGATTTCCCCAAGTCATTTTTTACTTTTTATTATGAAGAATTTCAAACATACAGAAGTAGAGAGAATGGTACAGTTAACACCCTTATTTTCATCACTTCGTTTAACTGATGTCAATATTTTAGTACTTCAATATATTTCTTAGTAGTAAATTAATATGCATTTTAATATTATTTTTGCCATATTCTCCTAATCACAATCACATATACATGTCACTCCAAATTCATCACCAGGCATTTTTGAAAATAAGGACTTTTTCATGTATAACCAGAACACCATAATTACACCTAAGAACTGGCATGATTTTCCACCACCCAATCCATATTCAAATGTTCCCAACCGAATGTCTTTATTGCTGATTGCTCAAACTGGACTTCAGTCAAGGACCATGCCATCTGGTGTTTATGTCTTAAACGTCAAATTTTAATGTTGGACAGTCTCCTTCCCTCCTTTCTCCTGATCATATCACTCTGCTCCTTGAAACCTTTCAGTGATCGTCCGTTGCCTGCCATGGAAGATGAAATTCCAAGACTATTAATGTCTTAACCCAACTGTCAAGTTCCTGCGCGGCCTCAAATCACCTTTTCAGTGTCATTTCTCTACAGATACTCTAATTTCCAGTTATTCATATATGGTGATTTGTGCAACTGTGTATTTATCTTATTGAACCTGCTAGAAAGTAAGCTTCTGTTATATCCCATAACCTCATACAATCAACCCTAGTTCTTTCAGATGGATGATGGATGGGTGGATGGATGAATGGATGATTTGGGATGAGTTTCAGAGTGCCGACCTGAGGCCATCCTTCCTCTTTCTGACAGAGCTGGGAAGTGATAGCAAGCCTATTAATACTCTCTATTTCAGAGAATAGTTCTTCTCTGCCTCTTTCCTGACTGCATTTTTATGTCTTGCGCGGTCCCAGGTGTGGATCAAAGCTTCAATTAGAGAATGTTTCCAAAGTCTCTTTCATCTTCACCCCTCCTGCATTCTGTACTACTGCCTACTAGGATGAACGCTCAGGTTTTTTTGTTTTTTCGTTTTTGTCTTTGTTTTGTTTTTTTGAGTCAGGGTCTCACTCTGTCACCCAGGCTGGAGTTCAATGGCATGATCTTTGCTCACTATAGCCTTAACCTCCCTTGTTCAGGCGGTCCTCCCACTTTAGAACTCCCAAGTAGCTACAGCCATGCACCACCATGCCTAGCGAATTTTTTGTAGAGACAGGTTTCGCCATGTTGGCCAGGCTGCTCCTGAGCTTCTGGGCTCAAGAGATCCACCTGCTTCAGCCTCCCAAAGTGCTGGGACTACAGGGGTGAGCCACTGTGTCCAGCCGGCACTCAGTTCTTTTAGTGCTGATACTGTAAATCCTGTGTAGCCCCTTGTATAAAAGCAAAATGTCCTGTTTACTCAGAATTTGGATTTACTGTATTTTTTTTGTTGCAAACCACCTCATACTGCTCTACTAGTTTGAAGATAGGTGCAAGCCACATGTAAAAATGACCTATGCTTCTGTCTCCTCTATATAAGGTCACTTGTGCCTGCTGTACTGGAGGCATTAAGCTCTGCTGGGGCAGTGAACCTCCCAGTGTGGCCACCCTTACCATGTCAGTCAGGGGAGAAGCCTGAAGGAGGTGAAAAGGAATAGGACTGCCTGTAGTAGATACTCATGAAATGTTTGTAAATCAATGACAAATGAGCAAATGGATGAGTCATTAGCCTTCAGCTAAGAACACTGAGATACCCCTGGAAACAGCCTCTGCCATGCTCAGACTTGACTTGGAGATGGCCGGAGTTTGCTTTGCTCACAATGGAAGTTGTTTTCCAATGTCTTTCATGTGCTACTTGCCCCAGCTTCAAATCACTAGAGCCGAGTGGGGTGGTTTGCAAAGTAAAATCACAGCATGTGAAACTTAAGAGTTGATGTGCCTATCCAAAATTCCAAGTGTTCTGGTGCCGAAATCAGTGGAATTGGTTGCTTTCATGGTGAGAATGAATCCGTGATGAGTGTTTACCTCTGTGAAAGTAAAGCATATGGTAGAAGCAAAATAAGCCTGGATTTTGGTGTCTGGGCACATGGCCCTGCTCCTGATTCACTGATTTATTTAAGCAGCATTATGTAAGTTTTTATATTTCTAAGCAGCATTATATAAGTTTTCATGGAAATGCAAATTGAAAACACTGAAATTTTACTTGGTTTGGTTCAGCAAAATTTCAATTCCACTTTACTGGTTGATTATACAATTCATGGCCTCTCTCTGTCTCTTTTTCCTCCTTTAGGGATTCCTGACAAGGAGAACGTGAGTAGCTACTCTCTGTGCCTATCTTCTAAAAATTGTTAAAAGGTAAAAAATATTCATGGTAACCCTACCAGCAAAGAGAGCTCTTGACCCACATTCAACAGAGCAATAAATATTTTTCTAATCTCATTCTGGCATCTTTGGCAAGTCACTTTGAAATAGAAAGGGCAGAAGGTTGATTGCTCTGACATGGTCGTCACATGTCCCTGATTTTAACCAGTCTGAAGAAAGGTTATTCTAGGGGGCAAATGCTACAGTTACTAAGTGTTTTCTTTTTCCCATGATGCATATATGGCAGTCAAACAAATCATTAGCCTAATAGCATATAGAAAACTAGTTGTTTTTCCTTAGCAGGAATACAAACGATGAAATTCAGGGTCAGTTGATGAATTTGTCTAATTATATCCAAGTGCACTAGTGTTAACATTTCTTTTTGGAAACTGAAAATAATTAATTGCTATAATTGTTTCTGTAAAACTGTATTCTTTCTGTAAAAGAGTAGAAGGTTTAGGACAAAGATTTCACGAAGAAATAGCAAGCATTCCAAGAGTGGTCATGGTTTAGTGGCATACCTTTGCATGCAAATAATAATAATATTCTTTCTATTAACTGACATCTAAATTTAGACAACAACATGGAAGGGTTAATGATAGGAGTATGCAGTGATTGATTGGAAGCAGTGCTTGGTTGACTTTCAGATGTGTCACCTTATAATTGTATCCTTTGCTGTACCCAAGTGGCAATGTTACAGGATTGTCACCCTTGCCTTTCTCTGCGTTCAGTCCTGTGTCTGTGGGAAGATATACTCTCTGAATTCAATTTAGATTATTTCCATATCCCTTCTCAGATATCAGGCTCTGGCTTTCTTTAGCTCCTCCTCCTTTTCATAGTGTTGGTTTTAAAAGGACTGGTTGGGAATTCTAGCCCACTGCTATAGCACTACAAACTTGGGGGGTGGGGGTTGTTTTTTGCTTTTTGTTTTTTTGTGATGGAGTCTCGCTCTGCCGCCCAGGCTGGAGTGCAGAGGTGCAATCTCAGCTCACTGCAACATCTGCCTCCCGGATTCAAGTGATTCTCCTGCTTCAGCCTCCCGAATAGCTGGGATTACAGGCATGCGCCACCACACCCAGCCGATTTTGTAGTTTTAGTAGAGATGGGGTTTCACCATGTTGGCCAGGCTGGTCTTCAGCTCCCGACCTCAAGTGATCCATCAGCCTGGGCCTCCCAAAGTGCTGGGATTACAGGCATGAGCCACCACACCTGGCCAAACTTGGGTTTAAGACCTAGCAGTGTCACTTCAAATGTCACACCAAAATTTACTTCGTTTGGTCCAGCGAAGGATTTCAGCTCCTAACTGTGTGGTCTTGCCCAAGCTACTTGGTTTGTCTAAACATCCTCATCTCCTCTTTAAAATGTGGATGTTACCTTAAAAGGAAATTGTGAATATTGAATGAGATAATCTGTGGAGAAGGCACAGACAAGGAGAGTAGGTAGGCTCAGTAAAGGTTGGGACTATTATTGTGGTTAGTATTTTCTCAAGTCTTGTATCATTTTCTAGCTACTCTTCACCTCTGAAAAATGTCCTACCCTTTAATAAAGTAACTGTCCTTTTGCCTTTTATGGCTGCCCCTTCTTCAGTGAACCTTGCCATTGATATTTAGTCATAAAAAATATCTTTGTATGTTGAGTCAAGCTCTAGATAATCAGGCTCATAAAGGTTCTAAAGCAACAAACTGATCTTGCCAGCATTTTGGACATGGATGTCCCAAATTATCCATCCTACAACAAATAATACACAAATCATTTGCCAAATAAAGAAGACAGAAAGGCCTTGTACTTCCTCATCAAGAGACTATCAGTGATGTGGGGAGCTCACACAGAACATCCCAGCCCTGGGAGGGCTGAAATGTTCTAGGCTTCAAAAGGAAGCGCCGTTGCTCTTGGGCACCCAGTGACCTTTAGGCAGGCTCTCCCTGCAGTGGAACAACAGGCACAGGGCTCTAAGCAGAGGGTCTAACAGCTGTCATCATGTAGCTCACTTTGTGACAAAATAGGAATTTAAAGTTTGCAGAACAATGAGCTTGTCAGATACAATGAACGGTTAGCATGTTGTTCTGAAAGATTTGGGGAACTGGCCAGGCCATCTCCCTAATACTAGTGTAGTATACGCTTATTTGTATTTGTCCAGGCTATTGTAGGTCACATTCTCTAACAAACAGAGAAGCACACTTTAATTCTCTATTAGCAAGTAGAGTAGATGGATCATCACCATGTGTTATTAGGAAAGCTCTCCAATGCCATCAGTCAAAGTACAGCAAATGAAATGAAAGACGTTCATGAGCAGAGTTGAAGCGCTAGAAAGATAAAAAGGAGCCTGAGAGTCTTAAAGTGGTGTTAATTGAAAATGTTTCTTTTGGAGGAGACAAGTTGTGTTATGATGATTTCTTTTATCCTTTAGCTTCTTTAACTACATTTTGGGCAATATTATATTCCGCTTATATTTCAAAACAATAATAATATGCCTGTGGACAGAAATAAAAGCATTTAGACTATTGTTTCAGTGTCCAAACAGATTATTTGTAGAAAAAAAAAATTCTCCAGCTTCTCCTCATTTTGTTAATCACCATGTTTAACTGTTTTTTGTTTTGTTTTGTTTTGAGACAGAGTCTCTGTTGCCCAGGCTGGAATGCAGTGGCACAATCTCGGCTCACTGCAAGCTCTGCCTCTCGGGTTCACGCCATTCTCCTGTCTCAGCCTCCCGACTAGCTGGGACTACAGGCGCCCACCACCACGCCCGGCTAATTTTTTGTATTTTTAGTAGAGACGGGGTTTCACCATGTTAGCCAGGATGGTCTTGATCTCCTAACCTCGTGATCCGCCCGCCTTGGCCTCCCAAAGTCCTGGGATTACAGGCGTTAGCCACTGCGCCCAGCCACCGTGTTTAACTTTTAATCAAATATGCACACATCAACAAGTGCTGTTTGTGGCTGCCTTGCCAGCTACATTTTCTTCTCAGACTCAGGCTTACCTTGCACAAAAATAAATTCCTTTTCATATATTGCACCTTTGTAGAAACAAATGGATGGGCAGCTACTTGCTGGATTGTTTTGTCTACTATTCATTATAATTGATAAAGACATTTAATGTTAGATGACACAGGACCCTGGAACCTGTAAAATATCAAGAAAAATGTTAGAAAAACAACTACACAGCCAGGACACATAGTGAGACTCTATCTGCACACACACACACACACACACACACACACACACACACACACACACACTGAATGTGGTGGTGCACACCTGTAGTCCTAGGAGGATCAGTTGAGCCTGGGAAGTTGAGGCTACACTGAGCCATAAATGTATCACTACACTCTATCCTGGGCAACAGAAGTGAGAAGAAAGAAACAGAAAGAGAGAAAGAGAGAAAGAGAAGGAAGAGAAGGAAGGAAGGAAAGGAAGGAAGGAAGGAAAGAGGAAGGGGAAGGGAGAGAAAGGAGGGAGGGAAGGAAGGAAGGAGGGGGAGGGGTGGGGGGACAGAGGGAGGGAAGGGAGGAAGGAAGGAAGGGAAAGAAAGGAGGGAGGGAGGGAGGGAAGGAGGGAAGGCAGGCAGGAAGGAGGGAAGGAGGAAAGAAGAAAGGAAGGAAGGAAAACCATGGAGCCAATAAAACCAGTTGATTATTTTGATAGGGTTGTGATTGTTAAAGGAATTCTCTTTGATCTATTAAAGTTGTATTTGTTTCTGTCTTTTATATGTGCTATATTTGACTGATCATGTTTAACACTGAAGTTAAAAATCACAGTGATAAGAAAGCTTGAATGCTGAATGCTGAATATTACGGTTGCCCTTTGAAATAATGACCCTGTCTTTAATTTTTGGCTACTTATGCAGATTTTGTTGCTTATTGTACTCCATACTTCTGAAAGGGCAACTGCTATGGGGTTTCCTAGTTTTAGAAGGTAATACTTCACTTCATTGTGGAAGGAGCCAGAGAAGTAGACTCACAGAGATATTACAACATAATCTCATTTCCTGATTTATAAACATCTTGTTTCCCAGAGGATCATCTGGGGTCCTCATTTTGTGTATGTGTGTATGTGTGGTTTTGTTTTGTTTTGTTTTTTGAGACGGAATCTCAATCTATCGCCAGGCTGGAGTGCAATGGTATGATCTTGGCTCACTGCAACCTCTGCCTCCTGGGTTCAAGTGACTCTCCTGCCTCAGCCTCCTGAGTAGCTGGGACTACAGGTGCGCGCCACCATACCCAGCTAATTTTTGTATTTTTAGTAGAGACAGGGTTTCACCATGTTGGCCAGGATGGTCGCCATCTGTTGACCTCGTGATCTGCCGACTCAGCCTCTCAAAGTGCTGGGATTACAGGCGTGAGCTACCGCGCCCAGCCCGAGGTCCTCATTTTTTAGGCAGTTACAGTATTGATAGTATGGTTAATAAGCTTTTTGCTAAATACTGAAGAATGCTTTCTCACTATAAATGACTATCAACGTGGAGCTCAAAATTGTTCCCCAAATGCTAGAATAATTCGTGCTAGTAATTAGTAATGACCCAGTCTGGAGATCATCTCAAACCACTTGGCAAGTCTCATCTTAAAGATTACTTAAAGCAGGAGTTTCTCAAACTTTAAAAACTATGGGTCATTTATATGAAGAATAAGTTTTAGAAATTATTATAAAGATGTAAGGTTTCAAATGGCAACTAGTAAGGAAATAACTTTCACAGTTTGTGGAAATTCTCATTAAGGGAAGGGCAGTAGAATAATAACAACCTTTTGACTGCAAGGGTCAAAAGGTTAGAAATTTGGGGAATTTTTAGGGAATATAATAACATTTATTTCTCTTTATTGTTGCTCTTTTTTAAGGTTAGAGAGAACAAATTAGAATATTTTCCACCTATTATATGACAACATTTTATCACTACAGACTGGCCATGACAATGAAATTCTGGGCCAGGTAAAGAAATAAGAAATTGTGTATCCTCATACAAACTTAAAATATTAAAAATTCAGATAATTGATGGCTCACACCAGTAATCCCAGCTTGAGAGGCTGAGGCAAAAGGATGACTTAAGCCCAGGAGTTGAGGCTGCAGTGAGCTAGAATTGCACCACTGCACTCCAGCCTGGCTGACAGAGTGAGACCTAGTCTCTAAAAACAAAAAAAAAAAAGAAAAGAAAAAACCCAACAATCAGAGATAATCCCATAAGGCTGTATAAACCCTTTCAACTCCACCTTTCGAAGACCAACAGAATTCAAACTGTTTTCTGTGGAACACAGTTTTTAAAACCCTGCTTTACAACATGATTGATCCAGGCCGAGCCTATGAAGACACCTTGGCCAGGGTCACCAGTGTACCCCTGGCAGCTGTGTCCCTCTGCTCTAGGGTACCAGTGGCCTCACTAGTGCCATTACCATTCTGAAACTCACGTGTAACTGGCCAGGGTACAAAACTCTAATAGGAGAGCGAAACCACAAAATGCTGAAGCTTTGAAAATCTTGAGCCAGCTTGTCCTGATTTTGAAGGACACATTGCTTATCACCCAAACGAAGATTAGATTAGCAGTGCTGCTGGCCCAATCCTGTGAGCTGTGTAGTGTGTAAATACTCCTTTCGTTAGCTGGCCTATTAGAAAGCATAGCCCCCAAGAGGACTTATTTTGCCCCACCTCCTAGAAAACACCGTGACTTCATGTCGAAGGTGCCAAGGACATCTTCAGTTCTCCAGTCTCTGAGGAAATGTTTGTTTTTGTACTTGTAAGTTATGCATTTTATGGGGCAGACTGTCCGTGCTGAATTTCTTTCTGCTTTTTATTCCATCTGTTCCTCAACTCTTGCAAAAGCTAGCCATACCATCTCTCTCTCTAGCTTCTGCAGTGGTAAGCCGATTGCATTTTTAGGATGACGTGTTGTCATCCATCTAAATGGTAAATAGGAAATGTAGGTAATACTCTAGAACTCTGATCCTTTTATTGTCAGTTAGGCTGTGTGTTAATTGCATTTGAATGCCCTCGACATTGTTCCTAGGACCTGCTTGCCATGAGTTTGTTGGTGAAAGAAGATGTATTGGGGTGTATTGGGGCCATGGTTCATTGCTATATTTTAGAATTATTTTTGTAATACTATGTATTACATTTTGTGATTGTTTTAATATTCTATGTTTGGTTTCTTTGTAATTTTTTAAATCTCTCTTATGAAATGGAACTTTTTAATGCTGTTGTCATGCTGACGATTTTCTAGAGTTGCAGCTGAGATATACTGCACGGCCCTGTTTTGAAAATGTTCCCTCCATCTTTTCAGTCATCAGAATTTGACTTGGCAAGCTATCCCAGATAACCTGTGTAATGTTTGATAGTTTAATAATAGTAATAATGTTAAAATAAATGAGTTTCTCTTTGGCCAAAAGCTTCTTCTTGCTCTCACTTAAAACATTGCATGGCCTTGAGATGCAGCTCAGAATTGTTCCACTGTCGGTGGGGAGGGAGGAGTGTGATGTCATGTTATTAGTAATGTACACAGCTGCTGCTTCCAAGCTGTGGGAGAGTATATTGCTGTCTTCAGTAATATTTTCTCCTGTACTGAAGGCAGTTATCATCATCACCAGTTACTTTGGGCTGCTAGCATGTTATCTCAATTAACCGTGAGAATAAAATAGCTAGTATCACTTAATGTTTGATGTGTTTGAATTTTTATTGTTCTCGTTTTGAGAAACTGAGAACAAATTATTTGCAAAATATGTCTTATGGTTAGGAGAGAAAATTGAATGTTCTCAGATTGGATAAACTAATCTAGTGTTGACATGTCATTTAGGGTTTAGATTCTCTTCTACCAAAAATTCTGTGTCAGGCAGCCTCCCTGAGTCCACAGATATTAAATATTCTGTAGTTACCGTCTTTACCTTTAGATGACAAGACGTTGAAGATAGATGACAGATAAATGCACATATATATACACATCCACATAATATATATAGATACATACATATGTATTTGTACGTGTATAAATGTGGATATAACAATTTCAGTTCTT
This sequence comes from Papio anubis, assembly GCF_008728515.1. Classification (NCBI taxonomy): domain Eukaryota; kingdom Metazoa; phylum Chordata; class Mammalia; order Primates; family Cercopithecidae; genus Papio; species Papio anubis. The sequence continues at coordinate 56,613,576 of NC_044985.1, forward strand.
TAAAATTTTCAGAAAAGAAAATGGTCAAATCACCTTTACTAATATGGTCCAGAATTGTTCAGAATTCCTATTACCAGTTTTTATAAATGTCGAAATCCTTTTTAGTTTAATTTAGTTTTCTATTTCCCTTCAGCCAAAGAATGACTCAGAAACACCCATGGAATATACCACTGCTTGCTTGAAAACCTTTAATTTAATGAACACTTATTGATCAATCTCCAGCCTTCATATAGGACTATGAAAATATGGCGCTGCAGCCTAGATAGAAGCGCACGTGAACAAATAAGAATAGTGAAGTATTGGGGGTGCTCATGTCGTCAGGGTAGCATGGCCTCAGGACGGGGATTTAGGAGCTCCTAGGGTTTCAGTTAAACTCTCAGCTCTGCCAGTTTCTAGCAAATGAACATGAACAAGTTACTTAACTGCCTTACTCATTTGTTTCCTCATCTACAGAAGGAGAATAATAGTAGTGTCTTGCCCAGGGAGGTGTTCAAGAGTATTAATGAGATAATGTATGCCAAGGACTTAGCCAGTGCTGGCCTCTAGTATCTGCTTTGTGGAGACACATAGTGGGACTGTGAAGTTCTTGTTAAGAAGAAGGGAAGGGGTTCAAAGTACCCCACAGAGGAGGCAGTGTCTGGGTGGTTGCTACCCAGGGGAAAGGAAAACGATATGCCAGGCTGAGAGCATTGCATGAACAAAGGAAGAGTACCCGAATCTTCTCTTTTGAATTATTTTAGGCACTCTTCTTTCTAAGGATCCCTTTCAAAGTATAAAAACCTGGTTTCCAAGCCACAGGCATTCCAGTGTCCCAACAAAACACCTTCCTCACCCCTCCTCAAAGAGCTTGATCTATTTTGAGTCTGGAGGGGGCATTAGTTTGAGTTTCCCCCTATTTGTACTTCTCAAAATCATGCCTTCTTTTTTATTTATTTTTTTTATTTATTTATTTTTTTTTTTTTTGAGACGGAGTCTCGCTCTGTAGCCCAGGCCGGAGTGCAGTGGCCGGATCTCAGCTCACTGCAAGCTCCACCTCCCGGGTTCACGCCATTCTCCGGCCTCAGCCTCCCGAGTAGCTGGGACTACAGGCGCCCGCCACCTCGCCCGGCTAGTTTTTTGTATTTCTTAATAGAGACGGGGTTTCACCATGTTAGCCAGGATGGTCTCGATCTCCTGACCTCGTGATCCGCCCGTCTCGGCCTCCCAAAGTGCTGGGATTACAGGCTTGAGCCACCGCGCCCGGCATGCCTTCTTTTTTAAAATGACAGAACTAGATTGAGTTTGGAGGCTATTGTTCACTCTGACCTCCAGCTCCTTTTCCATTATAATTACCCAGTCAATACTCCTTCATTTCTGTTGTTCTCTTTGTTTGCCCCCCTCTTTTGAATGAATTACTTTGCAAAGCTTTCTATTGAATTTTGCCCTCTTTTTCCTTTTCTGTTTGTCAAGGTCATTTTAAATTTCAAACTAGCTCTCCTAACTGCCAACCACCCCCACTCAATTGGGTATCATTGTTAAATTTGATAAGAATGTTTTTGATTTGATTCCATATTCAAGGCATTAATAAGCATGTTAAATTTAGCAGCATTCAGCCCAGTACCTAAGCCTGTGGAATTCAATTTGTTTGTGCTAATTTATTTGCATACATGATTTATGATCACCCCATCCAGACATAAAAGAAACTTGGGAAAGCATACCATGAAAATTCTGGGTAGAACAAGGGCTAAGTCATTGAATTCACTTCTGTCATGCTTTTCACTCAATTGTAGTTTGAGGGAAAAGGAAGACAATAATTTTCTTTCTGTCTCCAAAGACATTAGTATGACGGGGTTCAATACTCATTCACTGTTACAATCCGTGTCCCCAGAAGCGCATGTTTGTCAGTTTCCATCCCTGACACTTAATAGCCAGTGACACTGAACAAGTCACTCATTTCCAGGAGCTTCAGTTCCCTCACTGGTATAATGGTGATCTGACTTACCACAATAAAAGGATTAGTAAGATCAAGCCAGGCTGGGGCGGGGATGGACAGGTGGGAGGGGATTCCAAAACTTGACACTGATCTCAAATAGAAAACGTAGTTTACATGGAGCGTAATTCTAGACAAGATCACATGCTGTTTCTATAGCCTCAGTCCCAGGATATTTTTCTAGCTTGGGGCACTCTCTGAGGCAGGCCTGTAGGTTCTGGTGTAAGTGGAGATTGGGCCTGGAAAGCCTTAGAGAGGTCCTCTTGCATCCTGTTAGCACTTGGTTCACTTCTCAGTTCTGGGAAGACTTTAGGACAACAAATGGAAAGTCATTCATCTTACTGTCCTTATAACTTGGCTCAGACAGGAGAATCAGAAATTCCCAAGTCACACCAAGTGCTCCTCTGGTGCTGTAATTTGATAGCCCAATCCCAAACAAAGTGAGGAAGCCACACCCAAACCTTCCTCCAAAGTTAACCACAAAGATGAACCGGAATAGAGAGTGAGAGCAGGAACACAAAGATAAGCTGGAGAAGGCAGCTGGCTTGTTTGGGGCACAGCGGAGAGTCATGGATGTTATCACAGCAGCCCACCCAGGACCTGCTAGTTTTAGGGTATGTGAGATTTTTTAAATCTTACATTTAACCAATTCTCCTTTTATAAGTGTCAAAGCATTGCAGTGTACAGCTGCCTAGTAAAAGGATTTGTAACATAGATGCATAAATGGTTCTGTCATTCAATAATATAGTCTCTTAAGTAACAGGTAATGCTTCCCTGTCCCCTTCCCACCCCTCCTCACACCCCCCCACTCCCCACCTCCACCCCCATGCGCCCACCCTCAGCTTTCTATTTTGTGTGTGTTTTTCTTCCTTTTTCTCAATTTGGTGTCTGGCATATTCAGAAAAACACGTGAGCTCCCTCTGGTGGTCATTCCCATGTTCATGCATGTCTAACCTTCAAGTTTTAGTTACATGGCACAAAATGTTTGGATGAAAAGTGGAAATATTAGTAGTAAATGTTATTTTCATTTGTAAGATTCCTAGTACTTGGAAACCACCGAAATAACCAGCTCATTCACTCATTCATCCATTCATATGTGCACATATATAGTCTTCCATTCTCACATATTGTAGATATTTGACTTTGCTAAATGCAGCATAGTCTGGTCTGCAAGTCAGTACAGAATAATTGAGTTCCAGTCCTGTAAGTTAAACAAATTTTCTCAAGGAATGGGTCTATTAATCAGCAAGTTTTTATGGAATGCTAACGGTATATTAGACCAGGCATTGTGAAAAATAATGTGTTGCTCACCATTTTAAAAAATATATGAACAAGCTTTTTAATAGTTACAATGTTATATTACTTCCTTTTGTTGTTTAGATCATATTCCCATTTTATTTCCTCCACAGAATTTTATTCTCTGGTAACATATTGTTTTCCAGGCCAGATGACTTTATCATCTGGGTTCAGCTATGATAACAAAGACTCAAACACAACAGCATCTTAAAAATATTATTTTTCACTCATGTTAACTGTCCAAATATGAGCTGCCCAGGGTTAATATGGCAGCTTCATGTTGTAACATATGTTTGTGATTGAAAGTCTCTTATGGATCACCCTCATACTGAACATTTATCAAAAATATGTACTTACATTTAAATATTTGTGTTTTGAAATCTCTCGTGACCATGGGTCTTTATTACAGTTTTTCTTCTAGATTGAGTTATGACAATAAGTAATTATATATGATCATCAAAACAAAATAAATATTTTATAAATTTCTGTACAAAATTATTAAACATTAAAGTAAATTACTATCAGAAATGCATCACTGGGTGACTTGGCAAGTGTTTTAACAAATGAATTATTTTAAAAAGTCAATTTATGTACCTTTAGGAAATAGCAGTTTCGTTCTTCTTCTCGGTTTTTATGTACGTAAGCACTGGGAAAACTCATTCACAAAAATAGGAAGCTGGGGATGGAAGTAGTTTTAAATAACAGTGTTACTAAATTCTTTGAGTCCTAGGAAACTTGTGTGTACTTCATGGAAAGCTAGAGATGATGGTGAAGTTGCAGTGGAGGGGTGGAAAGTGTTGCATTCTAGATGGATTTTTGGAAATAGAGTCCATAGGATTTTCTGATGAATTAAATATGAGGTAAGAGAGAAGGGACTCAAGGGTGACTTCAAGGTTTTTGGCCTGAACACGTGGAAGGATGCAACTGCCATCAACTGAGGAAGGGAAGGATGAGGGTAGAGTCAGTTTGGAAACCTGTTTTGAAGGTCCCTGTACTGGGCAGTATCCAAGAATGAAGTGTAATTAGACTTTTGCACTGTACCTGGGTCCAGTCAATAGCTAATAATGATAAACATTAGATTAGAGAGTGATAATGAGATAGATGGTAGGGATTTGCACTGAGTAGGACATGCCTGGGGCATGAATGAAATTAAAATGTGTCTGAAAAAAATGAAATAATGAGACATAAATCAGCAAGAATTTAATCAGGTTTAGTTTGGCCCTCTATTATATGTTACAGATTTAAGATCATTTATGTTTATAAGTTAACTCTGTATATGATTTCAGGTGTCACCTTTTAAATTAATAAAAGGTTGATTTATGTAATATTTCAAGTAAAAACAGCTAAGTGAACCAGGCTAACAAAGCATTATTTAATAGACATCCTCAGGGACCTAATTTAATGAATAGGTAGAGGGATGTTATTTGTAACTTAGCTCACGAATTATTTCTGTATGAATAGGTGACTTTGAATGGCTATGGTCTGCTTGAAACAATTTATTCTCTTAATTAGTTTAATCATTCTTTTTACAGTTTCTTACACTACTAAATGGGTTAATAATCCCCTTTTTGCTTGAGTAAATTAATTTTTCTAGCCTAGCCACAAATTTCTAATTAACAAAGTTTGAAGGAGTAAGGTAATTTTGTAATAGCATAAAGAATAACTATATTTTATTTAATCCTTTTTGTTTTGTTTTGTTTTTTTTGTTTCGCTTTTTTGAGACAGAGTCTTGTTCTGTTGCCCAGGCTGGAGTGCAATGGTGCAATCTTGGCTCACTGCAACCTCCACCTCCCGGGTTCAAGCAATTCCCCTGCCTCAACCTCCCGAGTAGCTTGGATTATAGGCCTCCACCACCATGCCCAGCTAATTTTTGTATTTTTTAGTAGAGACTGGGTTTCACCACGTTGGTCAGACTAGTCTTGAACTCCTGACCTCAGGCGATCCATCAGCCTCGGCCTCCCAAAGTGCTGGGATTACAGGTGTGAGCCACCGTGCCCAGCCCTATTTAATCCTTTTTATATTAACTAACATTTATTAAGTTTCTACTATGTGCCATGTAGACTCTGGAGATACAAAGTCCAAAAAGTCCAATGCAATGAATTATTGACTTCAAAGAGCAAACCACCTAATGGGGGAGAGAGATAGATAAACAGATAATTATTTCAGAATCTGGTACTGAGAGAGATTGCAGTTAAGTACCAAAATACCAAAATACACACTTTAAGAGCCTTGTCACCCGAACTGGAAGGATTTCTGAGACAACAGTGTTTCATTTCATCTGTTATGGTTGCAGTAAAAAAAAAAAAAAAAAAGTTTCATTATTCACCCCCCACCCCAACATTCTCCCTCTTCACAAGGCTACAGAATTATTAGTTTACTATATAACTCCAGACTTCTAAGTTACAGGTGGCAGAAAGCTGGATCAAGCCACCTTGAAAGCAAACAAGAGACCAGGGGCGGTAGCTCACACCTGTAATCCCAGCACTTTGGGAGGCTGAGGTGGGAGGGTCACTTGAGCCCAGGAGCACAAGACCATCCTGGGCAACATGGTGAGACCCTGTCACTACAAAAAATACAAAAATTAACCAGGTGTGGTGGCATGCACCTGTAGTCCAAGCTACTCAGGAGACTCTGGTGGTAGGATGTCAAGCTTGAGCCTGAGGGGCAAAGGCTGCAGTGAGCCAAGTTGGTACCATCACGCTCCAGCCTGGGTGACAGAGCCAGACCCTGTCTCAAAAAAACCAAACAAGAGAGGAAATTGGGGGGTCACAGTGGAGCCACGCTTGGGCTGATGGGAGCTGATGGGAGCTGAGGGCTCTACCTCTTATTGCTTCTTTCCTAGCCTAGAAACATGGCAACCAACAGCTCCTGGTTCCTCCCCAGCAGCCACAATGAGAGAGCATAGGGGAAGGACTCTGGCTGGCCTATGGTGGGCCACATGACCCCTCCATCCCCACTCTGAGCCAGTGTAGGTGGGATACATAGCTTTGTTGATGGGAGGGTCTGTGCCCAGAAGGAGGAGGAACGATGGGAAGTGGGAACTGTTCATTGCTCCTCCCCAGTGATGTGCATTCCCCTGACTGCCAAAAAAGCCCTGCCCCCTTCGATTGATGTACTCAAATAACATCATAATACAATCAATATCTCATTTCGGGCTAGTCTTCATGCCTTGTTTATGAACAAGTTGGACAGATGCACTTATGAGAATAATGTTAACATCACATTTTGCAGTAGCTGTGATTGCAATGAGCATTGTGCTTTAGAATGTCCATGCATTCCATTCAATCAGAATCAAATTTTCTTTTGCACCGTCTTCTTAACATATATGATGTAGACATTAACAAGGTTTGATCTTAAGTCTTTTGAGCTACTTAGATGTGGGTGCTCCAACAGTACGTGACTTAAGCAATCTCATTTTTCCTAGAATATTACAGGAATTGTTCCTTTTTAATCTACATTTTAAGTCTTTTAAAGTCTGTGAGCCAAATTTACATTCAGATAAGTCATTGATGTTTATATTTTGTGCCTGAAAGGAGGTGTTTCTGCCAAGAGTCTAAAATGAAGTCTAGCAAGACAGTGGATTTTTTAAAATAATGGTTATCTCTTTCTGATCATAAATATAATACTTATGTTGAATATTTGGAAAAATCAGTGTTTTTAAAAATCTTCCTCATGCCTGTAATCCTAGCACTTTGGGAGGCCGAGGTGGGCGGGTTGCCTGAGCTCAGGAGTTCAAGATCAACCTGGACAACATGGTGAAACCTGTCTCCACTAAAGTATTAAAAATTAGCCAGGCATGGCGGTGTGTACATGTAGTCCCAGCTGCTTGGGAGGCTGAGGCAGAAGAATAATTTGAACCCGGGAGGCAGAGGTTGTAGTGAGCTGAGATTGCGCCACTGCATTCCAGCCTGGGCAACAAGTGAGACTCCATGCCCCCCAGAAAAAACTTCTGTAAATGCTGCCTCCTAGAGCTCTGTGTGTTTGTATAGTTAACATATAGAAAAATGTATACAAATAGAAACAAAATTTAGTTTACACTATATATATAGTTTCATATTCTTCCTTTTTCAATTAAATTTTTAAAGGATTTTAAAAATTAGTTAACATTGTCCCAACCATAATGTAGAATGAATTTCCTCTGCAATAATTTTTTATTTTTTATTTTTGGCAATAATTTTTTTAAATAGCTATTTGTATCATGTCAAAGTTACTTTTCACACCATCCCTGTCCCATTTCTGGAATTATTTTTGTTACATTGCTGTTGCTCTTCCTTCATTCCTGATGTTCTTAGTTTTCCTCTGGTATCATTTCTCTTCTGTCTGAAGAACTTTTTAAGAAATTCTTTTAAAGCAGTTGTGACGGCTATGAATTCTAAATTTTTTCTCATCTGAGAGAATCTTTAATTTGTCTTTATTTATAAGGATATTTTCTTAATGAACAAATATTGATTCATTATCACCAACTAAAGTCCATAGTTTAAGGCTGGATGTGGTAGCTCACACCTGTAATACCAGCACTTTGGGAGGCCAGGGTAGGAGGATCCCTTGAGACCAAGGGTTCAAAACCAGACTGGACAACACAGTGAGACTCCTCTCTCTGCAAAAAAAACAAAACAAAACAAAAAAAACACTCTTTTTAAATCAGCCAGGCATGGTGGTACCTGCTTGTAGTCCTACCTACTTGGGAGACTAAGGTAGGAGGATAACTTGAGACCAGGAATTTGAGGCTGCTGTGAATTGTGATTATGCCATGGTACTCCGGCCTGGGCAGCAGAGCAAGACCCTGTCTCTTGAAGAAAAAAAAAGTCCATAGTCTATTTAGATTTCCCTCATTTTTACCCAATATCCTTTTTCTATTCTAAAATGCTATCCAGGATGCCACTTCACATTCAGTTGCCAGGTCTCCTTCGGCTCCTTTTGGCTATCTGTTTCTCAGTCTTTCCTTGTTTTGGATGACTGACAGTTTTAAGGGATATAGGTCGAGTATTTGGTAGAATGTCCCTCTATTGGGATTTGTCTAATATTTTTCTCAATATTAGACTGGGGCTAGGGGTTTGGGGAAGACCATATTTTCATCACACCCTATCAATAATATATACTATTAGTATGACATATCACTGTTGATGTTGACCTTGATCATCTGGCTTAGGTAGTGTCTGCAAGTTTCTCCACTGTAAAGTCACTCTACCACAACTCCTGCCCTGCTTTCCATACTGAACTCTTTGGAAGGAAGTCATTGTGCACACAGCCCACACTTAAGGAGCAAGGAGCTAGGCTCCAGCTTCTTGATAGCAGAATAGCTACATTGTTTGGAATTCCTCTGTGTGGGGGATTTGTCTCCTTTCCCATGTTGATTGGTTTATGCTGTCATTTTGTATATCACTATGCACTCACGGATATTTATTTTATACTTTGGGTTATAATCCAATACTACCATATTAATTTTATTGCTCAAATTGTTCCGGCCTTGGCCACTGGGACCTCTTTCCCCTGGCTCCTGTATTCCTTTGACACACTCCTATCACTATGCTTTGTTTTATTTTGTTTTGTTGAGCACTGCCTTACCTGTGGCACAAAGAGTTGCATATATGTTCTCTGCTCTAGTCTGAGGCAGCCATTTTGCCAAGGATTCTTGGTTCCTTTGATGAAAGAATGGTGTTAACAAGAGCTTGGTGCTAGGCATGCTGTTGCTACTAGGATATCTTAAGCCATGTCATCTGACATAGCAAGGAAATATATGTGTGCAGCCTGACCTGTACATGTACACATATCTGTAAGTACACATGCACACACAGACAACCATCTGTATCTATGTTTGGCTAAGCATGACTTCATACTGATTTCTCCAACTCTAATCCATTACCACATGGATCATTCTACTCCTTTCTCCTTGCCTCTTTGTAACCTCCCACTCTCAACAGTGAGAAATTTGGCTTGTACCATCTGCCATCTATTTATTTAACTGTCTAACTCCCATATACATTTACAGTGGTTTAAACTGTTTGCCTGGGCCCCCATGGGAAACAAATGTTATCAAATAGAATAGAGCACTGTGTGCAGTGTCCTTGCCTTCTGTCTGTCATGCTCTACTCATTTCTTAAGTCAGCACCTTCCTTACCTGCCTCTGCTCTGCCACTCCCTTCATTGAAGTTATTTCATACATTTATTATAAAATTATTTTGTCACAGTATGCATTCCATCCTGGGATACCCTAACCTTCTAAATGATTTTTAAAATTGCTTTCCTCCTGAAGCCTCCTGCTGCCTGGAATGTACTTCTGCCACTTGCCCTTGCCGTTTTCTCCCTACCTGATGTCATATAAATGACATCATGCGGCATGTAGCCTTTCACTTAGCAATATGCGCTTACGATTCAATGTCCTTGCATTGCTTGATAGTTTCTTTCCTTTAACACTGAATAGTGTTGCATTATATAAATGTACTACAGTTTATTTATTTATTCTTCTGTTGAAGGACATCTTGGCTGCTTTCATTTTTTGGCAATTATGAGTAAAACTGCTATGAATATTTGTGGGCAGATTTTGTGTGGACAGAAGTTTTCGAATCAGTTGGGTAATTCTTACGAGCACAATTGCTAGATTGTGTGGTAACACTATATTTAGCTTTGTAAGAAACTGCCAAACTGTCTTCCAAAGTGGTTGTACCATTTTGTTTTCCCACTAGCAGTGAATGAGAGTTACTTTGTTCTGTGTCCTTGCCAGCTTGGTATTGTCAGTTTTTTAAAGCCATTCTAATAGATGTGTAGTGGTATCTCATTCTTGTCTTAATTTCCATTTCCCTAATGACAGATGATATTGCGTATCTTTTCGTATGCTGTTTGCCATCTGTCTTCTTTGTTGAGGTATCTTTTGCCCATTTAAAAAATTTGCTTCTTTTCTTATTGTTTGAAGAATTCTTTGTATATTTTGGATACAAGTCCTTTATCAGATATGAGTTTTGCAGTCCAGTCTGTGGTTTCACTTTTCATCTTAACAGTGTCCTTAGCAGAGAAGTTTTTAATTTCAGTCAAGTCCAACATCCATTTTTTTTTCTTTCATGGATTATGCTTTTGTTGTTGTATCTAACTTATCACCAAACTAAATGTCATTTAGATTTTTCCCTATATTTTCTTCTAGAAATTTTATAGTTTTGTGTTTTACATTTAGGTTTATAATCATTTCTGAGGTACAGATGTGCATATAAGGCATAAGGTCTGTGTGTAGATTCATTGTTTTAGCATATGGGCATCCAGTTTTTCCAGCTCCATTCGTTGAAAAGACTGTCTTCTCTCCATTGAATTGTCTTTGTTCCTTTTTAAAAGATCAGTTGACTGTGTTTATGTGGGTCTATTTTTGGACATCTACATGTCTGTTCATTCACCAATATTACACTGTCTTAATTGCTAGCTTTATTATAATTCTCAGACTTTCCTTGTTTTTGATAACCATGACAGTTTTAAGAAATACTGGTCAGGCATTTTGTAGACTGTCCCTCACTTGGAATTTGTCTAATGTTTTTCTCAAGATTAGACTAGGATTATGGATTTTGGGGAGAAGACCATCAAGTTCTACTGTTTTCATTACATCATATCAAGAATTCCTACTATGAGAATATATATTATTATTGAAATTAGGTAGCATGAGTCCTCCACCTTTTTCTTCTGTGTTGTGTTGACTATTTGATATAGTTTGGATGTGTGTCCTTGCCCATATCTCATGTTGAATTGTAATCCCCAATGCTCAAGGTGAGGTCTGGTAGGAGGTGATTGGATCATGGGGGCAGATTCTTCATGGCTTGGTGCTGTCTTGGTCATAGTGAGTTCTCATGAGATCAGGTCATTTAAAAGTGTGGCACCTCCCCGCAACTCTCTGTCCCTTTTTCCTACTTTTTCCATGTGAAGTGCCTGCTCCCACTTCACCTTCCACCATGAGTAAAAGCTCCCTGAGGACTCCGCATAAGCAGATGCCGCTGTGTTTCCTGTACAGCCTGCAGAACCATGAGCCAGTTCAACCTCTTTTCTTGTAAATTACCCAGTATCAGGTATTTCTTTATAGCAATGCAAGAACAGCATAATACAGTATTCTGTCTAGGTCCTCTACCTTTCCAGTAATTGCAGAATCAGTTTGTCTATATATCTATGAAACAGATTCCTGGGATTTCAGTTGGGATTCATTGGGTCTATAGATCAAGCTGAGAAGAACTGACATCTTAACAGTATTGAGTCTGGTAATTTATGAACATGGAATATGTCTCTATTTAGATGTTCATTGATTTTCTTCGTCAGTGTTTCATAGTTATCTCTATATATGCCCTGTACATGTTTTGTTAGATTAATACAAAGTACTTTATTTTGGAGGGATGATGTTCTAAGAGGTATTTTATTATTTCAAATTCCAATTGTTCATTGCTGATATATGGAAAAACAATTGGTATTTTGTACATGACCTTGTATCCTCTGACCTTATACTTGCTTATTAGTTCCAGGAGTTCTTTGGAATTTTCTACATAGACAATCATGTCATCTGCAAGTAAAGACAGACTGATTTCTTCCTGTTCAATCTGTGCTTTTTCTTTATTTCTCTCATCTTGTTGCACAAGGTGGGACTTTCCAGTATGATATTCAATAGGAATGGGGAGAAAGAATACTCTTGCTATTAGGTTTTTAATGTAATAATTTTTACCATATTTCTTAAATCTTCCATGAAGCATTATTTGTAATGGTGGCAAAATATTCCTTAATTCTGGTGCAGTATCATTTATTTTAACCATTTGTATAATGTTGTACGCTTTGGTTGTTTCTAATTTCACTATTCTTTAGTTTTATTATTTTCTCAATAAAGATGAAAAATATTCACTTCATGAAGTTATTGTGAAAAATAAATAACATAATCCATGGAAAGTTCTTATTGCCATGTCTGACAAAGAGTAAGCACTTGATAAAATGCTTTTTTGATTATCATTATTAAGGCTTTTGAAAAATCAATGATTAGGAGAGTTAGGGTAGAACCTGTGTTTAAGGGCAGAGATTTCTCTTTACACTTTCTGAGGAAGCCGTATTATGGCAGTACATTCATAGCAGCAAGCCAGCAAGGAGACTGCAAGCTGAATGCTTGAGCTCAGTGCTGGCCCTGCCACTTCTGAGCTATGTGGCCTTGAGCAAGTTACTTAAACTAAGACTCAGATTCATCATCTGAAAAATGGGTTGATAATAATAGAATCTACTTCCTCACTTCGTCCTGAGGATTAAATAAGAACACACATATAAAGTTCACACAGCACAGTACCTGAGACATAGTATGCGCTCAACAATTTTTTTTTTTAATTATAAACAAGATAAAATTGATTCCTCTCATTTATATGTCTGGTCATATATTCTTTTAATGGTGCTTTGCAGTTTTCAGAGAGTTTAATTGACAAATAATAATTACAGATATTTATGGAGTATGATGTGATATTTTGATATATGTATACAATATAGAATGATTAAATCAAGTTAATTAACATATCTCTTTTTTTGATGAGACATTTGAAATTTACTCTCTTAGCAATCTTAAAATACACAATAGGTTGGTGCAAAAGTAATTGCGGTTTTTGTCATTAAAAGTAATAACAAAAACTGTAATTACTTTTGCACCACAATTACCTAATATTAACTGGAGTCACCATGTTCTGCAATAGGTCTCAAAAACTTCTGGTAATATATTTTTAAATTATCTTAGCTCAAATTCAGAACCACCATCTGCTTTCTTCCTCTCTAAGATTAAAGGGCCACGTTACTATTTTGCTAAAGGAGACAGCATTTTGCTGCTCCCCTTTTCCTAACGGATGTCTGCCTTTAATGAGCGTTTATTGTTTCAACAACTCCATTTAGCCACGCTATATGCCAGGTGCCTCAACACTGGAGTACCAGGGGAATAAGACAAACATCGTCCTCCTGCTTAGATCTTAGAGTCTGGTAAAAAAAAAAAAAAAAAAAGTCAGTAACCAAGTAATTACAACTGTAATGTGTGTTACCAAAGGGAAGTGCAGAATGCTCTGTCACAGCATGGTCCAGCAAAAATAGGATGCAAGATACATGTGTAATTTAAAATTTTCTAATTGCTACATTTTAAAAAAGTAAACAGAGGTAAAATTAATTTTAATAATGTATTTTTATTTAACCTAACACATCCAAAATATTCTCATTTCAACATATAACCAACATATGAATAAAACATGTTACTGATATATTTTGCATGCTTCTTGTTCTCCATTGTCATACTTGGGCACGTGTTTGCATGCTTACATCTCACTTCAGACTCGCTGTGTTTCAAGGGTGCAGAGGTCATATCTGGCTGGTGGCCACTGCACTGGACACTGCAGCTTCAGAAGTGTGTATTAGAGGGCTTGGGAAGAACTGTCTGAGGAAGGTACACTTTGGTGTGGCTTGAAGGATGGAGAAGTCAGGAAGAGGGAGGGGAATACACGTTTTAGGCAGAGGGAACAGATTGGGCAAAACCTCCAAAACAAAAGCATTTGGCGTATTTGAGAAGCTAAAAACCATTCTGGACAATAGGAACAAGGGAGCCACTGAGGCTAGAGAGGCAGGCAGAGGTGACGTTCTGAAGAGACTTTAAAGCAGTGGTAAGGAGTTTGGATTTGTTCCGAGAAGAATGGGGAGGCACTGTGTTTAACTAGAAAAATGACATGATCAGAATGGCTCTTTTTAGAGAATCGCCTTTACTTTAGGGGAAGGCAAGCAAGGACACTTTCCTCAGAGGGCAGCAGACAGTAGTGCACGTGGTTAACCAGAGAGTTCCTATCCCAGAGCTGCCAGTTTCCTCATCTGTGAAATGGGAATAATGAGAGCTCATCAAAGGGTTGTTGTTAGTATTCAGTAAGATAACTGATGTGATGCACTTAGCACACAGCGTTTGATAAATGTTTGTTCTTATCCTCGCCTGGGCCTGGAATAGTCTCTTATAGGAGAAATCCACAAACCTTCCTTTGTCTTCAGAACATACTTCAAATCTTTGGCTTCCCTGCCTCTGGATTCCTGTGCTGAAGCACGCTAAACAAATGAGATGAGAATGGAATGGCTTCCCCTGCCTCACAACCCAAAATCAGACAAGAAAACCCTTTCACTGTCTTGCCTCTCACCCGCTGTTTTTGCTTGCATATGCGTTTGCTTCCATAACCTGAGAACGGTTGTTGCATGAACCATATCCTCTCAGAGTTCACTCTGTTCTATATCTTCATAAAGGTTCCCAACTTATTCTTTAAAAATATGGTAAGATCACAAGGTTAACCTCCTAATGATAATTAGAGAGAAATAGTTCTCCAAATGGCTACTGGAGTAAGAAAATGCAATGATATTACCAGCTAATAATAGATCAATTATTTATGGTATTTGCAATCACCTGAGGCATTTTACTTATGAAATTTTAAAATAAAAACACTTAATACATAGATTAAATTGCATAGAACAGGTTTTCCTCACTTCTAGCCACAAACATGGGAACATCTCAGGCTGCCCTCTGCTCCTTCCTTCCGTCTGTTCTTGGTAAATGCACCCTTGGTAAATGCAGGCTGCCAGTCTGCATCCTGGGAGGAGCCTCGCTGTAGAAAAAAAGAAGGAAACTGACATGTCTCAATAATCCTTTTAGGTTTATGTGATAAGACAGTAATGTATTGAAAGTTCTGCCTTTGTTTGGAAGAGATTTGCTTGAAAATACAGCCCACCATTTTTAAAGTTCTGAGGGGCACAAAGCAGAGATTTGTAGTGTTTCCATGCTAGGTAGAGAGGCAAGAAAACAGGTTAGCAGTGGCGTCCTCTTATTATCTTGGGCAAGTGCGCAGGGTGGGCCTGTGTCCCAGCACAGCAAGTCATGACTGACTACCTTCCCACACTTCAGCTGTTTCTGTTTCATGGCTGCAAAACCCAACCCTTTCAGAATCTGGAGTCTCACGTAAGGGAAGCAGATGGGATCGAGATACTTGGAGCTTTCTCTCAAAACAGGCTACTCTTATAGTGATTAACCCCAGTCTGCCTGAAAGCTTTAGTCAAGGGGCTGTTGTAGTTGTGTCATCTGCAGCCAAACATTTCCCCTTTCTCGAAGAGATACTGTGAAACTCTGTCCTGAGGGTGAGCTATAATCCTCCTCGTACTTCCAAAAAAATTATGTCCACAGTTTAAGTTCCTAGTCAATAAAAGAACACAATAGCATTTGATTCCTTCTCATTGTACTTGCAGTTAAGTATGTCTAAAGCCTTTCAAATTACTTTGAATAAAAAACCTGTGACCTCCAGGTAGAAATGCCAGGTTTCTAAAGCATGCGTGAGCCTCCATCAGCTCTTTATTGTGGGGTTTTTGTGTTTTTCTTCTTATACACGTTCTTGAAAATTAGAAAAATACAGAAAGGGGAAAGGAGGAAAATATGAGTGAAATCAAATTTTAGAGCTTAATATATCATGCTACTTATTTCTTTGGCCTTTTAGAATACTGTTGGCATATCTAATTGAAACCATCATCTGTACTAGGGCAACTTGATGATAAAAGAAAACAAAACTATGTTTAGGGAACCTGGTTTATGAACCTGATCTGAAATGAACTTCATGTTTTATGTAGTATGCTACTTTTCTGATTTGCTTCCGTATTTTATATGGTATGCTTTTAGGACTTTGATCATGTTTGTTTTGATGAGCTTTGCAAAGGCTTAAAAGGTTTCTTGAAAACATCAATAGGTTTTTGCTATTCCAGGAATGTTGCCGAACCTAGATCAAATATACTACTGCTCTCAGGTTTCTGAGTCCGTAAAGGTTATCAGAGTTATTTGTTTGTATATTCTTATCCTGTATTTGTACTAAAGTTTTGTTTATTGTAGCTTTTGCCTACTAGATTGTTTGAGGTAGAAAAAAATCTTTTAAAATTTTCAATCAATACGGATAAATACACTCACATGCAGAGGACTATACAAAAGTCAATTGAGTGCATTATTTTTAATTCAAAGTGTAGGACAAAGACCTCTTTTTTTCATGGTAATTATTTTACCTTTCCCAACTGGGAGTTACTATGCTATTAAAATGATGGCCTAAGGCAGTTTACATAGCATGTATTTAAATATTAAGAGAATGTATTTGTGTTTTTCTGTTGGACATTTTTGTCTTAATTGATCTATTTCTTCCACATTAATATGTATTAGTCTTAATAAAGACACTGGCTATGTTCAAGCAGCCAAAGATAGAACACTTTTCTAAGAGTCTATTCAGAAGAAATATCTCATCCAAAGTTACCTTCAATGCAAGATTCATAATTTGTCAATATGCATTTGGAACCATAATCCATGGCCTGGATTTTCTATTTCAGGGAATTGATTCTGAGAAGATAAGTCCAAATATGAGTGGGTAAGGGAAACTTTTGGCCTAAGTTCATAGCATATTAATACTACTAGCAAATCATTAAAAACTTAAAGACACATTGACAAAAAAAAATTGTTAAATTATGCTGTATACATTTAAAGGAATTTTGATGGTTACAAAGAGTTTATAGCAACATGTAACATTGCTTATGGTTTAGCATTATGTAAAAAGGAAAGATACAAAATTTTACGTGGAGTATGATTACACTTCAGTTAAAAATAAAACAAAACCCACAATTAGAAACAGGGGCTAAATATTAATATTCCAAAATATTAACACAATTATCTTTGAGTAGTTGGTTTTGGAAGATTAAACTTTTTTATAATTTCCAATGAGCATGCATTATTTTGTAATGGAAAAATAGGAAAAGGTAAAAACCTGTACCTGAGTGTATGCCTTGACTACAATTGGTAATCTGATTCTCTGTGTCTATTCTTAACAATGGTGAATTTTTATCATCACATATACTCTTCCTACACTATCTCTCACCTCCTCCCAACTCCAGCTGTAAGCTACAGCCAGACTAGGTGACTTGCAATACCTAAACTCCTGCCTGTGTGACTTTGGCTCCAGCCTGCAATTCCACTCTGCTCCCTCACTGTCAAACCCTGTTCATCCTAAAGACCCTGTTCAAATCCCGCCTTCTCTGGGAAGATTCCTTGAACCACCCTGGACAACTGTTGCCCTTCCCTTCTTCTTCCCCCAACACAAACCTTCTGGCTCTATAAAATACTTGTGTATATGTAAAAGGGTTCTACTGGATGTGCCTTTCATCGGTTTGGGCCAGCCAACAGAGGAGGCGTGAGCATCCCTCTGACCTTCGGAAGCCCTACCTGCCGATTTATCAGTGCTGACACTGACAGGTGACAAGTGGGTAACGACTGCCTATAAAACCGTATGCACTTTCTGACTGTTCATTACCTTAACTTAAAAAGTTAACTGTAGAGATTCTGCAACATATATCATTAAATGTGCTTCACTTATTTTGAATTTAATACTTTGCCTAAAAGTGTTTGTGAGAATTTCTGAGACTTGACATTCAGCTTGTACCTCCAGAAGTCTATGGTTGGCTGCTGACAGCTGTCTGTTGTTAAGACTCAAATCATTGGGCTTCCTAAGTGTTAAATCTAGGAAGAATGTGATCGTGTTATATTTGCAATGCAATATATGAATAAATAGGATGCATTAATATTTTATTCTGTGATCTGCTAAGAAAATATATGCTTTGGCAGGTATAGCTAGTATTTAAATAAAATAGCTATAAAACATTTAATAACATATGAACTTCAATACTTTTCTTGTTTTGATTTTTCATGTGTTTACATACTTTTGAGGGTGTTGGTGGTATTTTAAGTAGTAGATAGTTGACATTTGCCATCAGTTTTCTTAGACATTTCCAGAATCACTGAAGGAATGAATATTACTAAAAATGCTGCGTGCTCTGCTAGGCTCACTGTCTAGCCAGGTGACCTCCTCCTGAAGACTCCCCTCTGTGGAGGTTGGTGGTGGTAACATTTTTTTTCTGGGTGTCTTTCATGCATACAAGCATATACGCATTCCCTTTTCTCCTTCGAGTCATTCCCAAAGGAAAATTGCTGCGTGTTGGGCTGTAGATCAGGATTACATATGAGCAAGTGCTACTCAAATGTTTTTATAAACTTCAAAATTCCAAGGTTTCCTTTACCTTTTTGTATGCCTCATTTGTATAATGGAGGGTTGGTAAGTACTTTCTTAAATTTTTTTGATGAGAAGTTCTAAATCAGACTTTTTCTTCTGAGTTTTCATTAAAGCATAGAATATACATGTAAAAAAAAGTGCACACATCATTTAGGTCAGTACATTTTCACAAATTCAGTCATATAAACAGCATTTAGATCAAGAAACAGAATGTCACCACCACCCCAGAAGCCTACCTCATGTTTCCTTCTAGCCACTCCCCACTATCCTGCCTTCTAAGAGTATAGTAATCTAATTTTTTGCTTTATATCAGTGAAATCATCTGATGTGTGCCTTTTGTATCCAGCTTCTCTCATTCAGCATTCGGTTTATGAGATGTACCCACATTGTTGCATGCAGGTGTGAATTGTTTCCTGTCATTCCATTATGGGACTACACGATGTATTGTTCATTCTGTTGGTGGTGGGCTATGGTGAATAGCACTACTCTGAACATTTTAGTATATGTCTTTTAGTGAATGTATGTACAACATTTTTGTTGGGCTTTTATGTGGCAGTAGATTTCTGAGGTGTTAGGAATGAACTTGTTCAGATTTAGGTTCTATATATGGACTTCCAGAAGTCCATTAACCTCTGAAACTATAAGCACAATTTTAGATATATGTATGTGCATACCATAACTTTTAGGTAATTCTTAGAACTGCCCTAAAAATAGTCAGAAATACTTATCAAAACAACGAAGACTCAACTGGTTTTGTGTCTATCAAGGTAAAAATAAGAAGAAGTCAAGATGGTGGAAAAGAATGTTTTCAGGCTCCAGGACAATCTGTTTTCTAGAACTTCCTTGATCTAAAGGAAATATAAAGGTGTCCACTTGAAATTAATGTGTTTTCCCAAGGAATACTATGCAGCCATAAAAAAGAATGAGATCCTGTCCTTTGCAGGAACATGGATGGAGCTGGAGGCCATCATCTAATGCAGGACCAGAAAACCGCATGCTCTCACTTGCAAGTGGAAGCTAAACGATGAGAACACATGGACCCATAGAGAGGAATAACACACACTGGGGCCTATTGTAGGGTAGAGGGTAGGAGGAGGGAGAGGATCAGGAACAATAACTAATGGGTACTGGACTTAATACCTGGGTGATGAAATACTCTGTACAACAAACTCCCATGACACAAGTTTACCTATATAACAAACCTGCACATGTACCCCTGAACTTAAAAGTTCTTAAAAAGAAAGAAATTAATATATCTTCTGTCCAACCTAAAATACCTTAGTACAGATTTGAACTGAAGGGAAATGTTATTCCTAGGAAGGAAAAAGCAAAAGTAAAATAGTTCACAAGTTAATTTCCAATATCCAATAAACTTAGCTTTTTGATACCTAACCATGAAGAGCAAAACTGGAATTTCAGAAATGAAAAGAGGAAAAATTCTTTTCATGCCACTTCTAGCTAAAAACTCCTCAGAGATTTTTCTGCATATTAATCAAATAAATATTTAATGAACAATCTGTATGCACAAAGCACCACAGGGATTCGGAGGTAACAAAGACACAATTATTTATTTTAAGGACTTCATGTGGTACTTGGAGAAACAAATATATCAATAACTGTGGTGTAAGCAATGAAATATGTACTGTAACAGAGATTCAGGAAATGCAGAGAGGTCCTGAGGGTGCACTCAGGATATGACTGGTGTCTGGCAGAAATATATCCCATAGATCCCTCAAAATCGAGAAAATCAAGAATACCCTAACCTGATCACTAATCTCCCTTTCAGGTGTTTCATCTGATGCATTGATTATGAATCTTCAAAGCACCATGGATGAGAAAAGTCACCTGTAGTGTGCTATATTTTTTTTAAAGCAGTTTCTATAGCTTCTCAGATTGTTTCAGTAGGTGTGTCTCTAATTGAGCCAATCTCATTTTTAAACATCTTGTAACCCAAACCTAGGATTATGATTAACGTAGCATCATTTACCAGAATAGTATCCTTTGAACTCTAATAAATCAGCTGAGCACAACAGATGACATTCTCAAATGTCCATGAAATAAACTAACATTTGCACATGTATTTTTATTCAAACTAGAATTACATAACATGGTAAATCATTATATGTTATTATTTATAGGATGTTATTGTAAGTTTGTTACTGTGACATAGTTTAAAGGATGTATCTACTGTATGCCCAATGGGCTTGAGAAAAAACTTTCGAAGTTTTAAGAAACAGAAACTTGCCTTTCTATCAGGGTATCTAAGATAGTTGTAATCTTGTTAGATGTCAATTGTAAATATGCATGGTTGTAATATTTATAAATTTATTCTCTATACTTAGGTTTTAACATCCCAGGTTAGTAGCCATCTCTTCTGGTGGGGAGAGAATGCTAACTTTGATTGGAATTTTTCAAGCTTTAGAAATCTGGCTTTCCTGAACACAATTAAAGCCCAAGCTTGTGACCCACACTCTGCCATCCTTTACAGAATCCAATTCCTTGATGAGGGCAGTAGGGGAGGGGCTGGGTTTCTGGGGTCCAATGTGTGCACTTTGGGAGTCTCAGTGGTACCAAGTGGCGGGGGCCGTGGGGCTTGGCCAAGGTGACCCTCTTCTGCCTCAACTAGTTAGAATAAGGATAAAGATTGATCCATTCAGCAAATACTGAAATCACACTATTGAGATTTAAATTCACATGTAAACATTTTCCTTCATTTTCAAATACTAATTTCATAAATTATTATTAAATTTCATAAATATGGAGTATGATTTTTTTTTCCTGATTCTCTTAGGAGGGTAATGTAAGGATTATGTTGTGTTTTTATCTATTCTTGGAAACCTTATGAAATGTTTATATAATGAATTTGGTTGAGATAGTTTATTTGTAATTTACAAAGTTTGAAGTATGTTATTTGTGAATATTAAGTATATTATTCAAATACTCCTAAAGGCCAAATGCATTTTCTTTAATAAATTGTAAGTATTTGATTTTCCTGTAAGGTACTTGAGTATTCCAAAAATAAAGACAAATGTGATTGCACAATAATTCCTTTAACTGGAAAACATATTGGCTTATTTAGGTAACATAAATGTTGTTAGAGTGATGACCTTATGATTATATTGACTAAATCCAACTTTAGAAATGCTCACGTTAGTAAGGATTATGAAGTTATAGATCCATAGGGTTCTACTGATACCCATCCAATTCTTTGATGCTCAAAGTGTGGTTCCCACACCAGCAGCATCGACATCACTTGGCAGAAATGTAGAATCTTAGGTAACATCTCAGACCAACATAACCAAAATCTGCATTTTAATGAGATCCCCGTGGGCTTCATGCAGTCATTAAAATTTGCGAAGCACTGATTTTGTGCATCATTTTATCAGACACAAAACCCAGTCCATTTTAAAAAACAAAGGACTGGGAAGAGGGGAATTACTTAGTATTCCTCTCTGTCAGTAAGTTTTCACTCAATTGCAACTCATTGAACCTGATTCTTCACACCACAGTGCAGTGGAAACACCCAGTCAGTTTGCTCCCAACATCCCTTCATATACCTGAACACATAAGTTACTCTCAGTTTTCTCTTTGGTCACCTACCATGAAGTCAGCTAGAATGAATGAATCAATGAAGAAATTCTTCCATTCATTCAATAAATCCTTGAGTAGTTCTGTATGCCAAGAACTGGGGTAGAACAGTGAGCAAAACAAGGTTCTTGTCATGCATGAATGCAGCTAACGTTTCAGTACAGAAAACAGGTAAGAAATGAGCGCAGAATGTCAAGTATGATAAATCCTATAGCAAGAGGGATAAAGAGTGCCAGATTTGGGGCAGGGATACGATATCCTATAGAATGGATAGAGCAGGCCTCTCCAAGAAGGTGTGTTTGAGCAGAGACCTGAAAGAAGTGAGGGTGTGAGCCATGAGGCTGTCTGGGAAGAGAGCATCCAAGCAAAAGGAAGAGAGGGTGTGGCCTAAGCAGAGGACTAGAGAACAGAAGTAAGATCGGAGGTTGCAAGGAGCCAGACAGTTACACTATAGACTATAGAGTTTGGCTTTCACTGGGAGTGGGAAGAGAAGCCATTGGAGGGTTTGGGGCAACATGATCTGATCTGTTTTTATAGGATCATCTGGCTATGGGGTTGATGATGTTGGGGCAGGGATGGCAGGGGATGGAAGCATACACACCTCCTAGGACGGGATCATGATCTCTCTGCAAGGGATAACCAAGGCTTGGATAAGGCACAAGTGGCTATGGAGCACTTGAAATGTAGCTAATGAAATTTAGGAACAGAATTTAAAATTTTTAATTTAAATGAAAATTCCAGCCAGGCATGGTAGTTTACACAATCATGGCTTACTGCAACGTCAAACTTCTGGGCTCAAGTGATCCTCCTGCTTCAGTCTCTCCAGTAGCTAGGACTGCAGGCATGTGCCACCACACCAGACTATTTTTTTTTAATTTGAGATTATAAAGGGAAATGTCATAGTGTTCCAGTCCTTTTGCTAATAAGTGCCAATCCATGAAAATTGCAAGAATTTAACCATGTCTTCAAAATCTTAACATTCATCTTATTGCCAAAAAGTGCTCAACACATTATTCCCAGATTTGGACTTTGTTGTCAGAATTTCTCATATTGGAAACAAGGGTGAATGATGAGGCCAAGGCTTAGATTTGCAAAAGAAGGA
Source organism: Papio anubis (assembly GCF_008728515.1). Taxonomy (NCBI): domain Eukaryota; kingdom Metazoa; phylum Chordata; class Mammalia; order Primates; family Cercopithecidae; genus Papio; species Papio anubis. The sequence continues at coordinate 56,636,605 of NC_044985.1, forward strand.
GGAAACAGGGGTTGAGGACTCCTTTTCAGAGTTTATGTTTCCATAGAAATCACACTTGTAAGGGGAGACACACCATAATGGGCAGTGGCCTCTGTGGAATATTATGGTTGGCTTGTGTACATCTCTTAGCTTCTACTATTCAAATGCAGTTTTCATAGTAATATGTTGGTATTGCCATTATAAGAAAATCAAGGCTCGATCAAGCCAATTTGTAAGGAAAAAATGAACTACTTTGTAAGATCTCAAAGGAACCATTCTTACTGGTAAGAACAGGGACCTCTCTAAAGTTACCATTTTATTTTTTGCCTCTAAATATCTGGCTTACGAGTGTCTAACAGATATAGACATACCTCCTAGAAAGCAAACCGTCAGAAGATCCTGTATGTTAAAAGAAAGATTACCATCTAATTGAAGCTGCCTCTCTCCACGAGAAGGAATCAGAAACAATCTTACACTATAAGTTAGGGTTTGACAGATTCTAAAAACATGCCATCTTGCAGCACTGTGTTAGGGTATGTTGCAGAGAAACTTGAACCGTTTGCTAGCACCTGCTAAGAACAGTGCTCCCAGACCAGTTGACGGGGCATCCAGGCAGCCTTTTTCCTGGAAGTGCTTCCTTCGTCCAGTTTTACAGACTCACCATGCAGTCTTCTGTATTCTTCTGTCTCTTCTTATAGTCAGACTGCAGCCCGAGACACACTGTAAGCTTCAGCTGATTTATGAGCCACTTAAAATATATATATAATAGCTATCTATTATAGATATTTTACATTTATATAATATACAATCTATTTTATATATATTATGTATTATATATAATATCTATTTATTTTATATATAATAATTCTCTATAATTCTATACATATCATGATCTCTGTATATATAGAGAATTATATATAAATATAAATATAACAAATAACTGTTATATATTTATATATGTAATATATAATCTCAATTGTTATAATATATTTAAAACCAACCAAATAACTCTCTAGAGAGAGACAGAGAGAGAGTATATTTCAACTCAGTGAAATATACACATGAAATAATCCCCTTCCCCCACTGACCACTATTAACTGTGTTGAGTCTAATGCTTTCTTTCTCTCTGGTACTTAGCAACCATAAAAACACCTCAGCCTTAATCCATAAATGTTTGGTCACTTTGGGCCTTTAAAATGTTATTTCAGCTATTAAAGATTAGTCATGTACATGTCTTAAATGTTCAGCTCTTGTTGGAGTTGAATCCCTGAGGATGGGCTGGTGGTCTCAGCATTTGGTGGGGTGGGGGTGTGAGGGTGAGATCTGCATCTCCCATCCCACCTGTCTCTACTTGCGCTTCTCTGCTACTAGTGTATGAAGGAGAGAGAAAGAAGACATTTATTCTTTTGACCAGTCAAGACAAATTTTTCCCTTGAGGGAGATGGCTGGTGGGTCAGAGTGGCTACAGTCAGAGAACCTTGCCCCATGAGATAAGACACTCCTAAAGTCGTTTCCCTGGAGAGTCTGCCTTTATTATGGTGAATGCTCTGAGTGTATTTCACGATGATGATGCTTTCCCTCTCCTTGCCAGAGCCACAAGGAGACCCTTTTTTTTGGCTCTTCATGAGGAGTTGAAGGAAGTAAAACGGGTAGGGTTGAAGTAGGTAAAATTCACGTAGTGTGGGGGCGCAGCTAAAAATGCCCATCCGCAGGAGTTTCTCACTCTCAAGCTAATCCACATGCAGCCTCCAGCAATCATCAGGACTACCATTTAAGTGTTCTTACCAGTTTGTGGTTTCCAGGTGAGCGAATCTCTCAGTCGGGACTCTGGATTCTCCTGTCTCTCCAGATTTCTGGGTGGCAGTTTGCTTTGCAACCTCACTTCTCTGAGGACCCCAAGAGCAATCATTATTTTCATGGCCATTAAGTGACAACTGTCAAGCTCTTTACAAGAGAAAGCTGAAACTGGGAATCTCTAAGCCAATTTTGAACTTAGGGGAAAAGACTTGGGGAGGAAAAAGAAGCCTTCAAGTGGAAGGCAAAGAAGTCTCTAGATGATTTTTCCATTATTTCACAAATGGAAAAACTTACAGAGTTAATTCAGAGTAGTGAAATCTGCCTATGAGTCTGACTTAGTCCTTATTTTAATTTCATCTGGGCGGCCCCAAAGAGTGATGACATTGATGATAATTATTACAAGAATGAGACATACATTTCAAAGATCTTAGTTATATTATTCAAAAATGCCAAAACAAGGGAATATAGCTCCTAAAAGTATATCAGTTTCACTAAAACACTGAATACTGCTCTCTACCTCCTAGATGTTCTCAGCTGAAATAAGAAAAGGGGGATTTGAAATCCAAAATGTTGCAGCATTTATTAGACTCATATTGTCTTGTAATTGTTTAACCTATAGAAGTTTGGCTTTTTCAACAAGACCAAGAGCCCATTTTGGCCAGTTACCTTATCAGAGTCTCCTTCTTTAGCTTCATGCACTGCTCTGCACACAACAGACCTTCATTAAATCCTTGAATCAGATTCGATACGGACTTGCTTGACGTTTTACCACACTGGGTTGGCAGGAGTGGTGTCCCAATCTTGCTTGTCATTCTTGTCTCTTGGTTTAAAATGCTGTGCCTTGCAAAAGGCTTCTGTGAGCAAGTACTTGAGGAAAAAGAATTACCCCCTTTCAAAAGGGTCTGAATATGGTCTTTCGTGAGGCCTATTACAGTGCCTTGTACCTCATTATAATCTACCAGGGAGTTATTGTGCATCTTGTAATGGAGGCTAAATTCATAGTTTTCATTCACCTGATTAGTATTTCTGTATTGGCTCTGGTGCCAAAAGGAATATTTTCCCTCTCCGTTTCTCCTTTTTAGTAGTAATATAAACATAATACAAGGCAGTAGAAAGAGCATCCCCTTTCCAGAAACAAACAAAAACCAATTACAGTTAGTCCTGAGGGAAGTCTTTCATGGAGAAAGCCAAGAAAAGCAGAAAGAAAGCTGAATGCCTCTGCCTTTATCTGTCCTCCCTGCCTCACTGTTTTAGGATCACATTGTCACAGCCCCATTTGGATTCTTTCATGCTCGGGTAGGGAGGAAGAATTTTTATCAACGGATGATTGATGTGTCAAAATCTAGAAAATTTCATTGGAGAGGGGTCCATGCCTTTCGGGGCTCATTTGTTATACGTGTGTTGGCTATAGGGCCAAACAGGGGGCCCTAGGAAGCAAACTCAGCAGGCCAAATGCAGCCCCTACTCTGTGCCGTCCTGCTGTCCTCCTGCCTTGCCTAGAGCTCAGCAGGAAGAGTGCCCGGGAGGATATGGTGTGGGGAGTGAGTGAGAAGGCTGGGTGGCAGCTGTGGCAGTCCTGCCCAGCCCTGAGGCCACTGCAACTACTCTTCTGTACCGGTCCTGGGGCAGCTGCCCTCTTATCAACTCTTTGCCCTTTGGTTCTGCCTTTGGGCTGGTTTTCTTTCTTTGAATCTCACGGATACTGCAGTGCTGCTTCTTTCCTTCTTCCATTTAACCTAATCATTTATAAAATGAAATTCTTTTCCATATTTATCCGACTTCTGGCTGGAGAGAGATCGGATGCGGGAGGCTCTTGCCTCCCTCTCAGCAGTGGTCCCGCGGCATCTCTGGCAGGGCAGTACCTCTAGGATTTTGGGACACCCTGCAGGGTTCCAGCTCCCACCAGGACACCTGGCTCAGGCCCTGGTCATGCTTCCTTCTCCCTCTGTCCCTTTGCTCAAGGGCCTCCTGCTTTGCCAATATTGGCACTACCTCTCACAGTGGTCTATTTGGCTTCTGAAATTTTCCTCCCCCGGTGCAACACTTCCCTCATTATATTCCCTCTGTGGAAAATACACTGAGTGGTTTCCATCTCCTGGTTGCACTGGACTGCTACTCCTCTCCCTGGTATATTTGTCTTAGCCCTGATGGGACAGTCCCTCAATGCTAAATGTTGTTTTATTGTTACAAAGTTGCTTTTCTTTTCTTTTTCTTTCTTTTTCTTTTTTTTTTTTGAGATGGAGTCTCTCTCTGTCGCCCAGGCTGCGGTGCAGTGGCACATTCTCGGCTCACTGCAAGCTCCGCCTCCCGGGCTCACACCGTTCTCCTGCCTCAGCCTCCCGAGTAGCTGGGACTACAGGCGCCCCCACCACGCCCGGCTAATTTTTTTTTGTATTTTTAGTAGAGACAGGGTTTCACCATGTTAGCCAGGATGGTCTTGATCTTCTGACCTCGTGATCCACCCGCCTCAGCTTCCCAAAGTGCTGGGATTACAGGTGTGAGCTACTGCGCCCAGCCCACAAGGTTGCTTTTTAAAAAGTTAATTGAGACCAAGCATGATGCAGGTGCTAATATGTAATCTCAGTAGGTCACTGTGAATATTTATTGCTGGAAATTCATCAGATCAAGTCTGATACCTGATGACCTAGAACAGCTTAGATGCAATTTTCTCAATAACTTGAATCAAACAGATCACAGACTTTTCCAAACGGTGGGCCAAGATGTCTCTAGAAGAAAACCGCAGGTGGATGGGGTCATTGTATCTGTAATGGAGACATTGGAGTGAAATAGACCTGGAGTCTACTCTCAGCAATTCCAGTTATTGGCTGTGTGAGCACAGGCAAGTCCCTAGGTGTCTCTGGCCTTAGCTGTCTCCATAAACAATGGGAGTCAGAATATAGCAAGGAGATACATGTAAAGGAACATGTGTGCACAGCATGTGTAAACCTGCCTCTAGGGCTGGCTTGCTTTCTTTGCTTCTCACAAATATCACCATGTTTTTGTCTTTCCTTCTCCTGTTTAACCTAAGAATTCATAAAATGACATTCTTTCCCTTATTTTTCTACAGTGCAGCTAAGGTGGAATTCTCAAAAGAAACTTTACTTGAAAACCAAGGGAAACCAAAAAGGAAGTAAATAATCTGACACAAAGGCAATAAAGTAACACTTGTAATGCAGGGGTCCCTGAACAGGCATTGGCCAGTGACTATTTCCAAGGACGTGGCCTGCCTGTCAGGCTTGCCCTCTGTCTCAAAGCATTTGACTTCTATGTGTCAACATAGTTCTGAGGATGTGGCATATTGCCTAACTGAATACAGTGTCCCTTTCAAAGACAAATTCCTATTCCCTCAAAATAAAACCTTCCCTGCTTGCCCCTGCATGTGTTCCTTAGAGGTTTTATTTAAATAAAGGGACCATCCCCTCCTCAAGGCATCCTGCATTCATCATGTTGCCCCTAAACCTAAAATCTTTGAGCCAGAGAAGGATCTGAGAATTCTGCCTTTCAACAGATGAAATACCCTCTTGGTCCTGGAACTGGTACTATGATTATCTAGCTAAAAGACAACCTTGTGTACATTTACCTCCTTAGAAGTTGCAAATCAAAGAAAAAGTTCTGGTTGAAGCTTGATACTTCCTTGCTTTAGTAACACTTTCTTTTCAGGGTTCCAAGGAACCAGAAAGGGAGCTGTCCAACAAAATAAAGTAGCCTAGGTACCACTTGTTAGCATTTTGTTAAAATATAGCCATTTCTTTAGAAACAAATTAAAACATGCAATCTTCAAATAATGTTTCATTGCACCTACCAAAGAATAAACACTTATCACCAGTCCAGAAGCCTGGGCATCTTCTTGGCCTTGGTTCTGGCAGCCTCTCAAAGATTACTGCAAAGGAAAGTAGGTTTTTCATTGGAAAGAAAAGGTGAACTCAGAAACGAATCCCATACCCATTTACTCTAGACCACACCTATCTGCACCTCTTTCCTCTAATACAAGAAGAAACGGATTTCTACTATTATTTTCAAGAAACCAGAGGTCTTTACAATTTGATACAGTGAGGCTCAGTCCTAGACTGTAAACCAACCTGTGTAATGAAAAGAGGTGAGAGGCTTAAGAACCTGGGAACTCACAACTTAGAAATATGTAGTGTGTTTTAGCTGCATGTTTTCAAGGTCCTGGTGTATGATGGTCTTGCATGTTTGAACGCTTCTCTGGGTGATATGCCGTTAAAGATTTCTTGTCTTCTTTGAGGTGTTAGGTGCAAGTACAGGGACTCTTGTGAGCTCATAGTCTGTCTCCATCAGTAGGTCTGCCATAACAGAGCATGGACTATTTCAGGGCAAAATCAGTCCGTGTTTAAAGCAACTGTTGAATTGGACTAGAGTGATACTTCTTGATCTGTGCTGGTTGTAAACAGTATGCTGCTAAAATACTATAATATTGCTTGACATCTGTGCTACAGTGATTTCAAGAGGGGAAAAAAGTCTGCTAGATGCCAGCGGGGTGATGAAAATGTTTAAATAATTTGGCTCAGTGAGATTTCAGCCATTCTAAATACATCTGTATCTTATCTATGCTGTTATTTTAAAGTTTAGTATTCTTTTCTCTTTTTCCTTGATTCTATTATAAATCAAAAGCATCAACCCACTTGAAACTTGTTGATAAAAAAGGTATATATTTATGCATCTATATTTGTATTTAGCTACGTACAATATTATATATTGGCCTTTATTTACTCCATTAATTTTTTATTAGGACTAGAGAGAAAACTTATCAATTTATTTTCACTGTAATGGCTTCTATTTGCAAACAGTAGGGTTTTTAGTACAAAGCATAATAATCTCTACATCAGTTTTCCATGACTGCTATAACAAATTACCACAAATGTAGGGGTTTAAAACACACCTTAATAACCTAACAGTGCTATTGTTTAGAAGTCTGAAATGGGGATCACTGGGCTCACAATAAGGTGTCAGCAAGGCTGCGTTCATCTGGAAGTTCTCGGGGAAATCTCTTTTGTTTGTTTTTCTCCTTTTCCATCTTTTGGAGGCTGCTCTCATTCTTTGGCCCTTGGCATCTTTCATATTCAAAGCCAGTTCTGACTTCTCTACTTCCCTCTGCCATCTTTTAAGCCCCCTTATGTTTACCTTCGGCCCAGCTAGAAACACCAGGATGATCTCCTTGGTTTGACGCTTAACTTAATCTAAATACCCATGGAGTCCCTTTTGCCGTGTAACCTGACATATTTGAAGGTTCTAGGGATGAGGACATAGACTTTTTCTGTTGTTGTTGGGGGAGAATTATTCTGCCTACCACAATCTCATAAGAAATAAATCTGCCATCTTTTCTTATCTTCTGAAAGTGGCATAAATGGCCTTGTATTGGTGGTTCTGTCACTCCCCTTGACTGGATAAATTTTTCTCCACCATTTGGAATACCATTACCAGATTATTTCAGAGCAAGAAAACGAAGGGGTCTCCATAAGACTAGAGGGCTTAATATGTAGCTGTGTGGTAGTAATTTTTCTGGGATTACATTCAATACCTCCATTTGAAGAATGTGGTTAATAGGCCAGGTGTTGTGGCTCCTGTCTATAATCCCAGCACTTTGGGAGGCCAAGGCAGAAGGGTCCCTTGAGGCCAGGAGTTCGAGACCAGCCTGGACAACATATCGAGACCCCCATCTCTACAGAAAAAAATTAACTGGGCATGGTGGTGCAAGCCTGTAGTCCTAGGTACTTGGGAAGCTGAGGTGGGAGAATCTCTTGAGCCTGGGAGTTCAAAGCTTTGAAGCTGCAGTGAGCTAGGATCACACCACTACACTCCAGCCTGGGCAACAGAGCAAGACCCCATCTATCTAAAAAATAGAATGTAGATAATCATATGTATTTTCTCTGGAGCCTAGAGCTGATCTGACAGTCACAGAATCCTGAACTCTGTACACTTTCTTCTGCTTAGTAGAAGAAAGAGAAGTGTACTAACTGCCTCAGTGGGCTCTAGGAGCTTGAGTGCATAGAACCGCCAAGAAGTCACATTTAAAAATTAAAACTTTATTTCTAAAAATTCAAATTGCAGAAGAAGAATCTTAACTACACAAGAGAGAGATGAAATAACTCATTTCCATCCCATATCAATACTTTCTTCCCACCCCTGGAGACAGGTCATTTTAATCTCTATTTATGTTTATCTTGTTTTGCTTTTTCCTCTGCTCTGATGTTTGTTAGGCTCTGAATAGATATTTATTTCCTCTTCTCATTAAGCCTACAAACATCTAATCATTCCTATCTATTTGGTTTTTCATTTTTAATAATTTATATTTAAATGTTGGCAAATTGAACGGTCTAATTTTGCCCTTTGAATGCCTATGCATTCAAGTTCTTTAGGCAGAATTTATCTCTTGTTTTTTAAATTCTATTTTGAGTTTTATAAAAAATTGATGTTTCTTATTATCCCCCAACCCATAATTTTCTTCAGTAAACTTTTTGTTTAATTTTCTTTTGCTTTAACATTTTATTTTTCAGACACCTCTCATTGAACCTCACGTTCCTCTTCGTCCTGCTAACACCATTACCAAGGTAATGGGATGTAGGTGGGTTGATGAGCCATTGAGCTAGCTTCTTAAGTACCTCTGGAGGTGATCCATATGTCAGGGCATCACATCAGGAAGCCTCTGATACATTTTCTAGAGACAGGAAATATGCAATGTCTCAGTTCTCAACATAAACCAGTGACATATCACACAAGTGAACAAAATAAACATACTGAGTGAGTTACATTTTCCAAGCCAGAGTCAGATTGGAAAGTGGTTTCAGGATTTGTTTGGTTTGTTTTCCTTCTATAAACACTTCTTTCTCCTCCCCTCCTTCCACCTGATTACAATCCAGGTCCCTTCAGAGAAGATCCTCAGGGCTGGAAAAATTTTACGAAATGCCATTCTCTCTCGAGCACCTCACATGATAAGAGATAGAAAATACCACCTAAAGACATACAGGTATGTGTGCTAATTCTAAAGGCTGTGGCCCGCTCACATTCATATTTAGTGAAAATTGAACAAAAATGCTTCTCCCTGTTTTCCTTGTGGGTGCAGCCCATTTTGTAATGCCTTCAGGTTCTGGAAGGTTAGGCTTGTCTTAGATCTCAGCTTAACTGCAGTTGCTTAATTATCCTTAATATTCCCAGCACCTCCTAAACTAAGTTGTTTGGATATTGGTTTAGTTGTGATGAACAAAGAGAGGAAAATTTTTGTAATTTCTGTTTGCTAGTGACTTTTAGGAAGCCTACTAGATTTAGATCACATTCAACCAACATTGACTGCACACTTATTTATACTCAAAGACCTGTACCAGATCCCTTTTGGTATATTAGCTCATTTCATCCACATAACACTGCTAGACATGTATGACCATTTTTCAGATAACAAAATTGAGGCTTGGAGAAATTAGTTTTGCTTGTCCAAATCACAAGTCTAGTGAGTGGCAGGGCCAGGATTTAAACCAAGGTTGGTTGATTTCCGGATTCAGTGATCATTTCATTCATTCAGTCATTCATTTATTACACAAGTTTAGCACTTACTGGGTGCCGGGCACTATTGTGTTTAAAGCCCTAAGGATACAGCAGTGAACAAAACGTACTTTACAGAGCTTATTTTCTAAAGTAGGATTCCATCCTAGCATGCATATAGTAAGATACACAACTCTGTATCACATATATATTCATATAGAATATGGATTCCTAATTGTAGTTGTCACTGGAGTTAAGAAATGACAGAGATAAAGACTGAGGTTTCATGGTTAGCTGAACCTTCTGGGATGACTGTACCATGGTGGGCCAATTAAGAACTCGAGTCTAATCCCTAACTTTTGATTTTATTAATTCAGCAAGTGTTGAGGGACTAGAATTGCCAATATGTGGCACACAAGCCTTCACTCTGTCTTCCCAGTCCCAGGGTTCAGACATGACAGCCCTGTTTCAGCAATCAGTGAGACTCTCTTTCCCATTTAGCCTAGACATGACCTCAGAACCCATCAGCATTGGCATGAGTCAAAACCCATTTGACTCACAGGAACCAAATTCATAAGACATACTGAAAAGCTAGAATACAAATTTCAAAGTTACCATGAAGGATGTATATCTTCTACCAACTATGATAGAACCTATAAAGGTTCTGGTTCAGGAATTTGAGCATAAATAACTGCTCAGTAAATGTTAGTTGAATGTGATCTAGATCTAGTATCTACAGGGTTCACCTTAAAGCAAACCTACCAAGTATACGTGCCTCAAGATCCAGTTTCCCTCTCAAGGACAGAGATAGAAAAAATATATTGCATATTCTTCCTCTTCTGATTATTTTTTCTATACTCCATGCAAACTAATACTCTTCTGCTTGCATTTGGCATGAATATGTTACAAGACCAAAATTGATAGTGTGTTACATTCAGATTGCCCTCTTGTTGACAGAATTTTGGAAATGAGGTGGGACTTGAGAACATGCCTTAATCTTATCAGTAGCATATTCCACTTAAGACACATTCCGTCTCTTAGGACAGATTGATTACCTAGCCCTTTTTATGTTGATATTAACTAACTACCATTTTGGATGTTTACATTTGTAAGTCCTGTTCTCCAACACTGCAAGTTGATTCTTTTTCTAGTCTGTGGACCTGTATTAGTCTGTTTTCACACTGCTACAAAGAACTATCTGAGACTGGGTAATTTATGAAGAAAAATGGTTTAACTGACTCACAGTTCCACAGGCTTAACAGGAAACATGACTAGGGAGCCTCAGGAAACTTACAATCATGGCAGAAGGCAAAGGGGAAGCAGGCACATCTTACCATGGCAGAGCAGGAGAGAGAGAGAAGGGGGAGGTGCCACATACTTTTAAATGATCAGATCTCATGAGAACTCATTCACTATCAAAAGAAAAGCAAGGGGAAAATTTGCCCCCATGATCCAATCACCTCCCACCAGGCCCTTCCCCTGAAGCATGGAAATTACAATTTGAGATGAGATTTGCGGGGCACACAAAGCCAAACCATATCAGGCCATATCAAACCATGTGGCCAAAGTCACATAGCTACACACTGCTATAATTTTAAGAAAAGTAAAGATTAAAATAAATAAATCAATGTGTCACTTGTCTTCAGAGAGAGTTCAACCTTTTAAATTCATTCAGGGGATCTCAAAGATCTCATATGGTTAAAGGAACTTTTTCTTTTCAAAATTATATTACTTTTTCCCCTAATTTAAGATGTGATTGCACTTTGCCAAGTATTGACTTGCATTAGGGAAAATTCATTAAAATATGTCATGTTTGATGATAGATCATGGAAACTAGAAGTCAGAAACCATCATCTCTTTCATGCTCCATTGTACTAAGGTTTTAAACCCCTGAAATATAGGTGTTATGTCTGTTCCACACCCTGTGACACAAATTAATGATCTATTGGGAATAACCATAGGACTCAACTGGAAGCCGGAAGCATGATTTCTTTTTTCTGCAGGACAGTCTGAGTTCCTTGTCCCAGATCTTATACTTTCCAGTTCCATTCTCTCTCTCCCTCCTGCTTCTCACTCCATTATATTATTGCTGCAGTATTAGGGGGCTGTAGTCTCTCCAGATGCAGCATAACCCCCCAAAATCACTGTACTAGAGGTCTGCTGTCAATTCTAAATCATCTAGGGATCGTTAATGGAAAGGATACCTGTGATTCCATCAGCTACAAGTGGCACAACTGTGTGTCGTTGTTCAGTATTCTGACTGCAAGATTCTTATACCCTTTGTAAGGACTCATCAGATGCTCTGGGATCATCTCAAGTCCATGTGCTCTTTTTAGTAAAGGTAATCATTGAATTAAAAGCCAAATTAAATTGATTTTATGTATTTTTACATGATTTTTACCATTAATCAATTCTCAAATTAGGAAAGAAATATTCTGGAAGGTCTTGTGTTTGGTTCAGAATGATTTATAAGTAGGTGACTGTGCCCATTGAAGCTCTAATGTATGGTTATAGACTGTAATAAGGGCAGTCCTGGAAATATAATGACCTTCTCAGTATACCCTCCCTGTGAAATATTGTGAGGTCAGGGTCAACCCCAAATCAAGGAATCCCACGATTCCTCTGATAGATTTCAGAGGTCTAAGATTAAAATTATTAGAGCTGGAAAAGGCTTTAGAGGCCATCATTTGCTCCTCCTTTTTTTTTTTTTTTTTTTTTTTTTTTTACAGGCAAGGAAAGTGAGAACCAGAGAGTTGAAACCATGTGGCCAAAGTCACATAGCTAAGTAGCAGACGTAGTTCTGTATCTCATGTCTCCCGCCACTTCAAGATTGTTCCTAAAGTGGCACAGAACCATGAGTCTCCTCCAGTTTCAACTAGAGAGGAGCTCCCTAGCCCATGCCCCAGAGGTGGTGCTGTCGTTAGCATGAGAGGGGAGGCCACCAGTGATTCAGTCCCAGCTGCAGACAGCCAGCTGCTCTGTGACTCCCTGCCTTGTTCCATCATCCCTTGGGATTGAGCCATCACTAGGACTTCAAGATTCCATTTCCTCTCTTGAACCATCATGTTGTGGACACCTGCCCCCTTCCCTCACCCCATGGGCAGTTTCGGTATTCCCGAATATGTGAGTGTGTATGCTTATGCATTTCCTAACTAATGTATGCAGTTTGCTTATCCAGACCAACTCACCACAGAAGGGCATCTTGGGGATCGATGTGTGAATATACAGGAAGCCAGCAAGCATTTGGAGCTCTTCAGATGACAGGCTCTGGAGAAGTGCTAATGCTCATTACACAGAACTTTTTCAAGGAGATTTGCATCCCTAATTGCTTGTTTCTCCCAACACCCCTCCGAGGAAGATCAGTAGTATTACTTGAAAATATAAAGTGCTATATAATTTTGCACTTATACGGCGCCTTTCATAGCACCTCTGAGTGCCTCATAAACATTAACTCGTTCGGCACAAGACTCAAGTGGAGAGAGTCAGTGTGTATTTGCTTTGCCTCCATCTTGCACTGAGATTTTCTGGGACTGGCTCACTAGGACAGAGTTTCTGTTCCTCTGATTAGCTTGCCAGACAATCTCCCCCTCTGGCAGCCCCCTGGTCTCCCCTGGTGCTGCAAGTTGTAATGCTTTCATTTAACCAGCCTTGCTTTAAAGGTCTGTCATGAGCTGAGTGGCTTTTTTGGCTTGTATTAGCATTTGAGAACCTGAAGCTACTGCGTGTGGTGCTTTGTTTGCCGTGAGACCTCTTCTGGTAGGAGACCATTAAGCCCTTTGATAGGTTCTCCTCTCAGAAGCCATCTCCCATCCTCTGTCTGAAAAGGGGTGACTTCCCCACCCTTTATGTCTCACCTCTCCTTAGACAATGCTGTGTGGGAACTGAGCTAGTGGACTGGATGATGCAGCAGACACCATGTGTTCACTCCCGGACTCAAGCTGTTGGCATGTGGCAAGTCCTGTTAGAAGACGGTGTTCTCAACCACGGTAAGATGAGCCCCTCTCAAGAAATGCTAAGTGCATTTCCCTGGGTAAGTAGTTGCTGAACTCCCAAATGGGCAAGAAAGAATTACAATCCCTTTAGGGACCTGCAGAGCTAGCATCTTCATTTAGCGATACAAATGCAGCAAGTAGATGCTATTGATTGCTATGTTCCACCATTGTACCTTCCTAACTTGGGAGAATGTATGAAAGGAAAATGAAATTGCAGCCTGAGTGCATCAGTTCCAATTATGTTTATTAGTTTGCATTCACGGTTCATTGATAGTGTGATTATACTCTGAGCAGTGCATAGCAATCCTGATACAGGGGCAGAATGAAGAGCAGTGAAGTGTGTGGCTGGGCTGATGACATGAAAGTAAGTAATGAATTCGGAAGCTGCCTTTTAACTGTGCCACTGTCTGGGAGAGCCAATTTGTATACCCACAGGATGACCATATTTAAAATCAAGAATGTGCTCTGCAATTGTGGCTCTTGATAACTGCAGGGGCTATAATTGAACAGAGTAGCTCTTCAGGACTGGCATGTAACTCTGGCCAAACTCTCATGCCATTTGTTTAAGACACTTCCAAACAGACAAAATATTAAAACCATTAATTTCATTTTCCAACACCTGGGAATCTAGTAATGGTTTTGCCAGCGTTTCTCGTACTTTAATGTGCATACATGTCGCCTGGGACTCTTGTTAAAGTGCAGATTCTGATGTAGCTCATCTGGAATGGACTCAGAGTCTGTATTTCCAACAAGTTCCCAGATGCTGCTGCTGCTGCTCCTCCAGGAATCACCCTTTGAGCAGCAGGGGATCTACTGCTTGTCTTTACCTTTTGAGAGTATTGATGCTCCATCCTGAAAAGGGGCTCAAGGCTCTAAGACATGTACATGAGGGATTCTGAGCCACGTTCATTGTCTTTGTTCTACCAAGATTTAAATCCTGTTTAAACGAACAAGAGGAAAAAACTTTAAAAAATCAGATTTGGAAGAAAATTACCACAAAATCCTTCTAGCAGTATATGATCTAGAAACCTGGTCTGGTCAGCTTTGTTCAAACAACTAATTTTATACTAACATTTTTTTCCAGAGTGCAGACAGTACAGTTGATAAACAGTACATATAGAAAGAATAACATAAATTCTGATCCTGACAAAGCAGATTGTTTTTAAAGCCTGTACTTTAAAAAGCCGTGACAGAACATGACCTGGCAGTTGGTTCCTTTCCTGTTGGGGACACAGGTCCCACATCCTAGAAAATATCAGGAAGGCGATTTCTGCAGGTCAAATTGTTCATCTCAGAAACGCTGGCAGGTCCTCAAAGGGAGTCCCACGGAGGCCCAGGAGATGGGCGGGTCTGAGAGGGCTGTGGTGTGCATGACTGCAGCCCCGAGGTCATGTCTTCCAGCTGCACAGCCTGGGCAGGGCAGAGTGAGAAGGGTGAGGAGGCTCCCGGCTTTGCTGCCACTTGGCCATCCTGCCCGACACCCTGCATTTGTTTCCAGTGAACGGAGCTGTGAGGCTGAGGTGCCACAGCTGACACGTGCTTCCATGTTTCCCGTAGTGGACCAGGAGCACCATTTCCAAGACAAATATTTGTTCTATCGATTTCTGGATGACGAGCACGAGGATGCCCCTTTGCCTACTGAGGAGGAGAAGAAGGAGTGTGATGAGGAGCTCCAGGATACCATGCTTCTGCTGTCACAGATGGGCCCTGACGCCCACATGAGGATGATCCTCCGCAAACCGTGAGTGAGAGCTCGTGGCTCACCCCTCCAGGTCCCGAGGCCGCCTAGTGTGTAGACGTACCGCGGGGACAGACACAAGGCTGCTCTCAACAGCCCTGACCGTACCCCATGGAACAAAAGGGAGCAGCTGAAGGGTGCCACAGCAGTGCTTGTCTCTGTTATTTTAATTTTTGTGTTTGATCCGGATGGCTCTATTTTCCATTTGCATGAGTTAAAGCTGTAGAGGTTGTCATTAGTTGGCTCGGGCTGTCAAAACTGAGTCCCCATATTAAATGACCTTTGGTCAATGACAAACAGAAACTGCTCTGTTTCTATGCCAGTCTGCAGTAGCACCTTTCTCCCTACTGCAACAGGACAGAGGTCATCAGGGCCATAGCCTTCATACCCAGGCCTGCGTTCATTTGTTCCTTCACTCATTCAGCACATGCTCCTACCCTCCTCTGAGGCTTCTTAAAGCTCATTCTTCTGAGCACACCACATCTGCATTACCCCTGTCAAGTCCCCCATTGAGCCACTGAGGCAGTCTCTCCCTTCTGTCTCTGCTGAACCCACCTTACCTTCAGGAGCAGGCCACCATCTGCCATTGAGGACTCTGAAATGTTTAATCACATCCACTCAGGAAGAATGTATCATTAAGCCCCCGTTCGATGCAGGGCACTCCACTAATGGCTATGGGGCATATAAAGAATCACACGCTGTGGTCCTGATCCTCAGGGAAACCTTTTCAGTAAGCGGTGACTTGGCACTTGCTTCCGAAACCAGCACACAGGCTTGTATTTTTCGGCTGGAAATGAAGACGCCCTCTGCCCTGCAGCCAGCGTTGGCCAGCTGTGGATGTCAGCTCTGAGTCATGTTTGGCTGACCTTGGTGCATTAGTCTCGACAAGGGCATTACATGTTACATGTCCTGGGTGTCTGCTGGGTGCTTTCCAAGAGTGAGGTGTCCCTCAGGCCAGCCTTCCCAGAGGCTGCCCCTCAGACCAACCGGCAGGAGCCTCCCTGAAGGCACTTTAATTTCCTTTCCCCAGGATACTTTCACTTGCCCTTACTCAGGGCTGTCCCCTTTGTCAAAACTCTCTCGTGGGGTCGGCCTCTCCCACACCATGTGTTTCAAAGGCCTCCCTCATCCCAGCAGATACCATCATCCTTAACTCTAGAACCATGCTCTTCAGGTCTGTAAGCCTCAAAACCCTTTCTTCACACAAAAATATGAACAGGAAAATCCAAAACATCAAACAAAGCTAGAGCTTCACTGACATAAGCAGGAGTGGGGTCCAAGAAACCTGTCCAGCCAGTGTATGCTTTCTCTGAAGGATCGTAGGACAGCGTGGCTGAGGGGGCCCAAGAGAATCCCTGGGGCCCGGGAAACTCAGATGAACACCACCATTTTAAGCCATGTTTTCTTCCTTGTCCCCTCTTGTCCCACTGTCCCTCCTGCATATTTCCCCATCATTTCCTGGGTCCATCCCCTTTTTGCTGTCCTCCTTGCTGCCACCTGCATCCAAACCAGCATATGCAGTGGCTCTGAATCGAGGTGGGACAGCCCCCTAAGGGCTGTTGTCAAAGCACAGGAGAGGGCCAACTGCTAGCACTCACTGGGCAGTGGCTAGGACCAAGGGCTGCCAAACACACCGCAGTACCTAGGAACCCAACACAGTAAAGAGCTGTCCTGAGAACAGTGCCCCTGTGGAGAAATATTGCAGTCAACTATGAGTTTCTCAAAGGCAAAGACAGATCTCATTTTACTGCATTTGTTCATTTATTGAGCACCTACATTGTTCTAGACACTATATTAGGTGCTAAGGCATTAAGGTAAGCATTGAACAAGAAGCCTTTTCCTCCTTGGAGTTTTCTGTCTAGCGCAGAGGATAAACCTTAAGCAACTACTTATGCAAGCAATCATTTAATCACAGCTGCATCACATGCTACAGAGGAAGATGTAGTGTGTATTAGCACAGCCTAATGTAAAGGAGGGTTTAACCTGGTGTGGAAGTTAGTAAGGCCATATCCCTAGCTCTGTGCATTACACCACGTAAGCCATCAGTAAACCTTTGCTGAGTGAGTGAATGAATGAATGGAAGTGTGAATACACAGTCCCAGCTAATGTTCCCTCAGCTCTTACTTGCTCCGAGGGAGGCAGAAATGCCATCTGATTCACAAATGTTTTTGAGCATCTACCAAAGAGATCAAAAGAAAAAGGTAATAAAATGGCTCCTGCCTTTGGGGAGTTTATAATTCCATGGGAGAGGAATTCCCAAATTAGATTAAGATCCAGCAGTCATCAATTGAGTGCCTGCTGTATGCTAGGAACATTCATGCTAATTGTTTGATTTACCCTTCTTCACAAGAGACCTGAGAGCTTGTTTTCATGAGTCACCTTGGGAGAAATGGGAGTTGCTGCTTGTGCTTCCTTTTGTTTTCCATACACCATTGAATTGCATGATCCCTGGCAGCCCAGATTCTTCATAGAATATTACATTCCAAAGCTGATACTCTTCCATTCTATCGCTAGTTGTTAAAGTATAGGTTTTACAAATATTCCGAGATACATGATTTTGGGTGGCCCTGGGATTTTCCCATCTTCTTAGGTTTTTCGAAACTTTGCAAACATTGGAATTGGGCTGGCACTTCTGGAACTCTTCAGTTTTCTTTCTGCCAGAATAACAGCTCCCGAGAGATGGGAAAGTGAAAAATAAGGAATCTAATTTTAGGAGACAGACATTCCAACTCTACGTGTACATATACACACACAGACACTTTTTTTTTTTTGATCTGCTTATAATCTTTGGAGCTACTACTTTATTTAAGTGGAAAGAAAACAAGCGTAGTTGATCAAGAATTGCCAGTATCACTACTGTCCTTGAAGGGACCAAACGAGCACTTCGCTCCTGGAAACTAAGGGCATGTTCAGAGGTCCTGGAAATGTTGACTTTTTACTGCCGAAAATGCTAAGTCATTAAGAAATGTGGAGGCATGAGATGCATTGGCTTCATACTGACCAGGGCAGGACCTCCTGACTTTTAAACTTAGCACAGCTGCATTTTATAATAGTCACCACTGCCAGAGAGGTTGCAGAACTCTGATAATTACTGGGAAAGAAATAACACAATATTCTTTGATGAGAAGATTACTTTGAGAATTTGATTGTATAATGAAGATGTTGCTTTGAAAGGTACTTCCTATTGTTCTGAATCGGAGACTTGCTAGCAAAAAAAAAAGTGTCACTTGTTTTGACAGGCTACTTAGAAAAATTCTCTGTTTATTACATTAACTGCAGCATTTTAACTGTCAAACTATGAAAGAATGTTCTGTAGTTTAAAAAACAGAATAGAGCTTCAGGGGAAATTTTTTGGCACACTCTTGTTGCTATTGGTATTGAAAAAAAAAAAAACACATACATTCTGCATGTGAAATTAGCTTTTTATGTGGTGGCAGACAGAGTGACTCACAATGCCTGTCCTGGTTTCGCAGGTGCAGACCTGGATGGCATTTGGGGGCAAGCACTACAGAAGATGACAGTTTGACGGTGCTGTTGTTGTAGCTCCCAGACAGGCCATCAAACACAGAATGAGCTCTCAGAGCTTACTGTTTTGATTTTGCTTTGTTTATAAATCTAAAAACAAGAGGTTGCCCTATAGCAAGTAGATACAATGGGGACTCTTCCCAGTAGAAATGTGCATTTTGGCTTTCTTTGAGCAGGTACTTTGGTTAGAGAAACATGAGTAAAAGGATCTGGAGTGACTACGTAAGCAGAGTATTGTAAACTTGAGGCCAACTGTAGGTAAAAAAGAGGCTTCAAGGAGACAGGATGCTCTGCTGTAGAAGCCTTCAAACCACTCCTTCCAATTAAAGTGAGATATAGGCTCCAATGTTCAGGATGGTCTATCAGAGACCAGCCTAAAGGTGGGAGGGCGATTAAGTAGATACTATTTCCCAAATCAAAATTTAGGTCTGTAGTTCTGAAAAAGCATAACAGCCTAGAAGCCTACGTAAGTTGAGAAAGAGATAAGTCATTTGGGCCCGAGCAGAGAGAAATGTGTGTGTGTGTGTGTGTGTGTGTGTGGTGTGGGGTGTTTGTGTGTGTGTGTGTGTATGTGTAACATTAAGAGAAATTTTGGAAGTTGGGGAATCTTCCAACTGGGTCAGAAACACAGAAACATGAGTTTGTTTATTTTATGTGATAAATTAATATTTCAGGTGCCCTTGGGATTTTTCCCATCTCCCCAGGTTTTTTGAAACTTTGTAAACATTGGAATTGGGCTGGCAGTTTCTTCTTTTGACTCTTTCTGCTGGAATAAGAGCTCCCAGAGATGGGAAAGTGAAAAGTAAGGAATCTAATTTTAGGAGACAGACATTCCAGCTCTACATGCACGTACACACATACCCCCCGCTTCTTTTTTTTTTGATCTGCTAGTAATCTTTGGAGCTACTACTTAATTTTACTTTAACAGAGAGAAAACAGGCTTAGTTAGTCAAGAATTGCCAGTATCATTGTTGTCTTGAAGAGACCATCTGAGCACCTTGCTCCTGAAAACTGAGAGCATGTTCAAAGGTCCTGGAAATGGGTTTTGTTTGTTTGTTTGTTTTTTTACTGCCCATACTCTGCTAAGGCGTTAAGAAATATGGAAACATGAGATACATTGGCTTCATATCAAACATATGCTATAGGGCGTAAAGTTGAAAGGCAACAATTTAAGGTGGATTAAATGACATAAAGGCAAAATACTGTGGGGGTGGGGGGGAGGGTATTGTTTATCCCTTAATTGGCTGCCTGCCCTAATGCAAGGCTGTCCTGCAGAGGCTGGGTGGAGACTACCCCGCTGCTATTCCATTCCACACACTTGCTCTAGAGGGCGCGTGAGAGCCTGTGTATTGTGTCTTAATTAGCAGTGCCTGTTTCAGTAGGATCTTTACTTGTCTAAACTCTTTTCCAGGGTGTGGAATTTAAAATCCTGGTAATTATAGAGGGATTTGTTTCTTCAGGGGATTCCAGATTAGCAAGCCTAAAATTGGTGGTGGTTAGGGTTTTGATTTCTGCTCGGATGTGTCAAGAGAATGTCCACAGTTACGAAGTTCATCTCAAATGCTAATCAGATGAGAAGAAAAGCACGACCAAGAGAACCTAGGCTTCTGAAGTAAGACAGTCACTGTGAATCCTTCCTTCACTGCATGGCGACCTTCGCCTTGGTCATTGCTTGAAAGATTTCAGCGTCACCAGTGAAAGCTTGTAGAATTTACCTGAATAAATGATTGCATTAAGTGGGTCATTTCTCTGCCTCTCCCCATAAAAGCAATTTATTCTTATTCCTCATATCCACACAGCCAGAAACCAACCATTGGATTGCTACCTTTCTGATTCAGATTCAGGAGAGGGGAGGATGAACTTAGTGGCTCATCTACAGTTTAGGGTTTATTATAAGATTGCCTCAAGGTTTTAACGACTTTTTATTGTTAAAGTTGATCTCTTTATTGGAGAAAATTTGGAAACCACTGACAAGAGTTGAAAAAGAAGAAATAACACCAGCAATCACGTCTCAGTTCATTACTGGTAACATTTTAGTGCCTATCCCACTGGTTATTTTTTAATTCCTAACTTTTTACACTTAATAACATATCATAGCATTCTCTCTTAAAGTTAAATATCGTTTAAGGATGGAGCTTTTAAATAGTGTATTCTCTGAATGGTTCTTTAATGCATTCAGTTTGTGATCGTTGGATGTTTAGGTTGTTTCTCAAGCCCCTTCTATTTTTCTTTTTTTTTTTTTTTTGAGACAGGTCTCACTCTGTCACCCAGGCTGGAGTGCAGTAGGGTGATCTCAGTTCACTGCAATCTCCACCTCCTGAGCTCAAGTGGTCCTCCCATCTCAGCCTCCCAAGTAGCTGGGACTATAGGCGCATGCCACCATGCCTGGCTAATTTTTTAGTTTTTTGTAGAGACAAGGTTTCACTATATTGCCTAGGCTGGTCTTGAACTCCCAGATTCAAGCGATCCTCCCACCTTAGCCTCCCAAAGTGCTGGGATTATAGGCATGAGCCACTGGTCTCAGCACCTTTCTTCTTAAGAGCAGCAAAAAAATAATATTTTAATACTGTTCTTCCCAGAACAAAGGAAGAGCTCCTAGCCGGACAGGGGCACAGGTGGGGCAGAAAGATGCTGGGAAAGTTCACGCAGGGGACTGTAAATTGTTTCACACTGAGGGAGTGACCGGGCAGGAGCACTAGGAGATACGGCTGGAGAGTTAGGCTGAGGTCAGTGGGGGCATCTGCCATGCCCTCTGTGTATGTTGGATATTTTATAGTCATTTGGGGCACCACTGAAGAGTTTTAGAGGGAGTTGTGGTGTGATCAGATTTGTAGTAGGTTGATTTCTCTGCTATCTCCAGAGAGTAGACTGGAGGGGCCAACTAAAGACAGAAAGCCAGATACTGAGTTTTATGAGATTGTATTTGTTGTAGTTTGAAATGATAGCCTTTGAGATACATGCATTTGACCCAACAGTCTTGTAAATAAAGTGAAAATGCTACTGAGCACAAGAGCTCTGGGTTCTATTCTTACCAGTTTACCATTATATCATCTAACATCTTCAGATTACAAGTCTCTTAAGGTATAAAAGGAGTTCAATAATACCTGCTTGCCCTTTCCCTACTTCACAATAGATTGGAAATGAAAACACAAGTGCCAACTGAATTTAATTATAGCCACCATTTATTGGGCATATGTGTGCTAGACACCATGCTAAACAATTACTTAATTCCTTCAACAACACTCTGAGGTAGTTACTTAATATTACTCCCATTTTATGGACAAGGAAACAGGCTTAGGCTGAGTCACTTGCCTTTGGTTATCCACAAAGCACTAGACTCAGGCTTCGACTCAGGTCTGCCTGACTCTTGAGCCTGTGCTCTTTACTGTGCTCTACCACCTGCCGTGGTTCAAAGGGGCTTCAGAATGGACTCATGGGTTTATGCTTTGAGCACTGGAAAGGAAAGGTGTCATGGACATTCAATTTAAAATAATTCTTACAAGGCTGGGTGTGACTTGTAAGAATTGTGACTCACACCTATAATACTAACACTTTGGGAGGCTGAGGCACCCAGATCGCTTGAACCCAGGAGTTCAAGACCAGCCTGGGCAACATGATGAAACCCCATCTCTACAAAAAATACAAAAATCAGCCAGGTGTAATGGTGCATGCCTGTAATCACAGCTCTCAGGAGGCTGAGGTGGGAGAATCACCTGAGCCTGGAAAGTGGAGGCTGCAGTGAGCTGTGATCATGTCACTGCTCTCCAGCCTCGGAAACAGAGCGAGACTCTGTCTCAAAAAAAAAAAAAAATGATTATAGACTAATCTAATTTCATTAAATTATTACCATATAGACCAGAATGGAGTGCACCATCTACTGTTGAAAAAAGTCCTCTAGCATGGCAGATTCCCAGGCGTGCTATTAATCCATAATGGGTTAAGATGATGATGAAGATTATTCTTTCCTGAGAGAGTTACATGCTGCTAGAACCTATAATTCTTTTATTTTTATCTTATGTCCTGAGTTTTATTGTGTATTGTCAGGAGCAGAATCCAAGGGGCCATATGGGTCTAAAGTTTTCAAATCCATTGTCAAACTGATTGCACAGAAATGAAGTGCTTTATAGTTTTAATTGCCATATGATTAGGGTCACCAGGTTAAATACAGGATGCCCGGTTAAATTGGAATTTCAGTGAATAACAATGTTCTGATATAAGTATATTTCATGCAATATTTTTATTTGCCAAATCTGGCACCCAACTTATAATTAATCTGCCTCTCTTCACAGCTCCTTTGAAGAGTTGCTGGAAAATTTAGTCTAAAGATCACATAAAAAAACACTGAAAACCCACAGCTCTGGAAAGAGTCAACTTACTCCACAGTAACCCTCTAGCCAGAACCACAAACAAAACTTAATCACTAATATTTGAATACCACTATATAGTTTATATAGTGATCTCACATCCCTCTGCTCTTTGAATCACTAAAAAGCTCCGTGAATTAAGTATGGCTCATGATAATCCACTATGTCCTGACAAAGAAATTGAACTTAGTCAATACCAAGTGCCTTTCTCAACATCACACAGCAGTATATGTGGCTGAACTAGGAACTGATCCACATCTTACTCCCAGTCCAATTTTATTTCTTCCTTTTTTCTTTCATTGACAATATTATTTCCTCTCTACTAGGTTGCCTCAAGTGTGTCCTCACTAGTGAATTTACTGAACAAGCAGTGAAATATCTACAAAATATGGATAATCTATGTCCCTGATTAATTAAGAATTGACATTTTGCAACGAAAAAGTAACAATGCATTCATATAACACCTCAAAAAACATTTGCATTTTCCATCTCACATGTATATTTCATCCTCAGAGGCACGCGGTTATACTGACTCCATCCAAATTTATTTGTTCTTCTCAACTTGCTGCTTAGGTGTTTTAAAGGAAAATATTTGTACTTGTACCTTTTAAAAGGTTTAATGTTAAACTCCTTGAGTGTCCTTGTAGTAAACACTTTTGCTGGAAGAATGTTGGGCATATTCAGTTTCTAAACATGATCAAACTACATTGTCCTAAATACACTTAGCCCTCAGAAGCCATGAATTATGGAACCCTTACCCCATGCCCTGACAGTGATGACTTCATTTCTCACAAATATTCATAAAGCTTTTGCTCGTTATTATAGTTGTAGACTGTATTCATTTCTAACTTCACAAAGCAGGAAAGGATCCCTGTGTACACAAGCTCTGCTATTAGGACTAGAAAAGGAACTTAAAATGTCCTTTTTGGGGTTAAAGATAAAGTGTGGGGGTGGTGGCATGGCAGGGAGCTGAGCAATCGGAGCTGGGTAGGACACTTTAAATGTGCAGTCACCAGGTTCCTGGAATGTCTCATTGACACTTAAGAAGCAGGGGTCCTGAGAGGTGAGGCAAAGAAAAAACGCGCTTTGCTGGTTTTGCTAGACAAAGGAAGTGCAAAACTGCACTAAACTTTCCTTTAAGGGAGGTGGAAGAAGTGAGACCTTAAGAAGATCTTAGCAGTGTTGGAAAGTGGTCCAAGCTTGAGAAAGGACTTAAAAGTCAGAGATTCAGGTGGATTGAGATGAAGTGTTGCATCAAAAATAAAGCACCCCCACCCCACACACACACAAAAGAGCATTTTTTAAAAAAAAACCTCGAAGCTTGACCATGGCTTATGTAGATACTTATGACATTGATTTCTCCGGGTGCTTTTCCCCTTGTACCAAGGTCTGCCAGGCGACAGGCCTAGAGGACTGGGTTATTTGCTTTCTTACCTGCATGTTTTACCATGGGCCATGCCAATGTGCTGCTTGGTGGCTGGATGAATCCCTCATTTTATCCACGTTCCAGTAACTGAGGAGCTCTGTCTCTGACCTTGATAAATTCCTTGATAAGACTGTATTTACTAGCAGCTTCCAATATCACCTGAGCCCTCCCATCCTTTAATGTATAAACTGCTTCCCTATCCATCCCCATTTATTATCTTGTCTGTAACTAGACATTGCTGCCAGAATGCATCCCCTGCAGAAACTAGGCCTTTCCACAGCGGGATCCGACAAATCCACATCAATGTGGCACCACGCAGATTTGTAAAGAAGCAGGGATGCCTAATATCTCTCCCTGTGACATCTGGAGAAGGACAAGTAAAGACCAGGTACATTCACCGGCTGCCACTCAGAGCAGCCAGAGAGTCAATTCACTTCCCCAGCCTTGTAGGTTACTCTTATGAAGGTGCATGGGAGTTCTCTCCTCCTGCTCGGGCAGTGTTCCCTTTACTCTTGAAAGCCAAATTGCCTTCAGTCCTTGGGACCCTTTCATTACTGTTTGAACAGTCTGGGGGCTGATTTGCAGGATCTCTTCTCCATTTTTTTCCCCTGTCACCCCCGTAAAGACCAAAGCAGGAAAGGTGCTTAATGCCAGTGTGCCAAGAGAAACCCGCTTTTAAAATGCGACTTTGTTCCGTGATTGTGGTGGGGAGCGCTCAGTTTTAGATGTGATCGGGTGCTCTTTGAGGGGTGGGGTGGATCGGGGGAGAACCTTTGTCTGATGTGAGAGTAGAGAGGTGAGCCTTTTCTGAGACACTAGATGGCACAGCAGCTCCGAGCTGGCGGCCTCCGAGAGGCTGGGCTGGTTTCTATTACTGCCGCCGCGAACACTGAGACTCCCCTAGGGTGGGAGGGGGCTCCATTTTGATGCACTTTGGTGGGCACAGGTTGACCAGACTGACTTTTGCTCCACCTGGCCTCCTCCCTGGGACTCACCTCAACTTTCAATCCTAATGACATGTTGAGGCCCCTGAGGGACAGTGTCCTGGCTCACAGCAAATCTCTCACGAGTGCTTTTGTTGCCTTGCTAGCTGTGAATGTACTCATTTTTTAAAGTAAGTCTCTTCACACCTGGCAGTCCTGACTCCTCTCACCTCATTAAAACATTGGCTGTAAACAGGACCAAAAAGTTCTTCGCTGCCTGGGTGGATTGCCAAATGATAGTCGCTTGCCCTGTGATTATTGTGACCACCTCAGACCACAGGGTTGGGGTTTTGTTCTTGTCGTGTTTCTCTTTTTTTCTTTGCAGCTTGAATGTTGTTTAGGATTCAAAAACTAAACTGTGTTTAGGCTTCGTTCCCTCTAGTCTCGAACAGCTGCTGTGGACCTCTCTGAGGCATCCAGGGAGTCCCCATGGAAGCCTCTCTTTCTCTGCGTGGGTTATTGATGAATGAAAGACCAGGAGGTAAAGCAGGCTGCCCATGTGGGCTTCTGTGCAGATGAGGTGGTCGCACCCCCACAGAGCTTCCCCCGGAAGTGCTGGAGGCCGGCCCTGCAAGGAGGCAGGTTTCCTGGCAGGCTTCACTTTGGGAGAGGTACCTGGGGAGCGGGCAGGCTCACACCATCCCCTTCCCTCTCACGAGTTGCCAAAATAGCAAGGATTTCCTGGGAACAGAGCCCTTCCCTGCTCTTCCTGGGAGAGCTGCCTCCTTCTCCTACTGCGTCACCTGGAAGAGCCTGGGGTTTTCACACCCTCTGTTCTGCTTCTCCCAGGCTCCAGTGCTCACCCTCAGTCCTCCTGGGGCATTTGTTTTACAGAGCAGGTCTCAAGGTCTTGCCT
Organism: Papio anubis; assembly: GCF_008728515.1. Taxonomy (NCBI): domain Eukaryota; kingdom Metazoa; phylum Chordata; class Mammalia; order Primates; family Cercopithecidae; genus Papio; species Papio anubis. Next base: position 56,662,759 of record NC_044985.1, read on the forward strand.
GGCAGTAAATCTGCCCCTGTCCACTACTGAGTGTGATGGGCATGGGAGGGTAGGGGCCTGACCAAGTTGTGGGGCCCTTTGATCAACCCCTCTGACACCACCCTCTCCTGCCCTCTGGGCTGATTGACGCACAGCTGTCTCATCAGTGATGCTGTGTTACTCCTGTGATGGTTTTCTTCCGTGAGGGTTGAGCTGCGGCTGCTTCCAGTCTTGTTTCTCAGACATTCTTTTCTCATTTGCTCTCTATTATCCAGGGATTCCTCAAACTTTCTGGTCTGCTGATAGTTCATCGTTTGTGGTGGTGGTGTTGCTCATTTCTTTTCCAATGTCATTTTGCATGTTAAAATATCTTTTCTGCCACACCTTTAGCATGGCAGACAAAAATCTGGCTAAAATGAAGAGATTAGCAAGGTGCTGCTTTTTGGTCTTGAATGGTACTTCTGTTTAAAGCCCCGCTGATCTCACCATAGGTACTGAGTACCTTTAGCTGGTCTAAGATGGGAATTTGTTTTTTACAGACAGATGAGTAAATCTATAATCCTAAGAAAAAATAGACCTTTTTTATTATTTTACAGAATTTGGAGTAAGAGGTGAGGCCTATCATTTTCACATCTCCTCCCTCTATTAATAATTGTAGTTAATTAATAATTAACTGCTTGCCATGAAATAAATGTGCCCTGTATCAAAAGTGAGTTGTGCCATGGATGCCTTGCCTTACTTAACCTCAGTGGAAAGGACAACAAAGCATAAGGACACATCTCCCTCAGGCCACAAAAGAACTGCTCCACAGCACCACTGCCGTCTCCCTTGAGCAGACCCTAAATTCAGCATGAATCGTGAAAACTCATGTGTTCACTCATCCGATGAGCCATATTAAACACCCACCCTGATAACAAGACCACCCTACATTTGTACTATATTTTCAGTATATACAAAGCTTCATGTCTATTGTTACCTCATTTGACCTTTATGACAATCCCGTGTATTAGTCCCATTTTACAGATGCAGAAACCAGTCATCAGATCAGTTGGGCCACTAGCAAGTTCATGATTTAGATCTCAAATTCAGTTTCTGCTTCCAATCTAGTGCCTTTGCACTACCAGATACTGCTTCTCTTGAGAACAGTCTAGAGTGTGGATATTTAAGCAAATAACATTCATGACAGTATGTTGTAATTACCACAGCAGTAAGACCACGTGCCACGGAGGAATAAATGTTAGAGAGTGGCTTAGCATGGCGGCTGATGCCTGTAATCCCAGCACTTTGGGAAGCTGAGGTGGGTGGATCACCTGAGGTCAGAAGTTGAGAGACCAGCCTGGCCAACATGCTGAAACCCTGCCTCTACCAAAAAATACAAAAATTAGCCAGACATGGTGGCATGTGCCTGTACTCCCAGCTACTCAGGAGGCTGAGGCAGGAGAATCCTTAAACCCAGGAGGCAGAGCTTGCAGTGAGCCAAGATCATGCCACTGCACTCCAGCCTGGGCAACACAGGTTAGAGAGCCAGTTTCACTTAGGAAAGATGACACTGAGCTGGGCTTGAGGCAGAACAAAAGTATTTTAAGCAAAGAGAGGAGCATGCAAATAGTCCTGCAGGCATGAATAAGCTTAGTGTGTTCGAGAAATGGAGAGATGCCTGGGATAGCTGGAGAGAGAGTGTAGCTATCAGGGAAGATGTGAAGAGAGGGGAGATAGATGAGTCTGGAGAAGGAAGTTAAGATCTGGTTTCCAGGAGCCTTGTGTGATGAAGAGGGAGCACTTCTAGATAGATTAAGCTGCTGGTCCTTGTGAGTTATCTAGGAAGAGATGGCCAGGAAGCCCTTGGAACTCAGGAAGGAGGGCTGTTTGGAGAACAAGATTTAGGTCTTGTCATTATCTAGATGGAAATTGAGGGTTTTTCCTAGGGAGAGAAGGTAGAACAAAGCCTTGGGGGCTGAACACAATACAAGGGATGGACAAAAGAACAACAAACCAAAAAGACATTGAGAAGAAATGTTCAGTAAAGCACAAAGGGATCCAAGCGGGAGGAGTGTGGGGAGAGGAGAGAGCTTCAGGCATGCTCAGTGGTGGAGGGCAGCGGTTAAAGTGAGCATGGTTCATCTTTACCTCTCTTCTTCTACAGTTTGTGCAGATCCTAAGACTAGCTATCACGGCTAAAAGGTCAGCCTTGAACCATGATGTCAAATTTTTATTGAGAGTCTGACAGTTCTTCATCCTGTTTGAAATCTCAGATGCAGTATTATTAATATGTTGAGATTTGTAGATCCAACAGGCATCATTATGTATATGTGTGTAGGGGTGGGGTCTCACTCTGTTGCCCAGGCTGGTCTCAAACTGACCTGAAGTGATCCTCCTGCCTCGGTCCCCCAAAGTGCTGGGACTACAGGTGTGTTCCAGCATACCCAGGCAGGATAGCATTTTTAAAAAAGAAATCCATAAAAGTTAAGTAATACAGATCTCATGTTTATATTACATAAAGACTTTTCCTAACCTCATAGAGATCTGCTCCCAAAATTACAACTTTGAATATGTCCAGATTTTAGAGCAGAATTCTAAGCCTTTCTTTTCCCAGCTGAGCTTTTCTCCTCTCACCGTAACAGCCCACCCCATGGAGGTGCGAATGAGACTTGGTGACTGCTTTCTCTTTTAGCCAAGCTTCTAGGAGGGTTCCGTGTTATTTGCCACTGATGTCAAGTAGCAAGAACAGCAGGGCTGCTCCTTGTGCTGAAGATCCATAATCCTATTATGCCTACCTTGAGACTTTCGCATTAGCTGCCTCTATAGTAGTAGATGGATGAAGGTGACTCGATTGACTTTTAAATCCCCAAGGTTCCCAGTTTCAAAATCCCCATGTCCAAGTCAAGTAGTAGATGAGGCCTCTGGCAGAGAAGGCCTGGCTCCTTTGGAGCCCCTGTGGCCACAGCTTTTCTTCAGTGTTTTTATGGGTCCCATACTTTCTGGATTCCACCACAAGCACGAGATTGGTGTGCAGTTGTGTCCCTCAGTGGTGACCCTTAGCAGGAGGTGAACCTGGCTAGCATCTCCCAGGTCATGGATTTAGTATCTGTCTTTATACAGTCAGGATTAGGAAGATAGTCCCTGTTGATTCTGGAAGAGAACATTACAATATTCTTTTGTTCATGTTAAGGCTGTCCTTGGGAAGGTATCATGCAAAGTATGCAGAATTTTCTTCCTCCAATTAGACTCCACTAAATCTGTTATCTTCCCCATGTTAGAATATGGTTGCAAAATTATTTAATCCAATTAACTATTTTAGAATATTCATAATTGAGTTTTGATTACTAAGAGTACTTATCTAATAATCAACTAAGTTTCAGATGTACTCTAGTAGACCAAATGTCATACTTTATTTGTAAGTTTGTTTAACTGCTTCTGCAAAGGTCTGAGTTTCGAATATCACTTTGCTGGGGTTTTTTTCACTTACACAAATAAATATGTAGACACCTCTATGGTTGCTGCTTCTGTTAGCTCTCCCATCTCTCTCAGAAAGATATTGTCCCCACTTTTCATATGAGGCTAAGACTTTGATGTCACATGGCTCGTGAGTGGTTGCACTGATTTTATACTTGATTTTCAGACCCTAGATCCAGTGCTGTGTTCAGTATACCAATACTCCTCAAATTTATTTGACCAAGGAACACCTTACAAATGAAAATGTCGTGATGGTACATCATCAGTAGCTCATCAAGGGTTTAATGTTTAATTAGTAGTAGTTACAGTAATATTGGATAATATCATAAATTGTTAAAATGTTAGGACAAAATGCACAAAATAGACCGATGATTATGTAATAGATAACATTCATAACTGCAGCAATTAGTTGAGAGTAAACACTGCCTATCCATCAATATACAGATTGTCTCTCAGTTGACTCCCTAGAACTCTCAGAATTAATAACCCATTAGTTTGTTTTCAAGTTTCAGAAACATATTAGTTAGGATTCTTTATTTTGCAGAAAGCAAAAAAAAATTCAAGTTACTGACCAGTTGTATCTCCTACCCATTAATATAACTAAATGCTATGAATGATTTCAAAATAATTATAGATACAAAAAATGATTAGGAATCTATTCCTGATCTTCCAATGCCAGTCTTCCAATGCCAAAAATGTCTACAACACCCCCAGACCCCACACATGTCCTACATTCTAATAATTCAAGAAGAAGGAAGTGGTTTCAATTTTCACAGATTATATACTGAGGTCCTTAAATGCATGTTATTGGATACTAGTTTTATAATAAATTTTAGAATAAAAATGTTTTACATAACTGATTAACGTCTCATGGACAGTGGTGGTTTTTGTAACAGAGTTTGGGAATGTGGACATATACCTCCCTTCTTGCCTTCTCTTACTAATCCCAGATGCTACCATTTGCCTTCTCTTCATCTCATGCCCTTATCTCCTCAGGGCTAGAAAAGAAAACATTGAGTCTGCATACATCCTATGTTTGAGTCCTTCGGAAAAAACACATTATATAACCCCAAATAATAGTGACAGCGGCATTATTATTCTGCTAAGCTCAGATAGCACACAGGATCTCAAGGAATTTAGATCAGTTGTCAAGTTGATTACACCAATTGTTTCTAGTGGTGGTAAAAGACAAGTTTTGCCATTTCTGATTAAGGTGGTATGTAAAGCAGTTTTTTAGCGCGATCATCTACAAAGTGAGAGGTGAGTTGGCTGACTACCGTGTGAGTGGAGGTGCTCTTTCCTCTGAGATCAGAGGAGAAGGGATCCTGTGGACTTTGGCTTTCTCCCATATCCTTTCATCAAGGAACACATTCATTTCAAAAATCCCTTTAGGGGTTATACTGGTGCAGCCTCTCCCTCCGCCAATATCTGTTTATGCAGAAGAAATCCCTGAGCATGTTACTGATGCCTGGATCCGTTTCCATATTTGAAGCCCTAGTGATGCCCTTTTTCCGTATTTCCTTTTTTTTTTTTTTTTAATCTTTGTAGACCTGGCCAGAGGACTGTGGATGACCTGGAGATTATCTATGAGGAGCTTCTTCATATTAAAGCCTTATCCCATCTTTCTACCACAGTAAGTTGTCTCTTAGTGTAGCATGGTTGGAGCACTTTGCAATAAATGCACTGTTAGGACAGAGGAGAGTATTACGGTGTTGTAGGGGGAAAGAATGTCTGATTTTCACCTCATAAATCACCTCTACTCTTATGAGATGCTGAGGAAGTTACAGCCAAGAACAATCACTGAAAGGGAATCAAGTGTTGTCTCATTATTGGTAGTTGCCCCTGTGCCCTAAACCCCAGAGCAGTCTGATGTGAGTAGGGTTGGAACATGTGCTTCCTCCCTGTGAGTGTGAATTTCTAACCTGCACACTCAGATGAGAGAGCCAGGCCTGGTAGGGACTCTGAATCCTGCCATGATATGCAGCCAGAGGGCGGACAGAGGGAAATCTAGATGACCTGTCTTGGCTTATGGGGCCAACTCCGCCAGGGTTTGCTGCCTTCTTGAGAATGGAAGCAGAAAGTTCAAGAGAGCATCAGCTCAGATATATTAGTCAAAATAACACTACCCACTCATAAAAAATGACCCAGTCGCTGTATCTGATTCTGAACTTTTACCTGATTAGAGTATTTAGGAGACAGAAATTTTTGCCACTGAATAGGGATAGAAACACCTCCTCCCATAAGAATATGATTTGTAGGAAACATACATGTCCTACACGCTAATAAGTTAAGAAGAATGAAGTGGTTTCAACTTTCAGAGTATGTACTGAGGTCCCTAAGAGATATCTAGATGCCTAGTTTGTTTTCATTTCTAGCTCACTAAAAGTGATGTTCTGCTACCTCACAGTAGCAGTACCTGCCGGTCCCTGCTATTGGGGATAAGTTCAGGTCTCTGTTGAGAGCAGTGAGGCATTTGCCATAGCTGTAAGCAAGAGGGCTTCAAATCCCCTCTCCCCTTCAACTAGACAAACCTCCTTCACATGCCTCCCACCCCCAGCACCACTGAGGGTCTGGAGACTTGCTCACCTATGTGGACTACCCAGGGGAGTGGTCTGGCCCAGCCTCCCTCCTACCTACCACTGCCCTTGCCATCCTTACTCTCTCCACAGGGCATAGATGTAGTGCCTGGGAGCCTCACCTGGGAAGCCCTCATATACACAGTGCAGACAGCTGAGGCTCCATGAGCTCCTGATGTAGAGGGAAGTAAGGAAGGACCCCTTTCCCTACCTGTGCTCCAGGGACCCAGCATGCCCCTCATCCAACTTCCCTGGTCGCAGTGGAATTGAGAGGATTGTGGGTAGTCTTGTCTTCTACCTCAAACCCCAGGTACCCAGGCATAGAAAAATCTCAAGTTCTTGGGTTCTTAGAAAGATAGAGCCATGATTTGGGACTATAATTTGGAATTTTTTTTTTAATGTGAATTTTAGCTAGCTAGGAATAATTTGGAATTTTAACTAAGAATATAAATGTGTTCATTCATTTAGGCTTCATTATGCAACTTTAAGACAGAATTTTCCAACATGTTTGACATGATGTATTATATGTAATGCAAGCAAGAGTCACTAGTAGCAACAGAATCATATGATGTTGTATATGGTCTCCCCTTCTCCCCTACAGCCAAAGACAGGCAGGCAAGTTGGCTAGTTAATGCAGGTGGGACCATGTTTGAAACAGTCTCTAAGGGGGTTGCCTGGTATGAATTAGCTATAAGCTATTCTATAAAAAGAGCTACAAGCTTTAAAAACCTACCTAGCAGCAAATTGAATGGAAGTGACTTTAGATGAGAGCAGCAGCAGCAGGCGAGGTGAGAGATGACTGCATGGGGAGCCCCGGGGCAGTTTGCATTGTGCCCCTAGAAAGAGCACAACCCTTTTCCACCCAGACCTGGAAATGTGGCCTTTGCATGTTTCTTCTCTTTTTCTTCTAGGTGAAACGAGAGTTAGCAGGTGTTCTCATTTTTGAGTCTCATGCCAAAGGAGGGACCGTGTGTAAGTGAAAACTGTACTGGAACTTTGCGCCTGGCCAGCACCCTTCGAGTACATGCCACGGGAAGCCAGGCTGCTAACGCTTCACTTCTTGGCCCCGGGTCTGACTTGGTGACGTGGCAGGGTGTCCTGTGGCACTTTTGTTTTTCTGGACCTGTGATTATTTCCAGCCCATGCCGATTATTCTGAAGGATCGTGGTTTTCTAGTACCAGCAAGTATTGTGGGTGCCAGGCTGAGTCTCGCTGGCTCACTACCCTCCTGACTCACCACAGTGTTTAGAGGGTGGAATGAAGTCACTGCCCTTCAGGAAGGGCCTGAGGCAGTACCTTTCCCAGTGACCTCATTCCGTTCATAGCTTTAGAAGAACTAATAGATCTCTTGAGGTTGCTAGTTAGAATGATATTTAAGCCCATCCTACTTCCTTTTTCTTCTCTCACTTCCACTTTAGGCTCCAAACTGGAGAGAATTTCTTTGCTTCAAATATGTATACAGTGTTAATATATAGTATCTCACCAAAATCCAAGTTGTAGTTTAGTTCTGTGATCATATTTGGAAGCAAGAAAAGGAAATTTGATGTGAATAGATGTGAACAATATTATATAAGCTGGCATTCCTTACTATTCCTACAAAAATCTGGCTCAAGAAAAAAAGGGGGTTAGTGATCTACTAAGGTCAGGAAGTGCCTCTCCAATGTCTCTTGCAGAGTCACAGGATACAGTAGCATGCTAATGTGTTCTCAGAAGTTCTGCAATAAGGAGAAATTATCACCATGTTTAAACCGATACTTCCTGAGCCTAATGACATGTAGAACACTTTTTGCATGGACACCTGTTAACTCATTAGAGACATAGTTTGGAAAATCTTGCTCTTTCTTCAGGCTACGTTATATGAGTCAAATAAGCAGGAAACATGAATTGTAAATGTGGTTCTTTTACTTTCAGTCATCAAAAGTGGTATTTCTGACATTGATATCTATTTCAGTAAGAATGTAACTTCTTCAAATGTTAAAGGCTTACTTTAATATTTTTATCTTAATGGTTGCTATTGACTTACTATTCTTTTTTATTTTCTTGTATTCATTTCATTCAAACTTGCTAATTGCTTTCATTTTATTATGAAATAGTTATTTTAAACAAAAAATAGAGAATATTACAAATACCTTCTTAATCTTTGTCAGATACTAACATTACGCCACTTTTTTCATATTTTCTTTTCTTTTCTTTCTTTTTTTTTTTTTTTTTGAGACAGAATCTTGCTCTGTCACCCAGGCTGGAGTGCAGTGGCGCAACCTCCACCTCCCCTCACTGCAACCTCCACCTCCCAGGTTCAAGCAATTCTCCTGCCTCAGCCTCCCAAGTAGCTGGGATTACAGGCGTGTGCCACCATGCCCAGCTAATTTTTTTGTGTGTGTGTTTTTAGTAGAGGTGGGGGTTTCACCTCGTTGGCCAGTCTGGTCTCAAATTCCTGAGTTCAAGTGATCTGCCCGCTGTGGCCTCCCAAAGTGCTGGATTACAGGCATAAGCCACTGCACCCGGCCTTTTTTCATATTTTCTAAAGAATTAAATATACGTGCTGGGTGCAGTGGCTCATGCCTGTAATCCCAACACTTTGGGAGGCCGAGGCAGGTGGATTTCTTGAGCCCAGGAGTTCGAGACCAGCCTGGGCAACATGGCAAAACCCTGTCTGTAAAACTTAGCCAGGTGGATTGGTGCACCCCTACAGTCCCGGCTACTCAGGAGGCTGAGGTGGAAGGATCTCTTAAGCCCGGGAGGTCAAGGCTGCAGTGAGCCATGATCACGCCACTGCACTCCAGCCTGGGTGACAGAACAAGACCCTGTCTCAAAAAATAAAAAATAAAAAATAATTGTACAACTATACTTGAAGACCCTTTGTACCCTCATTTATCCCATTCTCATCTTCCTACCCCAAGGTAACTCCTACTCTGAATGTAGTGATGATCATTCCAACCATTTTTTTAAAAAATACAGGCAGTCCTCTGCATCTGTGTGTTCCACATTTATGAATTCAACCCACTGAAGATCAAACATATTCCAAAAAAAGAAAGTGGATGGTTGTGTCTCTACTGAACATGTACAGACATTTTTCTTGTTATCATTCCCTGAATAATACAGTATAACAACTATTTACATAGCATTTACATCGTATTAGGTATTATAAGTAATCTAGAAATGACTTAAAGTATACAAGAGGCTGTGTGTAGATTATATGCAAATGCACCATTTTGTATCAGGGACTTGAGCATCTGTGGATTTTGATATCCTTGGGAGGTCCTGGCACCAATTCCCCATGGATACCAAGGGACAAGTGTGTGTAGGTATGTATCTGTAAACAATATGTAGTGCTGATTTGCATGTTTTTAAGCGTCGCATTACTTGTCAGATTACTTTTTAGAACCATTTTTCTATGGGGTAAGTTTTAACGAATTATGGGAGAAGTGTGTATGGCTTTAAGAAACGGATTGCTGATAAATTGATATCTACTAAAAACCTATCTTTTGGGGCATAGCAAGGAATGCAGTGTTTCTCTTTCTTTTATATTCTATAGAAATGGAGATAATATGCCACCTGAACAAGTTAGTATTTGCCAGTGATGTTTCTCGTTTTTTACGTATGCGTTATTCTGGGGACTTAAAGTGATGATTTGATAAGCTGTAATTTATATTGATGTGCTTCTATTCTTATCATAAGTCTTTTCATCTTTTTGTGTCTAGTGTTTAACCAGGGGGAAGAAGGTACCTCCTGGTACATTATTCTAAAAGGATCAGTGAATGTAGTCATTTATGGCAAGGTATATATATCTTTTTCTTTTTGAAACTTTATTACGCTCCATTTACTAGTGTGGCTCTAAGTATTAGCAATGTAGTGCCACAATTAAATATGCAACAACATTGTTCCTAGATGTAGAAAAGACATTATTGCATCTTTAATCATAAATTATCTCAGTTATTATACTTAAAGTAGTATTGTACTTTCTGGGGTTTTTCTCCTAACAGATTATAGTATGTACATTTAAGCCACAGACCATATTACTCAATGAAAGAAAAATGAACATCATAATTTAATTATGTAATCCCCTTTGGCATTCCTAGGTACAGCCCATTTATCTACAGTGTTTGATGGGCCGGGGTCTTGTGGCAGGAGGTGGTGGGTGTTTGTGTTTGCTCTGTTTCTGGGATCCTCTTCATCTGTGTGCTGTACTCTCTCCAGGGTGTGGTCTGCACCCTGCATGAAGGAGATGACTTCGGCAAGTTAGCACTAGTGAATGATGCCCCACGAGCTGCCTCTATCGTCTTACGAGAAGATAATTGCCATTTCTTAAGAGTAGACAAGGAGGATTTCAACCGGATCCTGAGGGTGAGTCCAAAGCAAAGTGTGGCCGAGAGACATCCCATTTTTTCTTTAACTAAATAAGCAAAGCTTTGAGCATAGTCTTAATTGAGTAGTCCTGTGATGAATGAGTGCTCTAGGCACAAAAGGCCTTTGTTACAAACCTGGTTATATGTAATGTGTTGGTATGCATTCTGGGATCCAGAGGTTATATTCCAGTAAAACTGCAAATGCAGGATGCTATGCTGGACCCAGTCCCTCTATGCATCCCTGCACTGGTCCATGAGAATTGACAATAAATAGGAATTGCCTTGGCAAAATGTCAGTCTGAGAAGTTTCTCTCTGACATCTTGGGCATCCTTCTTTGCATCCTTCCCATCCCACTCTCCAACACAGTGGCAGCTCCCTCTGCTCCTTGTTTTTCTCTTTCCTAGACCTTCCTAGTTTCCACCTCTTTCTCCTCCCAAATCTGAGCCTGTCTCATATCATCATACATTCTCTTGATTTATTGAGTGATTCCATTTTACTGGGAATTAACATCCATCACGGTTACTCCAACCGAGCATTTTCATTTTCAGGGGCTCTATCAAGGATTGTTACAAACTAAAGGAATTGGCAGGCAGGTGAATAACAGGGGTGGTAGAGGGAACTGTGCAATTGCACTTAAAAGTTGATTCTGCAGATGAGCCCACTCTAAGCTTATTAAGGAATTTGTGAGTGTGGGTGATGTTTAGAAAAATAGTCTCTGGTCTCTCCCCAGCATGCGGCCCCTTGCCCATGGGAGGGATGACCCAGCTTTGGCTGGTAGAGGCCTGATCATGGACTTTTAGGGATGGTGACGATGTCCCACTACCCCTGGCTTCTCAGGTGGCCTGTGGTCCTTCCCACCTTAGCTTGAATTCACTTGGGAGGTTGTTCTTTCTCGGGTCACACTGCCCTCTTTCTTTCACTGCTGACCCACAGAGCAGGGTCCCTTCTATCCCTCTTGCAGCCTTAGCATCTCTAGTCCCTCCTCAAGTCCTAAATGTAGCTTTTGTGCTTTGGGGTGTATTCCCATTACTTAATGATGATTTACAATGTCATGCTCCTGTCCTTGTGTCTGGACATCAATCCCTACATGGCCTTAAGCATTTGCCTTTGGTGGCAAAATTTCTAACAACTAAGTTTCTCTTAGGAATGCATAGTCTTAATGCAAAAAAAAAAAAAAAAAAAAAAAAAAAAAAGAAAAAAAAGGCTAAAATGTATACCCTTGAATGATATATTAAAAAAATACCAGATGGAATTTGAGTTGGTTCTTATCTGATCTCTTTTTAAATGGGAGCCAAATGTTGAGGAAAAGCATGTTAAAATTTATAAACTAACTATTTACAATGATATTGAAATTTAAAGGTAAGCTGTACTAACTCCTTCAAGTTTACAAACAAGGAGTTTACATTCAGCCAAAACATTCTTCGAAAGAATCAGATTAGGACCATTATCACTGATGTAATTTAATCAATGGTAAATCACTTAAAATAACCGAAAAGAGTTTTTAACACATTTCAAATGGATTTTTCTTAAAAAAAGAAAAGAAAACAAAATAGTCTTTTGATTAGAGAGAAGAGGTGCCCCACTCCTAAGGAAACTAAATATGCTTAGAAGAAAAAGAACTTTGCCGAAGCTGCTTGCTATTTACCACATATTTTTATAACTAATAAATGCCTTTGCTCCCCACCTTCCTGCTCTATTTCTTTCTCCCAAAGGTTTCTCAGAGCATAACCACACTATGCTTTATTCTGCTGTTTTTCTGAAGCTGGGGTAAAAGCAATCTTAAAAACACATGCCTCAAACCTCATCTGGTCCTCTCTCTGACCGTTCCAGCCCTTGACTTTGAAAATGACTTAATTTGTAGACGCAACAATTAGCATGACAAGCACCAAATGAGTTTCTGAAGCATTTGAAATTTTTTTCATTGTCTGAGTAAGCGGCAGCATCTGTATGTGGTGTAATTTGTATTTGCAGGACGTGGAGGCGAATACAGTCAGACTTAAAGAACATGACCAAGATGTCTTGGTGCTGGAGAAGGTCCCAGCAGGGAACAGAGCTTCTAATCAAGGAAACTCACAGCCTCAGCAAAAGTATGTTTGCATCCAACACTGTAATTGCCAGACTATGATTAACCTTTTCACATGGTATCATCATTTCTACAATAGCATGTTCTCCTTTTTTGTGGAAGATGGCAGTGTATGTGACTTTTTTCCTCTCTATTGACTAATCACACATCTTGTGGAGTATAATGTATCCATTTCTGGCACAGCATTGAGCCGGGTGCTGCCTAGAGTAATTCGGGAGAGAATATTCCTTTACTCTAAAAACCACTCTTTGTATACAGTGTTCAACTGTAATAGCTGTGGAACAGAAGGCGTGTGAGAGAACAATGGGAATAGCAATGCCAGGCAGCTCAAAGGATACGAAGGCCCCTGGGTGATGAGAACTTTTGGTATTTGAATTTCGTATGCAGGATTTCGCATGAAGTGTTTTCCTCTTGTTACCAGAATGAGCGTCTTTGATGGAAACCCAGACTTCAAATATAAAACAGTCTATTGATTGCAGCCCAGAAGCATCCATTTGGCCTCATTCATACTTATTCCTGCTAATGTCAAAAGGCCATTAGCTTCACATTTCTCAGATGTCCTGTTTAACTTGAGTCTTTTTCAGTATATCGATGTTCAGTTCCAGCTTTTGCTGCAACTTACTACATAAGACTGCATCAAATGTACCAACATTTGAGTGGTAAGACAGAGAATAGAAAATGTGGCTCTAAGAAATTACAGAAAATTATAGAATCTAGTTTTTAAAACGGAGATTAATTTTCAATCTTAGTGTAATAAAAACAGCAATTCTGTAGCGAAAGAAATGTTACTCAATAATATGTTGAAGGAGAATGCATCTCAAGTAATTTTCCTTTGTTTGCCAAATAAGTGAGGTGTTTCCCTTATCAAGACATTCACCATAAATGATTAATTTTTATTGTTTAGACTAAAAGTCTAAGGCCCAGACATTTTCATTTGATTGAATCAACATATTTGCAAAGAGGGCAGGAAAAAAGATAATATTATTAAATAGCCAGAGTATATTTTGCAGATTTTATAGAATTCTTATCTTACAACACCTTTTAAAAGATGGAGAAATTTAGGCTCAGAGCTACAAGTTACTTGCCCATGGTTTCAAAGCTTATAATGGCAGAGCTTGAATTCAAGTCTAGCTTGACCAGTTTTCACACGCCTATCCCCCTTCCACCTGCCAGCTTACTATAGCAAAATATAGTAGATAAGACTACATACTCAACTCTGCTTAGTAAATATTGCAAACCACTCCATATCGAAGGAACTGACATGAAAAGGACTATGTGAAAAACGTACCTTTCACTTACAAAACTAAAAATTACCATAGAAATTTCGTTGTTACTTGCTGTTTACTACTATCTGTTCTTGGAATTGTTCTTGCCCAAATGTTTTTAACAGTTGTCTTTCCAGCCCGCTAAGGAGGATGAGAATGAAAACATTTTTTTTTTTTATGTGAAGGTTGAGACTGCTTCTAGTGATTTTCTTTGGTTCCCTTAAATAACTAGTGTTTTATCTGCATTTTAAACTAATGCTTCAGATGTCCCAGGAAAATTATGCTTACTGAAAAGGCAAGCCTTGAGAATTCTTCTTAACCCAGAAACATCTGATCAAGAGGTTCCCTGGGGGTCCCCTTGCTTCACTTCTTCATGTCATCGGGGAATGATCAAAAGCATTTGCTTGTTACAATGTCTTTCATTTAGGGTGTTCTCCAAATACAGGTTTCTTATGAAACCAAACTAAAAGGGATGGAAAAGGAGAGACCATATGTTTTATTATTTTAGGCCTGATCTGATTTTCCATTATACCTCCTTATTTGTGTCCTGTATTCCAATCCAAATTTCTTCCACAATTCAAAAACTTATGCATGTTCACAATGAGCCATTTAAGAAATATTCAATGAGTACGAATTAATGCACCACACAAAACTTCCCTGAAGAATGAAAAGCTGCTCTCTCAAGGGGTCATTTTCCATGTTGAGTTTTCCCAAATGAGACCAGAATTGAAGGGGAGGGGGCATGTAAATAAATTGGGGGCTGATATTCTGGACTTCAAAAATGTGGCATCAACCATGTCTATGGATGGACTTAAAATTTAGGAAGCTGTAGGGCCTCTCTTCAGAAATTATCCTTTTTGAGCTCAAAGAGGGTCACCATATTGGTGCTGCTAATAATGTTATTTTTCTGGTTCATTTTTCCCTGAGAAATCCAGAATAGTTTATGTGTACATTTTTAACTTTCAAAACCTCCTGACTCTACCTGAGCATCTCAGCTCTGAGTGTGATATTTAAAATGTCAATAATAAGGCAGTGTTTCCCATGAAGGATAAATTCCACGGAGCCCTCAGTCGTTTACTGTTTCGGATGTCTTTCTGCTCTGTGGTTATGCAGGTTTAGTAAGAAAGAATTTGAAATGCATATTCCTGTTTTAGTTACTGTGTTGCTTTTATCTTAGACTATTTTCTCATTGCTCAGCTCCATCCTGTGTGCAGGAAGACAGTCTCTTTCAGGTCCCCTTCTCCACACCCTTCTCTATTCTAGGAACAAATTGTAGTGTCCTCATTTGCAGAAAAGTATTTTATGTCAGAGGTTTAAAACCTCATAGCTTATATAATGTAACCAATTGGAGTTTGCTTTTAACTTGAACTAGAGTCGCTCTTTCATGAAATAAACTGAAAAGAGTCATGCTGTGTGGTCTTTAAGTGGTCCTGACCTCATTTTAAACAGAGGCCAAGCAGTAGGTGCCTGGCAGTGGACAGTGGGAAACAAAGCAGTCACGTGATGTTTCAGCCAAACCCAGAACTCCAAGAGCCCAGAGGGCTGTGTCTAGCCAGAAGCTCCTGGCCCCTCCGTCTTGGAGTCCCCCACCCTAAGGGAATGTCAGCACCTAATAGCCTTCTGTGGAGCTGTGAAGAGAAGCTGGGGTAAGGTGGCCATGGCAACTGTACCACGAGAGGAAGTCTCTGGTAACAAAAGAAAGATCCTGGGGGTCTCCGATTGGCCAGGTGGGCAGAGCTGAGAGAGGCCACTTTCTCTCTAGAGAGGTGATCAGGCATCCGGCTTGCCTCTCAGACCTCTATTACTTTTGACCAGCCATAATGCCCTAGCTAAAGGATGTCCAAACAAAGAATACCAGAATGTGAAGCCAACCTTCTAGTAGAATTAGTTTTGACAAGGGGACACATTTTACAAACTGATGTATGAGTCACACAGCTAGATATAGAGCTTGCAACTTTCCAGCAGCCGCTGCCCGGTGCCACGCGAAGTAACAGACTGGTTTTCCCCCCATTTGGTTTTCACGTTTTGGAATGTATATATACTCCTATTGATATGCAACTTGTTTTCAGAAACAAACCGAACAAGCCCTCTTTAGAGGAAGCTTGTTAATTACATGGAGAATTTCCTGTTCTGAAAAAGCTCCAGGTAGCTAGACCTGGTCTCCATCTGGAGCATCTTGCTGTGGAAGCAGAAAAGTGCCACGAAGCTCATGCTTGTTCTCTGAAGCCAGACACACCTGGCTCATGTCAGAGGTCTCCCATTTACTAACTCTGTGACCTGAGGCTTGATTCCTCCCCCTCCTGAGCCGTCTGTCCATCTGCACAATGAAGATAATATTTAACTAGCAGGAGTAAACAGGACGCCCTTATTCAGTGCACACCTAGCTGTCTAGGGTATAGTAAACATTTGACAGATGTTGCTCTCTCCAACCCAGTTTCCTGATTAATGTGTCCGACGCTACTCTTTTTCCAGCTCATGTGGTGAGTGCTATCAAAGCATCATATATTTCAGGAATTACTGGATGAATTGAGCAATATTCTCTATTTCAATATTGAAAGTCATTTATAAATATGCCCTCTTCTTTCCTCAAATATTCATTGCCCACAAGAGGAAAAACCATTGTCTTCTACCTTATCTATTTTGAGAAAGGGGTCAGACTTTTGAGATGAAAGTAGACTATTTTTTTTCTCTCTCTATTCCCCTTCTCTCCTCCTCTAGGCTCCAAAGCCAAGTTTCCTCAAAGATCTAACTGTTGAGCTTCCTTTTGGTCTTGTGCGCGCACTCACAACAGTTTTAGCTAACAGCTGCCTTCCAGATAGACTGCACTGGCCACCTCATTCAATACCAGGGGTGCTTCACTCACCGTTTTCACATGCACATATGTTAAAATGTCTACTCATTACTCCCTCAGGCTGTGGGTTAAGATCCTGAGATTTAATAATATGTTAGAGTTACTCTTGGGATCTCAACACACCTCAAAGGTCTCAAACAGGCAAGGAAACCAGAGCTGAATTCTATCACTGCTTTCTGAACATTAGACAATTTTATTTTCATTGTTGTTTTTACTTGCCTGGTGTGTGTGCGTGTGTGTGTGTGTGTGTGTGTGTGTGTGTGTGTGTGTGTTTTGAGATGGAGTCTCACTCTGTCGCCCAGGCTGGAGTGCAGTGGCGCGATCTCCGCTCACTGCAACCTCCACCTCCCTGGTTCAAGCAATTCTCCTGCCTCAGCCTCCGAACTAGCTGGGACTATGGGTGCGTGCCACCATGCCTGGCTAATTTTCTGTATTTTAGTGGAGACAGGGTTTCACCGTGTTGCCCAGGCTGGTCACGAACTTCTGAGCTCAGGCAATCTGCCCGCTTTGGCCTCCCAAAGTGCTGGGATGACAGGCGTGAGCCACTGCACCCAGCCCCTACTTGCCTGTTATTTTTAAGTGAAATTCCAAGCAGAAAAGCAAAGCCTGAGTTTTGGAAGAGAAGCACCCAGATCATCTGAATGTATTTTGTCTACAGCTCCCACTTAGTAGTGTTTTGTCACTGTCTTGAGTATGATTTTAAACAGTTCACATGCAACTTAAAAAATAAATCCTCCTGTGTTAATTGAAGAACACCATGGAAGGATCTTCTGAAATAATGTCTAGTATAACCCCCAGTAATTTATATCTGGCATTGAAATAAATTATAAGGATTTTCTACTGCTGATTTATTTCCCATTCATGATGCTACTGGGGTTTGTTTGTTTACTCATCGGTGTTATGGAGTTTTATTTGCTTTCTCTCATTTTATTATTAGCTGAATTTCCAAAGCACATACCAGTGTACAGTTGGGAAAGACAGAGCATTCCAGAAATAGGCAGGGGAATCCAGTGTGGGACAGAAGTTTTGCTATGAGTAACCCATATATGGATAACCTAGCTTACTCTCACTTCCCCTCACCAGCTCCCCCTGCCTGACCTGAACTGCCCTGGGTTTTACATGTTCCTTTTTATTCTCCTTTGGAAAAAGACTGAAGTTTCTCAGTTCCCAGCCTACTAAAGCTGCTCTTCAAGAAGTTTACCTTATTTCCATGTAGGGAAAGAAGAACAGTGTTTGTAGTAACGACTTCACTTTGTGGATTTTTTGTTTGTTTGTTTGTTTTGTCTTCTCGTGTGACTTTGACAAGGTGCATGGTCTCTCTTACCTTGAAAAGTATATGGTTCCCTGGGATCTCAAATTAAAAAAAAAAAAAAACTTAGATAAGTAAAAGGTTTTTTAAATGATTTGCCCACTTACGAAAAACTAATGGCATTTTTGTTTCTTATCCAGGTATACTGTGATGTCAGGAACACCTGAAAAAATTTTAGAGCATTTTCTAGAAACGATACGCCTTGAGGCAACTTTAAATGAAGCAACAGGTATACACATAGAACAGTTTGCATGTCCATTGAATCCATGCATAGCATTGTTTAAAAGTCCTGCATTCATTTGCAGTGTGTATAGCAAAAGCAGTTTTGGAAGGGGATTCTGTGTATTGATACTTGAAAAGCATCTCTGTGTGACCTGACAGGGAACAGTCCTTCTGACTGTCCTCTTCCCTCCCCAATCCTGACTGTTCTCTAGAAATGACTCAGCCTCATTTCTACATACCATGCCTCGTCTTCTCTAGGCTTCTCTCTCTTGAGGTATTCAAATCCAACCTTTATAGGCATCTATTGGGTTTATCATTTACATCGTACCTATTCCCATGAAGGATTTGAAGCTGCCTACATAGAAGGCACAGCCTTGCTCCAGTTGGGAGTAAGATGCTTCTCTCTGCAGTTGTTGTAGAGTCCAGCAGCTCTAGAATGTGACTAAATGCCACCATTCGTTTGCTAGGGCTTCCCTAACAAATTACCACCGACTGGGTAGCTCCAGCAACAAAATTGTATTGTCTTACAGCTCTGGAGGCTGGAAGTCCTAGCTGAAGGTGATAGTCGAGTTGGTTCCTTTTGAAGGCTGTGAAGGAGAATCTGTTCCATGCCTCTCTCCTAGCCTCCCGTGGTTTGCAGGCTATCTTTGGCATCCGTTGGCTTGTAGATGCATCATCCAGATGTCTGCCCTCATGTTCACACAGCATTCTCCCTGTGACTCTTCACGTAGCCTTCCCTCTGTGCATGTCTGTCTCTGGGTCCAAGGCTACCCCTTTTTGTAAGAATACCAGTCATATTGGATTAAGGCCCACATTAAGGACCTCACCTTAACTTGACCACACCTGCAAAGACACTGTTTCCAAAGACGATTGTATTCTGAGATACTGGAGGTTAGTTATTCAACATATCTTTTTGGGGGGATACAATTCGACACATAACATCTACTTACAGTGAGTCAGTCTTGTTACCTAAGACACAGATATTCTAGGGTGAATAAAACAAATCTCACCAGTGAACTAAGTGTCCAGAGTTATAAAATTGTGTTCCACTTTGGTTACCATCTTGTATATGACTTTGAAACAGCCGACACGCAATGTGTTTTTTTTTAATCCTATGCTACTGCCTCTCAGAATAATGTCATGGGTTAGTATTTTAAGCACATTGAGCTCCATAGAAGAGCGTTTCTCACTAAAAGAAGTTCAGAGATTTATCTCAAAAACTTAGTTCAAAATCCATTTCCATAATTGACCTTTGCTATGTACTCAAGTTGAAGATATCATCATCATCATCATCATTATTATTATTATATACCTTCTAAAGGTATTTTACCACTGAATTCTTATTTTATCTTCTCATTCCAGTTTCTCATTTTTTGCATAGATTACCTGAGGTTTTTTATGTAGCAAATTAATTAGAGTATAGTAGATATAATCGTCAGGATCACTGGCTCCAGGCCAATTATTCTCAGCTCAGTATTTGTTGAGAATCTTGTTGGGTAAACACTAAGCTAGATGCTTCGGACTAGGCAATGTGAATAAGGAATCATCCTCCTGCCTTCAGGAAGCTTATAATCTGTTAGAAAACATAAAGGAATTTGCACATAACTTGAATATAAGGCAGAATGTGGTTAGTGCTTCAGGGACACTGACTGGGTGAGGGATCTAGAAAAATATCATGGAAAATATAGAGTGGCCCTGAAGGAGGCTGGTAACCAATAACTAGAGATGGGGACAGAGCCATCCATACTAAGGGACAATATTAGCACTGACCTAGAAATAGACAGGGAAGAGTGAGTGGTCTGATTTTTGCTGGAATATTGTATACATAAGTTGGAAAAGGAAGGAAAGGTTTAAGAATTGGGGTATAGATCTTAGAGAGTCTTAAATGTAAAGCCGGCTGGGTGCAGTGGCTCGCACCTATAATCCCAGCACTTTGGGGGCCAAGGCGGGAGGATCACTGGAGCCCAGGAGTTTGAGGCTACAGTGAGCTATGCTCATGCCACTGCACTCTAGCTTGGGCAACAACAACAGAAAGGTAGAGCCAAGCATTGGGAAGTGGTTGAAGATGTCTGAGCAAGAAGAATGTGATAAAGAGCTTTACTGGAGAAAAGTTACTCCATAGTTAGTATAGAGAAGCTGTTGAAGAACCAATTATGTGAGGATAGCTTCCAAGAGCCATATGTAACCTCAAATAAACCAAATTTCCAAGACCATGGGTCAGGAAAAAATGCAGCTGATTTTTTTCCCTCTGATTAACTGTTTGCCCAGTATGTGTGATTGCATAATGCAAGAATCAGCATCTTACCTAAAGTAAGTATTGACTCAAAAAAAAAAAAAAAAAGATTCTGGTACATTAGAGACTATGGCATCTAAGGAATGAGCTATAAGATCTTTACCACCCATGAAGGGCAAGTATAGCCTCCCTTTCAAGTCACCTCTAAAAGAGATGGAGACTGAATTATTGCTGCTGCTTCTGCTTCTTTTGTTTAGTTTTGTTTTTTTTAATTACTGTTCCTTGCAGAGCAGGGCTAACCCACGGGCAGTATGCCCAGAGTAGCCTGATTGTTCCTTCTTCATCAAAAAAATTAAAGCCTGGAAATCAGTGTATTCTAAGGCTGACGTGTGGGATGTGATTCTTGACCCTTCCATTTTTGATGGTAGAGACTAGACTAGCATCATAATTTAATATTGAACTTCATTTCCTACAGTTTTTCCTGATATTTTTTTCTTACAAGTAATGTTTATGCCTTGGAGATAAATAACAAATCAGTATCTTTCTCATAAATCAAAAATACAAATTTCCCCTGCCTCCCCCACTGTTCTGGACACTAAACAATCCTAGGGTAGGGTGACGACATTTGTCCATATACTGGAGTGGGAGACCTTTGGCATTTATGGATTTACAGTACAGTGAGAAAGGTCAGAGTTACCATGAAACTTGTTTACATCATAAAAATGCACACTGCTGAATTTGACATTACACTCTCTTAATTTACCAAAAATCTATTTTCTACCTGAGACCTATTAGTTCTTATATTTTTACTTTTAAAACCAGCATTAGTCATGGAGTGACTTGGTAAATTATCTTCTAGTAGGAAATGATATTTTAAATTAGTTCTTAAGCAAATTTTAACTCTATAAATTAGATTTCCAGTGTTACTGTTTTTGATGAACTTACATCGGCAAAGTTTGAATCAGTGACTAAATGTTTAACCATTATTCTCATTTAAATATAAGTGACGAGTGTAATCCTAAGTTGTCATCTACTCAGCGTCACCAGTCACCTTCAGTCTCATTATACTGAGAAGCAGAGAAGGTGTCAGACAGAAGAGTTGCTACATATGAGGAGAGAGCCGGAAAGCCACACTGAAATGTGAGCCGAGTAGTTGGCCATGTTAACTGATTCCCTTCCCAACCTTGGAGCACCCAAGTCAAGTCTCTGCTTTAGCAAACTTTAAACTACCAGATAGTACAGCCTCCTGGGTGCATATAAGCAAGTATTACCTCCTCCATTCTCAGGAATATATCAAACATATCAAGATGGTGCTAGATGTTAAGCTCAGACAAGCCAAAGTCCTTTGGTACATTCAAAAAAATAGTTTCATGCAGCCTCTGTCTCCTCTGTCTGGCACCTTCTCTGCTTCTTCTCTGGCTCAGTATAATGGGACTGAAAACCTGGTGACATTGAGTTGTGACACTTGGTATTACACTCATCAGTTATATTTAAATGAGTATGTATAATGGTTAAACCTTTAGTCACTGACTCAGACTTCACCATTAAAAGTTCGTTAACAACATGGATGACATTTGGCAATCTAATTTATAGAATTAAAATGTACGTATTTCTCACCATTTTCCATTTAAGATGAGGATCACAATCTCAGGCAGTGTATTTCACGTTTTCCCTGGAAATGTCATGGCATCTTGGGTTCCAAGTTCTGATGGGCGTAGTCCTGAGGTTTTTAGGTTTGCCTTCATGAGCTTTCCCATCTGGCTAGCCAGGGCGTGTTGTCTGCAATGAAGAACCAGCGTCAAATTCAATGACGAAGTAAATGAAGCTTATTTTGGGGACTTGCCTTACCTCCCTTGCCAACCCCCTGCTTCCTTACTTACAAAATAGTTTCACATATAGGACAGTCACCCTTTGAATCCACCAGCTTCTGTTTTGTTAGCCTTTGTTTTGCTCTAGTTGCTGCTCACAGTCTTAATCTTGTTTTCTTTTCTTTTCTTTTTTCTTTTGTTTTCTTTTCTTTCTTTCCTGCTTATTTATCCCCTCACCAATCAGCTGCTCTTACTACCTCCTGATTCTGTAATTCTATTGCCCCCCCACCCTTCATTGCTCCTTTTGGAAATAGGAGGTGAAAAAGAGATAAAAGAGAAAGGATTTTGAACAAATAAATATGGTATAGACAAAGAAACGACCATGTCTTCGTTCTGCGTGTATGGTACTGCCCACATGTGACCCTTTAAATATACAGATTTTAAAATGTTTGGTGGCTAAGGTACCTAGTGCCATTTGTACAAGGCTGTCTCTTTTTAAAATATTATACTTTTTGCCCATTGTCATGAGAAACTGATTTTGATCGCAGTCTCTGTCAGCACCATTATTTATATGATGTGCTTCTGTGTAAAGTAAACTCATACCCTAAACCAGTGAATTGGAACCAGTGGCCAAGAACAAGTGAGTAGATACTCTTGCCTTCCTAAAGATTTCCACAGGAACCTAATTTCCTTTTCTGTTTTTTTCCCCCTTCCAGATTCTGTTTTAAATGACTTTATTATGATGCACTGTGTTTTTATGCCAAATACCCAGCTTTGCCCAGCCCTGGTGGCCCAATATCCTTTTATTGTGATTGTAAGTTCCTAGTCCCTCGAAGACAACCCCACCTGTCGAAGGCCATTCTCTCATCTCATCTTC
Source organism: Papio anubis (assembly GCF_008728515.1). Taxonomy (NCBI): domain Eukaryota; kingdom Metazoa; phylum Chordata; class Mammalia; order Primates; family Cercopithecidae; genus Papio; species Papio anubis. Next base: position 56,685,762 of record NC_044985.1, read on the forward strand.
TGAAGGTAAGTCACGGCCCAGGCAGAGTTGTACATTCCACCCTCGTCACACTGAAATGTGTTTTCCCACATTTCCCACGGTTTTCCCCTGTACAGACTCTAGCTCTGCCCGGCAGAGGTCTGCTGTGCCATGGTTAAGGATTTCCTCCTTGTTACCTGTATTAGGGCATTCTTTCATTGCTATAAAGAAACACCTGAGGCTGGGTAATTTATAAGAAAAGAGGTTTAATTGACTGGCAGTTCTGCAGGTTGCCTAGGAAGCATCATGCCAGCCTCTGCTTCTGGGGAGGCCTTGGGAAATTTATAATTGTGGCCAAAGGTCAAGGGGGAGCAGGAGCCAGGTGGGAGAGGTGGCAAACACTTTTAAACGACCAGATCTCATGAGAATTCACTATCTCAAGGACAGCACCAAGACATGAGGGATCCACCCCTATAACCCAAACACCTCCCACCAGGCCCACCTCCAACATTGAGGATTACATTTCAACATGAGATTTGGACGGCGACACACATCCAATCTGTATCATTATCTGTGCAGAGAAGTGTGAACCAGCTCACCACAGGAAGGTGATGCTGGCAAAAACAATATCCATGGCCCTGGGAGGCAGGCTAGAGAGGGTTATGGAGAAGAACCTGGGAGTATTAGCAGGAACGGTTCGCCAACATTAGAGACAGACTGTTCCCTGGCAGGATGGACTGTGGTCGGCTTGTGTTCCTCCTCTGAGCTATGGTATTAAATTGCTAACATGCTGAGATAAATACAAGTTATCACTGTAGGATAACTTTCTTTTCCCATTCATCCTAGTCCATCCTCTCCTCTAGATACCAACATTGCTTCCTTTGTTACTACTTTTTATTATCATCTTATTGACTTAAAGACCCAAAATTTGAAATCCAGTGATAATTCCTCTATAGCTTGAAGACCAAGTTTGTCTGGGACAGCTTTTCAACAGTGTTTGGAATGGCCCAGTTGATGCTGGTATATAGCACAGAGCAAACATTCTCAGAAAATGGGAGTGGAATAAAAGAAGTGGGTATTATTAATGAGCTTCACACTTAATTTTGGGAGCATGTGAAAGTATATTCTAAGATTTTGTTTTATTTTTAGAACAACAAAAATTTAGACCCCAAATCACTTTGGCCCTTTTGATCAGTTAAATATATTGAAGGAGAATGGCTCTTTTATTCTTCTTTTTTTTTTTTTTTAGCAATTCAATGAATGTTGGCATGTTTTCCTCATTCAAGATTATAATTACCCTACCTGATTCTCATTTTCTTGTTCACTCATAATTCTCTTTGAAGTAAACAATGTATGAGGACAGGAGATTTGAGTTGAAGGTGCAACTCAGAGGGAGCTGCAAGAGGGAGATTTGTGTGTTTATTTGCCTGGAAACTGTCTTACTGAGTAATGATGGCTTAATGAGACTTACTTATATTATATATTTTTTCTGGCACATACTCAATTTTTCTCAAGTAAAATGAACACATTCAGGATCTCTGTGCTCTTTTAACTCCACACGCACTAATCATTATAGACCTTTGAGATTTGCTGGAAGGAAAAATAAAATCCACCATTGAGTTTAGACTTGCCTTTTTTTTTAGCAGTTAGAAGGTTGATAAGCCTAAGGCAAACAAAACTCAAGGACAAGTCAGGGAGTTCAGTGGGCCAAGGCACAGCATCTTTACAACTCCAAGCCCCAAACACTGCACTTGTCTTTTTTTTCAGATTCTAACTTCTTCATTTATTAGCTTGTTCCCCTTCAAGAGTTGATTGAGAGCATTCAAATCACTAACTTCTCTTTTTAAAATAGTGCTCTAGAGAGAAGGTCTGTTTCTGCCCAGATAGGGAGGAGTGGGGAAAAGTGATACGGGCGGGGAGGGAGAGGGGAAGGCAAGAAAGCAAACAGGCGTGGAAGAGCTGTGACATCAAATCCGACTTCTTTCTTCTGTAGATGGGGGAATCCAGGATGACTGGGTGTAATCTATATTATCTAGGTCCCTTAGACCACCTCCCTCATATCTGGCCCTGTGGGAACTTAGATTCTCTTCACTGTTCTATTTTGAATCAGCTCTGTCTGTGTCAGGTGCATGCTAAGAGCATTGACCAATATTATACCACTTTATCCTGACAGGATTTTATTGGGTTAGTATTAGCTTTGTGTTACAAACGAGGGTCCTGAAGTTACCCCCAGCCCCCATAAAAAACAAAAAAAGGAGTGGCTTGCCCAGGGCAAGTAGCTGAGTCCTCCAGATGATTCCAAACCTGGAGTTTGCCTTTTTTTTCTCTCTGTCTTCACAACTTATTTATTTCAAAGCTTGTTTAAATTTTAATGATTCTGTAACCTTTAATTACAGTTTAAGAACATTTCAAGACAATATATTGTATCATAAACTGCTTAACAGCACACCTGCAAGCAGCAGGGATGTATAATGCAAACTTGAACAAGTGGTTTAACCCCTATGTTTTTAACGTGGGACATTAGGGATAGTAAAATACTTAACCATGTTTCATTAATCAGTTGCTTTAGTGGAGTATTTTTGAAGTGCTTAACATCTGGAACTTTTCATAGCAGCCCTATGAAGAAGTCAGTATTTTTACTGCTATTTTTCTAAATCAATAAACTAGAATAATGAAAAATTATGAATTGCTCAGAGAAAGGTAATTACTAGCACAGAAAAGATTTGAGCCCTGAGCTACTGACACATATTTCTGTTCTTAATCCACATTGTGTGTCTCTTCCAATTTTGCTTTTACCATGGAGAAAGATAGTAGAACTCTCCTGAACATTAATATATCAGGCCTTTTATGTGCTAATGAGAGAGACTCTCTATTCATTAGACACAGTTTGGACATGATTTGACCCGATGAATACAAGTGCTTTATAATGAGTTTGAAAATCATATTTGTTCAATTTCTATACTTTTCCTCTCCAGGTTCTTTAATCTTTTTTTAAATCTGCATTTAAAATTGAGTTCGATTTTCCTTTAGTCTTCAAAAGAAAATTAAAACCACCTGTATATAACCCTATAACCTCTCAGGTGTAGTATTGCTAACCGTTTTGTGTATATCCTTCTAGTCTTTTTTCTATACATATAGATACATGTTTTTAAATGTAAGAATGGGATCATACTGTAAATAATTTTGTATACCTTTTAATTAAGCAATATTTTGTGAATATCTTTCTATGCCATTATTTTTCTATGCCATTTTTCTAAATATAGATAGTTGTCATCCTTAAAAATAAAACATTCTCATTCCAAAAAATTTTAATTACCACAAAAGGAGAAGAGAGCAAAGTTCACCTGGTATCTCACCACCATTAATAAATTTGTTTTTAAAATTTTGGAATTTATGTATACATTTTTATGTACATAAGATTTTATATAAATTAAATAATGTTACATGTGCTTTTTGGTAATATGCTATTTTTCACTTAGTGGTATATTGTGAATATCTTTCCAAACTAATATATATAGAGATAAAACTATATAATCTTTTTTTTCTTCTAGATAATTCCATAAACATTTATTGACGACTGGAAATGTGTCACATAAAGTACTGGGCAACAAGGGGGCAAAGATGAGAAGGACACATTATCATTTTTAATGACTATAGTATCAATAGATATGTCATAATTATTTTCTCAGCCTCTACCTATTGGATATTTAGATTATTTCCACATTTTTTTTGCTATAACAAACACAATGGAGTGAATCGGCATCCTTCCAGCTAAATCTTTGCCCAAGTATATGAAAATGTACTCACTTTAAATTCCTAAAAATAGGCAAAGAATATGTAGTATGTTAATGCTTCTGACGTGTATTCCCAAATTGCTCTCCTATTGTCTCAATTTTGTGCTTTATGATTAAACTCTGCCATATTCTTGTATGTGCAACTCCAGGCTGGCCTTCAGTTTAGTAAGTGATCACACGAAGTCAATACTATTTTGAATTTTAGTAACTCTCTGATTGAGAGTATTTTCACATTATTTACTTTATCTTTCCAACACCAGTTCTCCAAATGTAAAGCAAAAAGTCTGGTATATTATTTTTGTTGTTGTTGTTTTGTGTTTTTTTGTTTTGTTTTGTTTTGGTTTTTTGAGACAGAGTCTTGCTCTGTCGCCAGGCTGGAGTGTAGTGTCGCGATCTCGGCTCACTGCAACCTCTGCCTCCTGGGTTCAAGCGATTCTCCTGACTCAGCCTCCCAAGTAGCTGGAACTACAGGCAGGCACCACCACACCCAACTAATTTTTTTATTTTTAGTAGAAATGGAGTTTCACCATATTGGCCAGGATGGCCTCGATCTCTTGACCTCGTGATCCGCCTGCCTTGGCCTCCCAATGTGCTGGGATTATAGGCATGAGCCACTATGCCTGTTATTTATTTCATTTCACATATAGGAGAAATCAAGGTACAGGAAGGTCTAATAACTGCCTGAGATCCTGCATGTACTGGTAGACATTTGGAGGAAGTCCGTGTAGCACTGATGTAATAGTGGTTTGCAGTGGACATTGTGGTTGATTTGCCAACATACATGCCTTATTACTTGGTCATTCTAGCCACTCGTAGTAATTAGCCTTCCTTGCCAAAGACTGGTTCTCCAGTGCCAGACCCAAGCTAGACTGGGCCAATGGAATTCAAAGAGAGGCTTCCTGGGCTTTTGGTGAAAACCTTTTTAACATTTAGGAGAAAAAAACAGGAAGCCTGTAACCCCAAATGCCAGCAGCAGCTATCTTACAACCATGATGGGAATGAACCCCAAGATAAAGCTGGAATGAGGAGACAGTGAGGAAAAACGGGGGTCTGTGATAACATCATTAGCATTTGACTGGTCCTGAAGCTTACTCTGCCAGTGGATTATCTTTTCATGTCAATGAATATAGGTGTTTGTTGTTTAGGACAGATTCTTACTGCAGCTAAAAGAATCTTAAGGATGAATGGCTGATATTTAAACTTACAGAAATTTTAAAACAGCAATAATTTTGGACAGATTTTTTTGTTAGTATACGAGTTTTCTTTAGCTTAGTATTCATCACAAATTTTTTGCTTTTGGCATGGAAATAATGAGTTTAGTTTCTTGAATTAAGAAGAAAAAAGACCGGGCGCGGTGGCTCAAGCCTGTAATCCCAGCACTTTGGGAGGCTGAGACGGGCGGATCACGAGGTCTGGAGATCGAGACCATCCTGGCTAACACGGTGAAACCCCGTCTCTACTAAAAAATACAAAAAACTAGCCGGGCGAGGTGGCGGGCGCCTGTAGTCCCAGCTACTCGGGAGGCTGAGGCAGGAGAATGGCGTGAACCCGGGAGGCGGAGCTTGCAGTGAGCTGAGATCCGGCCATTGCACTCCAGCCTGGGTGACAGAGCGAGACTCCGTCTCAAAAAATAAAAATAAAAAAAAAAAAAAAAGAAGAAGAAAAAAAATAGAACATGGATTTGCCACTAAGTTTTAACTAAATCCACCTTTTCTGTGTTTCATCCCTGTACAGAAGCAAAAACCACAGCTTCCCTCACTGAAAAATTAGGGTCCCTGTCATAAAAATCTTTGTGAAATTGATCTGGAGATGTTCTCTTTATAAGTTGACTTGGGTTTTATAAGTGGAACGTTTATCAAAATCTGCTTTTCTTTTTGATGAAAGATTCACATAATAGCAGCAGGTTCATATTCTTTAAATGAAGCCAAGTTTTTAGGAACGTTTTTTAGATTTCCTAGAAGAACTTTCAGCTTAAATTTTGTTGTAACCAGATTTTGTCATCATAGTCCCCATTTGATTCTGAAAAGTGTTTGATCCATATGTCACCATCAGAGCAAGTTGCTTCTGCAGATATGCAATTTGAGAGTTTGTTTCCAATAAAGAAGACTTTGTTTGACGATGTTATGAACATGATATGCTCCTTGGGAAAAAAAATGACTCTTATCAGATATGCTAAAAAATATTTCATATACATGTTCTTGGCCTCCTATCAACACTATGTACTCTTTTAATCTTGTTTTTTTACAATAGGGAAAGTGAGTTCAAGCAGCTAAATAATTTGCCCCAAGCTACATAGCTAGTAAATGTTAGAACAAGATATGAACCCAAGCAGTGTATTGCATTAGGGCACGTCCTAACTGCTGTGCTATGAGTACAAGCCCTTGGCTTGAGACTTAAAAGGAGAATAGCCAAGAACTAGAGACTTGTAAAAACATGGAGAATTCTGAAAATCAGTGGGAAAAATATTCTGAGCAAGAAAATGGAAGATAATTAAAGAAATTGATGGTACAGAAGGCGCTCCTGTGAGCTCAAAGTTAATAGGTACACACAAACAAAGGAGCAGCTTGTGTGGACAGGAGTAACATCACAAACTTAAACCCAGAAATGCCAGGTCTTATGAAAAATTCCACAACTGTCCATTGAAAATATTTTAAATGACTTCCAGAGGAGAATCAGTAATAACATTGGTGGCTAAGATTTACTGAATACTTAATATGTTTCAGATACATGTTTTACCTGTATTATCTCATTTCATCCTTAACAGCAATCTTCTGAAGTTTACTGATGAGGAAACCAAGGCTCTAAATTGTCAATTAACTTACCAAAGATCGTACAGTTTTTATATAGGTGAGGAAGCCAGGATGGGACCTAAGCAGTGTAATTTCAGAACTTGCATTTTATGAACACGCCATATGAAGGAAGAAATAGACCCAGTGGTCAGGATGTCAGGCTGCTCCACAAAGACAAGAAGCCCAGATTATAGTAAAAAAAGCAAAAGCTCTGAAGTAGAAAGACCTGTGTTTAAGACCTGTGTCCTATAAGTTATATTATTCAGCAATTACGCTTAACCTCTCCAAGCCCCTTCTGTAAAACAGGGGTAATTATATGATATGGTCTGGCTCTATGTCCCCACCCAAACCTTATCTCGAATTGTAATCTGAATTTTAATCCCCATGTGTTGGGGGCAGAACCCTGTGGGAGGTGATTAGATCAGGGGGGTGGTTCCCCCCATGCTGTTCTCATGATAGTGAGTGAGTTCTCATGAGATCTGATGGTTTTATAAGGGGCATTTCCCACCTTCACTTGCACTTCTCCTTCTTGGCACCATGTGAAGGACATGATGCTCCCCCTTCCACCATGATTGTAAGTTTCCTGAGGCCTCCCCAGCCCTGCGGAACTCTTTCCTTTATAAATTATCCAGTGTCTTGAGCAGTTCTTTATAGCAGCGTGAGAATGGACTGATACATTATACTTGCCCTACCCACTTCACCCGGTTGTTGTGAAAATCAAATGAGGTTATGTGTGTGAACATACATTATAAACCTTAAAACCCCATATAAATGTTGCTATTATTATACCATCAGGAGAGAAATATGGCATATTATAAAGAAGATACCAAAGCTTTGTCTTGTCAGTGGGCAGATGACCCCCAAAGTTTGTTTTCAGCTGCAAGCAGAGATCTTGTATGCAAAGCAGGGTTTTAAAAAACAACAACATTGAAGAGCATCAGTTTGAATGTTGTTAAGTGTTTTATAAATAGCTGCATAATTAGCATGTACTTACTGCAAAAAGTATACATAATATTTTATTCCCTGTTGTAGGCTGTAATGAATCTGCTGCCTCTACATCCTGGGAGGTTTTCACTTACTTTCCCCATGATAATTTTAATACATGGAACCATTATTAGCTGAATTAAGAATAAGTAAATGAGCAGTTAAAAAAAAAAGTACAGAAAAATTACAGGTGCCTGTGGTGAGTAAGATAATAACTAGGTAAAAATATATGAAATAATTACAGTGTTTGAACGGCAGAGCCGGCATGAGGAAAATGACTCAATGGAATATTAAGCCTGCTGTTGGCAGGGTAGAAAAACTGTAGCCTACACTGTGGCCTTCACCTCTTCTGATTCTCAGCCCTAAAACCTCACTGCAAACAGATTCAGTTTGCTCTCAGTCACATGTACACAATGCTGAAGGAGGTGGTTCAGTTCAGTGAAGATTTAGTCACTCTGAAAGTTTGTCATCCTGTAGATTAAATACCCAATAGCTGAAAGATTCTATTTAAAAGATGTACCAGATGTTTTGCAATTAAGTTCTGTATGAACTTATTTAGAATGTACCTCTGATCTGTATTTGACATCTTGACAAAATGGGATTCCGGGTAACTTAGATAAAGGCTCTTAAATAGCTGTGATATTTTTAAAGGTTTTTTTTTTTTTAAGAAAAGTGCATTAGTTATAGCATTCCAGACTGTGCAATTAAATTGTTTGTAATCAGTTGATCAAAGAACATTGAAGGTTTTTGTGTGCCCAGTCCTTAGCTAGAAAATGCAGAAATTAACAGTGAGTTTACGACCTCGTTCCTTCTGTTAAGGATTCTGATTTAATGCTTCCAGATGGTGAGAAATACTTTATTACAGGTGAAGTATTCCTTATCTGAAAATTCAAAATCCAAAATGCTCCAAAATTCAAAATTTTTTGAGCTCTCATACCAGTAGGTGTAATGCAAACATTCCAAAATCCAAAAAAAAAAAAAAAAAAAATCTGAAATCCAAAAACACTTCTGGGCCCAAGTCTTTGGGAAAAGAGATACTCAAGTGTGTAAGCGAGTCTTGAAGTTGGAATTTGGATGACCAGATTTAACAATGTCTGCTCAGTCGCAGTGAGCCACTGCTTTCCTAATTGACAGGTATTAAACTGTAGCAGAGGGGATCTCGTTCAGGTATTAACAATTCCTGTACCTCTCTATCAGATTATGAAGGCTGCAATAGTTAACTCTTGATTTTCTGCATGTGCTTTGTTATGAAGATTTGGGGGATCAATTTCTATATCTCAGACGGATTTTCCTATTTCCCAACAAACTTTGAAGTCATGTGACTCTGCTATATAATCTATGTTTGTGTAAAGAAAGTAATGTTAATATCAGACAAAACACAACAACATAGACAGGTAAAAAGAGTACTGGGGAAGAAAATAAGAAAACTGAGTTCTAGTTCCAAGAATTCCTTTGATAAATTTGGAAAAATCACCTAAACTCATTCTGCCTCGGTTTGCTTACCTCTAAGGTGATAGAGTTGAAGGAAATGTAACCAAAGGGCTCTTGAAACAGAGATGCTGTGATTCCATGACTTATCTGAAATCAACTCAAATGTATCAGTGATAAGTTTGGCCACTCAAACTATATGGCCTTTTCTTAATGGTGTTTAAAATACTAATTCAGTAAGTAATTTTATATTGCCTTACCGACTTTACAAAAACTAGAACTTTATGAGATACAGGAACCATGTTGTCTTTCTGCATCTCTTTCCCCATGAGTTCAGGCAGCCATATTTCTTCTTTCCTGGACCCAACTGTCATCGTATCATGAGTCATGGCCTTATTCAATAAAAGCACTTCTTGATCATGCATTTTTCCAATTTTAGCCAGAGAAGGCTTCTTCAACCTTCCTGATGTGTCTGAATTTATGAACATGCTATATTTGAAATGTTACTCTTTTTAGATTGCACTTTTGACATCATATTGAGACAAGGGAACTAGTAGGATATTCTTTATTCTTTGGCTGCTACCTGAAAGGAATATAGTTTTTCCCCCTTCCTACCTTTTTTGTAGGAGTTAAATAAAATCTAAAAATTACAAACTTTCTAAAAGCCTGGGGAGATTGTTATGGGAATGAATAGAAACCTCAGCGTCTGATCTGTAACCATTTCAGGTATAATCAGTTGTATACAAAGTTCTCTTTGTGTTTCTTAAGAACCTGATTCAACAGACATTTCAGACAGGGAACCCTATGTGTCGCCTCTGGAGGAGCGGAGTCCTTGAGCAATGCCTGGATTCAGCTATAAAAGTAGTATCACCCCCACCCTCACTTTAGTAAATAAACATCCATGAGGGGACAAATGAGACTTTATGAAATAAGTCAGTGCTTCCTTTTGTTTTCCCAGAGGTAAAAATACTGAACTTTCGTGAGAAAAGGGAGAAAGCCTTTCTCAGTCCCTCTGGATTTGGTCAAATCTGTCTCCCTAGAGACTGTGGGGTTCTTCATCAAAGACAAGAGGTGCTCGGCCCTGGTTACTAAACATGCAGAATCAGCGCGGGAACCTTGAAACTTCAGTGTGCACACACTCACACAAAAGGAATTCTTTCTCATTAAGATTTTTGCTTTCTGGATGCATTTATTCTTAATAATTTCATGAACCCAAGCACTAAGGTCTAGTTGCTATAGCCGCTGGTTAGGATAGTGGGGGTGGGAATAGTGGAAAGAGCCCCATCTGAATTTGCAAGCCCTGCCATTTATTCACTCAACAACCTTGGCCAGATCTCTTCTCTCTGAGTCTCCATTTCCTCACTGGTAAATATTTCTTCCTCAGGTTTGTAGAAAGCATCACTTGATAGCATAAGAATATTGAGCTTATTTTATGAATTGTAAAGTTCTATACACATGTTATCGTAACAAGTAGGAAAGACTCCTTCCTCTCTCACTCTCTTGTCTCTCTCTCCCCACTCTTCCTTTCTCTCCTACACATGTGAATACCTCCTTTTCAACATGTTGTCCAATGTAATAGTTCAGATGAATAGGACTGCGCCCATTGTATCACCAGAACCTAGCATGGTGCTCCACTCAAAGTAGTCTGTTAATTAATAATTGGTGAATCAATTGGATCAATTTGAATAGTTTCTTTGCCTAAGTACTTGTAAAGCACTTTGATGTATTTTCTCTGAAAAGCATATTAATTCATTTGAAAATATATTTACCTCTTAAAAACCACGTTAGCGCCTTAATTGTCCTATGTTGGGGTTATATTTCTAAATTTAGGCTAAGCGTTCACCACTCTGTTACTACCAGCTCAATCAAAGCTTCCCTTTCCTCTCTATGCTCTTTCCATCTTTGAGTGATTTAAAATGTACTCATGTTGCATGTGTAGTGAAATAAGATCATAGTTTATAGAGTAACTTAGGGCACAGTGTGACATCTTTTAAATTGGCATGATCTGAGAGAGAATTAAATTTGCTCATTTTTCACAGCACAAGGCCATCAGAAAGGTCGTCTTTCACAGGCATTATCACTTAGACCTAGAAGAGGGGCTAGAGGGAAGAAGCTTAGCCTCAGGTGCCCGGTGAGGAACATACATGGTCCATAGTGGCATCAGGATATTTGGGACAGCAGTCTAGGGAGCGAGCCCAGCCTAGTGAGAGCTTTGACACATACTGTACTCAGAATTCAGAATCTCCACCGACTCTTACATTTACAGGGGTTGGCCTTCCTCAGTCCACACCCCTACTCCGCACCTTGGCCATTCTTACTGTCTCCGTTTGGCTCCTATGCCATGGAAATGAAAAAGATAGCACCTGCCAAAGCCTGATGTCATCCAACTTTCTACACAAACACAAGTTACCATAAAACTAAACCAAAGACAGCACAATGGCAAGGCAGCATTGTGTTTTCATTATGTTAGTTTGTGGTACCTACCTGATTCTGCTTTGGTCCACCTTGCCTTAGCGTTATTAAATGTGGTAGCTGAAAGGGAATTTGGAAATGATTTCTTCTCACCTCCTCATTTCATGGGTGAGTAAATGGAAGTATGCAGCGGCTAAGTGACTTACACAAGATCGCATAGGTAAGTGTTGGCAGCTAGAGGACTTGAACCCATATCCTCCCACTCTTGGGTGAACCAGTACATATTTTTCAATCAGTCAAGACTTTTTTATTTGGTACCTACCATGTGTCTGACTATGCTCCTACATGCCATTAAAAAACGGTCATAAAATATAATGTCCAGCATTGCAACTCTTTGGAAAGAAAAACTCAGTTATAAATGCATGCAAGCAAGAGACCAAAGAGTTAATCAGAAAAGAAATAATTTTCACATAAAGTGATCTTTCTTCCTTTCTTTATTGTAAGCTGAGAGAGAATTGTAGCAATACAGGTTGAGCAATTTTCTTTTTTATGAATCTTGTGCTCAATTTATGAAAGCCATTTTGCAACCCATTTACATGCAGTAAACCTTTGCTTTAAGGTTCTGTCATTTACCTTGATCATGATTATTTATAGTCCTTTTAGAAAAGGCCCTTTACTGGTTTAGCTCTCAAGCACAGCACTGCCATAAGCCGGTTTTCTACAACGTCTTTCAAGGCAGGGTAGGAAGCTAAGACAGGGTCAGTCTTGTAGCTCGCTGTGAGGAATGGGGGTGTTGGGTAATGGGAAGAACACTAGACATCAGGAGTCTTACATTCGAAACCTCTGCACTCTCACTATGTAATCCTGGCCATTTATGCTTCTTTAGTTTCAGTTTGTTCACTTGTAGAAACGGAGTGACACTTTCCCCACAAGGCTATAAGAGTTGAACTGAAGTACTTTGTGTGCAAGTTATATTGTAAATTGTGAAGAGTAAGTTATTTTATGAACTAATTATCTATAATATGAACTATAAATCATTGAAAAAGGAATGGTATGTCTAACCTAAAATATTTCTTGATTACCTATGATGTTGTCCTTGTGTAGTACATACAAGAATGGACCAGGGACCTTTACTCTTGGCACATAGGAGACCCTCAATCAGTACTTGTTGCATTAATGAATAAATAGTTTCTGGGTGAAAGTCAGTATGCTAGGAATGGTGTAGAATACAGGACAAATGACCATCAACCCAAGCCTCAAGGTGCTTGCAATTAAGATGGTAGCCGTAAATGTGCAAAGAGCCAATAAGGTAAGTCGTGGTTCTACACAAGAGAAGAAAGTATGGTGTAAAAAGTGTGTCTGAGGCCCTCACCAGAGAATTGGTACAGCAGGAGCCTTTCCTCTTCCTACCTCTAGGTGGGTTTATCTACCTTCAGCCTCGCTTGCCCACCCATACACTCTTTGTATCAGCCATGGTCCCAGCAGGACTAGATGCCCACTTGGAAGGGAGGGGATTACAGAGATTCGGGCAGAATTTTGGAAAGCAACAACAGGTGGAAACGCACCCAGAGAGAAGCAACGGCAGGAAACATTACCATCCAGAGCGGCAAAGGGCAAGGCAGATCCTGGCAGAGAATGATAGCTAGAGATAGACACAAGAATCCTTGTCCACACCAAATCCAGGAGGAGTCTGTGAAAGTCTAATCCCTTGGGCAACTATCAGGCCAGAGTCAGCAGGAATTAACAAGGAATTGCATGCATTTGGCATAGACACTTTCTGTGGGGTTTTTCATGAGGGCCTAGGGGAGGAATTCTATCTGTCTAAAAGCCTGGCTTTCTGAAGCTGGGATCTGTCACTCTTTACCTTTGAAAGAAGCATGTGAAATGAGTGTGAAATGGCTCAATTTCTTCCTTGACTCCTCGGCACTTACCACGCACAGCCTTCACAAGGTACAGAACAGGAGAAAATGGACTATGCCCTCAACAATAAGAGGCGAGTCATCCGCCTGGTTCTACAGTGGGCTGCCATGTATGGAGACCTCCTACAAGAGGATGATGTGTCTATGGCCTTTCTGGAGGTAGGCGGGGGTCATCCCTTCCAAGAATACACCATTGTCCTACAATACAGGGACCTACCTGTGGGCTCAGCAGCTTCCCTGGAGAGACTGTCATTGCAAAGGCAAGACTTTGTGAACACATTCATTCATCAGAAAGGAACTACAGTCTGACTCCATAATGGGTAGCATTTTCATGTATTTTCATCTAGTCTCTTTTTCCTTGTATGTTTTATCTTGTAGTCACGTAGCACCCATCATTCTGCAGGCTGCTTTTTCCATTTAATTTGATATAAGAATTTTTCTGTCAGTACAGTCCTTATAATACAAATTTCTTTACATCGCCTGAAATAATCAAAAAAATTTCTAATGACCATTGAGTAGCCGTGTCACAAATACGTTTATGTGTTCCCTTATTGTTGGGTGTTCACATCATTTCCAGTTTTCACCTTCCTAGAATAGTAGTAGTACGGTAAAAAGTCTTGTGCAAGTGAGTCTGTCCTTGATTACCTTCCTACAAGTGGGACTACTAGATCAAATGGTAGATATTTTTGAGTGGAGTGGAGCAGATCGTTTATTTAGGAATTGCCAGAAACGGAAATGGTAGGCTGTGAAAGCGGTTCATGAACACTGCTGTAAGCTGCACTTCCCCATTCCTTCCCGTAACTCTAGCCCCAAATTACAGCACTGATCCTGACATTTAAGCCCAGTTAGTCACTCTCCCCTCCAAAATTTGGATGAAGACCTTACTTCTGTGCAGGCAAAAGGCAATGTTACTTCCGTTTCAAACTTTTTCAGTCTGTGTGTTCTAAAATTATAAATTATCCAAAAGAAACATACACCCTCTCTCCTTTCTATTCATATCATTTCACAGCCAGAGGGGTGAGGCAGGGAGGGAAAATGGACCATGAGCATCCCTCCAAGCTGAGGAATGAAGTATTTTGAAAATGTGAGGAATGGCGGTAGCTTGGGGTCATACCTTGACTCATGGCCTCTACTCATTGAGTACAGGACCATTTTGCAGATGAACTAAAGTGGTGGTGAAGCTGGCACTGCCATGGTTCTCACCTTCTGCTGCAGAGCAGAGTTCTGCTCCTAAGCAGAGCAGGCACACCTGGACCTGCAGGGTCAGGACAGTTCCCAGAAGGGCAGCAGAGAGTCCTGAGTTGGTGGCACAAACTCAGCATAAATTCGCTACAGTGCTGAAGACCATGCTGCATCTTACCACCAACCATAACCACAAATGAGTAGCACCTAGCAAATAAACAATACATGCCAAAATAATGTGAAAATGAACACTGAAGTTCCCCTGAAAAAAAAAAGAAGTAAAAAAAGTGCTCTTTTGTGGACTCCAAAATGACCCATTTCAAAACACTGGCTTTCATATAAATATCATACAAACAATTCACCTGCAATTTATTTTGAATTGAAGTTTTATTGTTGTAAAATAGATATCTAATATAAATTTTCCCATTGTAACCATTTTTAAGGGTATAGTTCAGTGGCGTTCATTTCATTTCTGATGTCCGTGCAGTCATTGATTGCCACTATCTATTTCCAAGACTTTTTCTCATGGCCAATTTTGAACTTAGACATAGTGTAACATTTTCTTCTTTGTTCTTCCTCCAGTCCATGAAGCCATGGTCTGGAGATGCTGGTGAAGCAGATGACATAGGGACACACCTTTATTGCTCTTGACAGAATCATGTGCCTTTTGCAGTTCTTGTTAAAAGCCTGTGACTTTTGCCAATTACAGGAGTTTTATGTATCTGTATCAGATGATGCCCGGATGATTGCTGCCCTCAAGGAGCAACTGCCGGAGTTGGAGAAGATTGTCAAGCAAATGTAAGGAGGGGCTTGGCTTTGGGGGTGTGCTTTCATCAAGTAAGTCCCAAAACATCCTTTGCCCACAGGAAAGGTTAAAGCTGGTCTTTCCATAGCCATGCCCTGCTTGATTTGATTTAAGCAGACTGGACCAAGGGCATAGGTGGTGCAGTAAGGCCAGAGGAACAGAAGGACTGAGATTCTGTTCATTCTGTGCTAGAAGGCTGCCAAAAGAAAGCCTGGGAAAGAAAAGATCCTCCTGTGTGGAGTCCAACTCAATAAATGTGGGTCCCTTAGGTTCAAGGCGGTGAATCTGGCAATAACGTGGCCAGCGGCACTTAAAGAAAGTTTGAGGGCAATTACTTATATGGAAAATTCACTGTCTGCTGCCAAAGCTGTTGATGGTGAATATTTGTGTCCTCTCAATGAACCACAAGGTCTTCACATGCTATTACTTGAGCTATAGATTAAATGCAGTATCAGAGAGTGAGTGTGCTGCTAGATAAGACTTTGAAAACTAGAAATCCTGGCTTTGAACATCGGTTCTGCCAGGAATCTGCCTCTGACAAGAGCTGATATCTTTGCTGTCTACCTTTCTGCTTTGATCTATTACTATTAAAATGAGGAAGTTCATATTGCCTCCTGAAAGGATTCTGTGATTGTGATTTCATTTTCTAACATAAGATTAGTTATATGCAAATAAGGCAATTTAATAGTAGCAATGGTATTAAATAATGTGCTTTCTCTACTTCTCGTAGCTCAGAAGATGCAAAGGCACCACAAAAGAAGGTAAATGGCATGAACTTGAACTCTCTGTCTGTGCCCTGTAGAATTACAATTCCCCAGACATATTATATTGCAGTATACATAAAAGTGATTTCTTTTTTGTAGACACAAAATATATTGTCTTAATTTCTTGACTCTGCTTGCTTCTCAGATGTGTCTCCTCTGAGTTGCTAGTGTGCATTGGTCACTCTCCCTTATGGCACTTGCTGTGGTTGTTTTTACAGCACAAGGTTCTTTTGCAACAGTTCAATACAGGTGATGAGAGAGCCCAGAAGCGCCAGCCTATCCGTGGCTCTGATGAAGGTGAGAACCCTCTTTCAACTAACTCATAGTTGTGTAGATTATTTAGAGTCAGGATAATGGTAAGCATCACCTTGGACCCACAGAATAACTTCTTTTGGAGGTGCCCTGTTGCCCTCCAGATGGTTTGCTTGGAGGTGCCTTTTGGTGGCCTGATGATTTATGTCCTTAAACTCTTGTGCCTGGAGCCGAGGTGCCTGTCTACCCTTCCCTGATTCAGCCTCTCCCTGCTTAACCCCTTTCCTGGGAGGAAATGAAGACGATCTCAGGGTCTGGTTGTCAGGATTGCCCACCCCTGGGAAAAGCTGGTGGGAAGGTAGCCGGTGCCTAGTGGGTGCCTAGGAGACAGTGGATCACCAGCATCCTGCCCAGGGACAATGCTCTGGCCCTGAGCACAGCCCTGAGCACAGCCCTGAGCATGGAGGCTTTACATCAGGAAGATCAAGATGCTGGCTTTTGTTTGGTTGTTTAAGATTCTCCAAAGAATCACAACCAAAAATAGTCACAATAATAATGATAAAAATTTCATTTAAAGCTATAAATGAATCTCGTCATTTAGGACTGCCTCTAAACCCAGGAATTACAATACAATAATGGGAATTGATCCCAGGATTTTTGTGTTCAGAGCTGAGCCTCGGGGTGCCATCTCCAGATCTGCTGATCTAAGTCTGCTGAGCTAAATAGCATCCAAGCTTACGTGGCCTGGCCCCAAAGCGCACAAGCCACTGAAGCAAGTGAGCAGGAGTATCAGCACGTGCTGATGGCCCAGGCGGAAGCCCTCCTGTGTGCAGAGGTGTGAATGGTGGCTCCCCACCGCCACACAGGGTAGCAGTGATCTGTAAATTGCCTACAGTGTAGTACTTCAGACCCTGAACATCAGCCTGAAGACACTCTCCATTTTTTCCCATGACCTATTTGTGGGGTTTCACCAATATCTCTTGTTCTTTTAATTGGACTTGGCAACCATATGTGCACCTATTCTTAGACCAATGCTAAGGTAAGCAGTTTAGAAGGGGCAGGCATGGGGTAAATGAGTACGAATATATATAGTAATAAAAATGGCAAAATGATGCAAATTGGAGAGGATGCCTAAACATTTTTCATAACTACAGTTTTATTGAAAACTCTTAAGACTGATTTACTACCTTGTCACTGCCTTTGCATAGTTCTGTTTAAGGTCTATTGCATGGACCACACCTACACAACCATTCGGGTGCCAGTGGCCGCCTCGGTGAAGGAAGTCATCAGCGCCGTTGCCGACAAGCTAGGCTCTGGGGAGGGCCTGATCATAGTCAAGATGAGTTCCGGAGGAGGTAACAGCCTTAATCGCATTTTGGGCTCTGCAAAACGGGACTTTCCATCCAAGCAGAAACTATGTAAGAAGTTAGTGTGGTCATGTGAGGCTCACCCGGAGGATGAACTGGTGCTTATGTATGCTTCCACTAATAACAGAAACAGTATGGGTAGAGGCGGGCTGGGTTTCTAATGTGCCCTATCTTGTAGGTACCCACTCTAAACCAGAATGACTGGAACTGAGGACTCTCGTGTAGATGCTGGCCTGGAGTTCTTTCAGTTTAAACTCTATTCAAAAAAGTTTTAGGCCTTGGAGCCCTGAGAAATATGGACCCTAAGAGGAAATCTAGCTGGACAAGCTCAAGGCCATGGGTTTCTAGAAGTCCAAAGTTGGAAGTGGTCAGAAGCTAGTTCTTTGAAACCGATGATGGTTTTTCTCCTTACTCAGTAGAGAGGCTAGGAGCCTGGCTCAAATGAAATGAGGAATATTTTTCCCCCACGGGATTACAGTTCCTTTCACTGTCCTTGATTACATGGTGCGTTTCTGAAATGTCATTTATTCATTCATTGCATATGTACTGGCCACAGTGTGGCTGTGAAGGAAAGAATGAGTTAGACACAGCTCACGTCCCCAAGTCGTTCCCAGGCCAGGGAGGAGGCAGATGGTGAGTTAAAACAATTACAGTTCATGCTGGCAAGAGTTTTAGGAATGACCACATATTGTAGTGAGAGACTAGAGGAAGCAGCAGTGAGGTTCATTTCTCCGGTCATGATTTGACAGCCATCTGGGGGAATCCTTCAGGAACAGGTGAGCCATTTCCGTCATGTTTTAAGGTGAATGATTCCATTGATGGAGGATTTTTAAATGCATGTTGGATTTTAAGATCTCCCTTCCATTTCAGCTCCAGTTGCACAAGGCCCAGGACATCTGCCCTCACTGACCCCTTGTCACCTTCCCATAGATATCCCAGGTCCCACCCTCACTTTCTTTAGGTCTTTACCCAAATGTCAGTGTCTCACTGAAGCTCCCTGCTTCGTTTGCTTCATTCCCTTTCTAAACTGTTAACTTCCTCCCCTTACACATGCTTCCCAGCCCCCACTCCTGCGAGACTTATTTCTCCTTGTCTTCTTACTTTCTAATCTATTTCTTTTCTTTATTGTTGGCGTCTCCCACTATGATATAACGCTTTTTGGAGTGGGATTTTTTTTTTTCTGTATTGTTCCCTTCTGTCTCCCCAGTGCCTGGAGCAGTTTCTGGCATGCAGTAAATACAAAATAAATATTTATTAAATGAACTAATTTTTTAAATTTTTTAATTTTTTGACATGTTCTCATCTGAAGAACTAATTTTTTAATGTGGGAGGAGGCTTAATCTAGTTAATGCTATTGCCCTCCAAATTAGGGAATAAGTGAAAAAACAATAGTCAATTTTGCATCTAAAATCATGTGAGGTCTCAGAAACCTCCAAAGTTTTTAAAAAGTGATCTTTATATGTCCAAAGTCCTGGGTGTGATTACCATCTAGAAACATAACTTGTGAGATAAATAGCAAATGCAGGTTTTACATACTCAGTAATTATGGTTGCAGCACAAAACTGGGTGAATTCACCCTCTGGCATCTCTATTCCTGTTTTGTGGCCATTTCTGATGGCATCCTGAGTGGCGCAGGGCTGCATGAATGCTGTCTTTTTTATTCCGTGGATCCCTTCAGTACTCTATTTTATGCAGTCGCTCTGCGTGTCCCAGTAATTCACCAAGCTGGCAATTTGTTGGTGTGATTAGGGCAGTGCAGCAAATCTCAGATGTATTTAATAGGCAATCTCATGCTTTTTATGTTCACAGAAAAGGTGGTGCTCAAACCTAATGATGTTTCAGTATTTACGACGCTCACCATTAATGGACGCCTGTTTGCTTGCCCGCGAGAGCAATTCGATTCACTGGTAGGTGTGGATGGCCTGCTCAGAGCAGCATTGCAATCAGAAAAACTTGTCTGGAGCCTAATTTTGCAGTCACACTGAACCCAGTGGCTAAAAAATCTTGAATGGTACTTAGCTTTTTCTTTTTCTGCAGTCTATTAGGTAAGCCTCAGGTGTTCATCTGAGATGCTCAGGGCTTTTGATTTTCTTTTGTGGAAATTAGCCAAGTAGCACCACTATTAGGGCATAATTCAGCTTTCAGAACTGTTTGTTGTAATTTGCCTCATTGGTATGTCCCCAGTTTAAATACTAATGTTAAGAATCTGAATACTTATACCAGGATGGAAATAATTTTTCTAAAGCAAGATATCACTATTTTTCAGGCTCCTTTGCATTATGGCAAAGCCACCATCTGGTCTAAGAGAAATGCTGTTCCCCGAAAGCACTTTCTCTACCTTATGCAGAAAATGCCAGAGGCCAGACCCTTCCCTAAGTCTCCAGAAACGCTTGTTACCCAGCATACAGACAGATCTTTCTGTGAAGAAAGGACTAATAGGCCCATACTAATAACGGAGTAGCCTGCTCTCTTTTAAGCGGGTGGTATTGTCCATTTCTATTTATCCTACCAAAATTTGGTATGGAAGTGAGTAGCTAGTAACATATCTTAGAAAGCCTAGAGGGCCAATTCAGAGGGTAGAGAAACTGGTTTCTTCAGTCTTTGGATACACGGGGTTTCTCCTTTAAGGAAGGCACAAGACAAGAGCTAGAGGTAAACCACATCCAATTTTAGGGAGAGAGTTTACATAAGGGATGCATGAGTAGGTTTCAAGATTAATCAGATCAGCTCTTATAGGTATCAAGATTCTCTTCCTTGGACTTTTTAGAGGTTGTTTCGGGCTCATCATAATCCTGATTTTTTGTTTTAAAGAGTACCATTTTGTACACTCCAGTGAGGATAGGTGGATTTTTACCATATTTTGACTTCACCTGGAGAGGAACTTAGCAAATGTGGCATTAGTTTTCCTGCTAATCCCTCATCCATCACAGCCTATAAGCACACTCACCTTTCCTCAACCACCAGCCTTATAAGATCTGAGTCTGCCCCTAGCCTTTTCCGTATATTTTTTCCAGTCATCTACACTCATAGCTTTCTAGATAAATATTTCTCAATACTGAGGGATTGAAAAAAAAAAAAGTGTCATAAATGAGTCGTGCTGCCCTCTCCTGGAAAGCAAAGCCCTAAAAAGCCAGACCCACTGCAGCCCCTTCAAAGGTGCTATGTGACCTGTTACTGCACGGGTGCTGGGGACTCTCTTGCCAGCGGGTTCTTGGCCGCAGTGCCAGATGACGTGGCACAGAGACAGGGAGTGTGGACTGTCTTCAGCTCCCTGTGGTGTCTGATACTAACTTTCTAAACCTCTGTTTGTTGGCACACAGTCCTGCAGCCTTCCAAGTTCTTAGTCCTTGCTTGTCCTCTGTTTTACGGCCTCTTTCGTTGGAAGAAATGTTCTCTGCATTGAGTACCCTGGGCATGAACTTCTTCCCTATCAGCGCTCTGCCATTCATTGTGCTGTGAGTGGCCAAACCTTACCTGCCTCACATAACTGTGGACAGGGAGCTCCTTCTCTGGCTTTCTAAAGATTCCCTTTCAGGACAGCCCATTCAGGAGGAGTCGCACAGAGGATGACCCTGCGGTAGAGAATGTTGGCCACACTCTCTGATCCACCCACACATGCCTCTGCAGGGTCTGCTCTGCACCTGGGGCTGTGCTGGCTTCTGTGAGACACTAAACCCAGAGCCTCTATCTTTACCGCAGTTACGCCCAAGCCAGAGAGATGAGACTAACACAAGCAGCCTGGAATAGACCAAGTCTTAGTGTTCAATCTTAGTCTTACATTGCGTGGTCTACAATAGAATTAGTAGAGTGCTGGCAAGTCAGCCTCGTGGTTAAGGGTTCAGATTCTGAAACTTTACTCTCTTCACATTTTATTTAAGTATAAATGTCAGTACAGAGCAAATTCCTATAAAACTCCATTGTACTGTAATGTGATTCTACTTTTATCCATTCACTGGTTCCTGAGACTTTTACTTAGTACCTGCCACATCATCGCAGGTGTTGTAGATGGTTCTGGCTCTGAAATGGTCTTGAAGACAAATCCATCATAGTCCTTGGACCTCAGTGAACAAACAGTGTAGTGAGGGACCCCAGCATGTGATCAGTGAGGATGCAGCGTAACAAGTGCCACAGCAGAGCTAGACACAGAGGGTGTGGGAGCACGAGGAAAGGAAGATGCTCTGGGTGGCTCACCTTAGCCATCTCCTTGTCACTGACAATCTGCACATCCCTTTTATGTCTTAGTTTCCTCATCTGGAAAATGGGAGGATAACAATGCTGTTCTCCCAATTACCCCTCTCCAGCCTTAGCAAAAAAATCATGGCTCAAAAACCGTGGGGAGAAAATGCATGGGAGTTCTGTGTCTGTACGTAGGCAGCTTTCAGATCTGTCTGGGCAATGCAGGCCCCACATAAGCTCTGCTGTGCCTTATCTGTAGGACATTTCCACAGAGCTGTGTACAAGAAAATGGCCCAAGGAGACACTTCCCTGGGGTCCAGGGTGAGCGTTTACATTCCCCACTTCTAAGAGAGAAGCACCTTTTGCTGCTCAGATTGCCTCTTCCTTGGCTCAAGGAAGGGGTCAACCTGCCCTTTGCCGGGAGGGAGACTTGGTGAGCCCTGCCCACTGAAAGAAAAGTTGAGGCTCAACAGAGCTTTCTGTTGCTCTCAAAAGGGATGCAGGAGTGATAGACCAGCATCCACGACTAAAAGAACTTTGCATATTTCTTAATATTAGACTCTTCCTTGTGTTGTTAGGTAAACTTATCCACCTTATGTAAAGTTATAAAGCCTCAAGGAGAAGAAGGAGCGAGGTGGACTGGGAATCTCCAATCCTGAGGAGAGAGCGAACAGCAGGAATAACATAGGAGGGGCAGCTCCACAGAGCAGCAGAGGCGCTGTGTTCACCGCAGCTGCAGGAGGGAAGGAAGAACGTGCAGGGCCAGTTTGATCCTCTGAGAGGCAGTCCTAACTCCTAAAATGTATAAGCTTCCTCAACCTTTTTTACCTGGGACCTACCCTGGTTGAAATCAGTCTCCTCATTTGCTTCCATATGCTTCTTGCCCATCAGCTTTGGTTTGTTCCCTAATATTTAAAACTTTGGAATCACTTTTCTTCCCTGTCCCCTGTCCCCTGCATAGAGTAAATTGGGAGCAACAGTATTTAGCTCCTACATCCAGGTATTGTACTGATCACAGTTTTCTGTGTATTTGCATTGCTGCAGCACTTCTAGAAAGTGAACTGATTTGGGGGAGAGGACCTCCTTTGTGCCAGGCACTGTATTTACGTGATTCACTGAAATCATTCCTATCCAGTTGTCTTAACAAGCCTAGGGATAGGTATCATGGCCCTAGTTTACCAGAGCTGGAAACAGACACTCAAGAGATTAGGGAATCAATCCAAGTCTATGCAGTTAGAGTAGGGTTTATATTCACAGTCACTTGCGCTCTATAGCTGACACTCACCTGGTCTATTATCTAGTCTATTACAAAACACAACGTCCTAATCTGGTACACGAATACGTGCTACTAACTGTTCACGCTGTCCATGGGGACTCCCTGTGCTCTCTGCTCCTGCCAAGCAAGTTTCATGACAGCTTCCCCACCTTCATGCCCTTGTCGCCATCCTTCCACCCCAAGGGACCATCCTGGATGCTCAGGGAAAACCTTGCTATTCTGACCTGCCCGAGCTTGTCTCCTTCATCTTTTAAAGCCCAACTTCTTCAAGATCCTGTTCAGACCACACATTCATTCCAAATACCCAATAACTTCCAAAAAATCCGTTCATGTTCCCCTCCTGTTTATCTCTGTACCTGGGTGTCACCTGTGTTGTTGCTTCTGTCTCTTTATATGTGCAGATAAGGACCAGCAGCAGATGCTGTCTGTGTGGAGAGCTGTATGGGCCAGACAGGGTTGATTCCCTTCAACTGTAAGCTTGCTTGGTCCTCTCCTAGACTGTAAACTTCCAAATGCAAGGACCATCTACCCGCAGAACATGTAATTTCCCTAGTGCCCAGAATGCAGTGGGCATTTGTAGAATACAATGATGATGAAAATGATGATGGATCTTGTATAATATTAGGACTTCTGACATGGATAGTATCTAAATATAGTTAGCATCATTTTGTTTTTATTTTTTATTTTATTTTATTTATTTTTTATTTTTTGGAGATGGAGTCTTACTCTGTAGTCCAGACTGGAGTGCAGTAGCACTATCTCGGCTCACTGCAGCCTCACCTCCTGGGTTTAAGCAATTCTTCTACCTCAGCCTCTCGAGTAACTGGCACTACAGGCACATGCCACCATGCCCAGCTAATTTTTGTATTTTTAGTAGAGACAGGGTTTCACCATGTTGGCCAGGCTGGTCTTGAACTACTGACCTCACGTGATCCACCTACCTTGGCCTCCCAAAGTGCTGGGATTACGGGCGTGAGCCACTGTGCCAGGCACTTTTGTGACTTTTGGAACTTTGTAATGTATATGTTGCCTATTTAGATATAAATCTATTGCATTATACATGCACTTCCCATACCTGCGTCTCATTCATCTTCCTAAGTAAAAACACTTTAGATCATTTCTCATAAAATAAAACTGAGATAAACAAGTCAGATGGAAACTTTTAGTGAGGGGTCTTCCAGAAAGTAGCAGAGTTTGGTTTTCTAATGTCTAGCCCCAAACACCATGACCATGCGAATAACATCCTCAGCTCAACATCTGCCCAAGAGTAGAGGAATCGGACATCATATGTAACCTCAGTTCACAGAGCTTTCCACCCCCTCATGACCCCAGGCACTGTGTCCCAAGAGATGGAGAGGCAGCAGTGTTACCATGGCCACCGGCAGTCGGAAGTAGCACTGTGGATGAACGTCCCAAACTGCCATGCCATTACCTGCTTTACAGCAGCTTCAGTGGGAAATAGGAGAAAAAAGTCTCCCAGGACTTCTTCCGTTTTTACCAGGGAAAAGAAGAGTTTCCAGGGACCTCCCAGGCCCGAGTGGAAGAGAAGAGAACCTCCGCAGGTCACTCTTCACTGAATCTTATTTGCCGCGGTTCACATTTTTCGGTCAGTGGAATTGATGATAATGATGATTGGTGACTATACAGATGACACTGAAGCAACTAGCGTTGCGAGCAGAGGCATCTCTCATCAGAGTTTCCAGATATTCCTGAAAGCATCCATCTCCAGAATCCTTTCCCCTCAGAAACTCCTAAAAGCTTTCAGTGCTAAATACTTGTCTGTGTTGAGTTTCTGATATATTTTTGCATTATTATTCATAGACTCCCTTACCAGAACAGGAAGGCCCAACTATTGGAACAGTGGGAACTTTTGAACTGATGAGCTCCAAAGATTTAGCATACCAGATGACAATTTATGATTGGGAACTCTTCAACTGCGTGCATGAGGTAAGATGCAGGATCAGATGTGTTAGGAGCTCAGATAGCAAGGATAAAGGCTGCTGGCATTGCTTAGTTTTGTAAGTGCTAATATGTGCTACAATATGGAAACCACATGACAATTCTTTTGCATACTGAGTTTATAAATAAAGCCTGCTATAAAGCCTTTGAGTATTAAAGAAAAATCTTTACAGTATGCCATGTCTTCCTGTGTATATTAAGCCAGTAAAACCTAGTTTATATTTATATATTTAACAAGCCTCATGGAAGCCTTTCAAATCTGATTGAATTCACATTTGCTGACCAGTAAAACACTGTCTTGACAAATAGAGAAACCTAGCTGGTGTTTTGATTTAAAAACAAATAAGCGAAATTGTTTTCCTTTCTTTTCTAGCTGGAGCTAATCTATCACACATTTGGAAGGCATAATTTTAAAAAGACCACAGCAAACTTGGATTTGTTCCTGAGGAGATTTAATGAAATTCAGTTTTGGGTCGTCACTGAGATCTGCCTTTGTTCTCAGCTCAGCAAGCGTGTTCAGCTATTAAAAAAATTTATTAAGATAGCAGCCCAGTAAGTATATTTAGCTTGGAAAGAGAAAAAAAATGTTGAGCTGTGTTTTCATTTTGTCTTCTTAGACTACACCTTAAAAAGAAAAGCAGGATCTAGGAATTGCTAGAGGGCCACACACAGGGTCTTAGGAATAACCGAACTCTTGTAATGGATCTCTTCTAGATTTTGTAGCATTTAACATCAATAGATGAATTAACTTCTTACAGCACTGATGCTGGAGTCGAAGTTGTGACCTCTCTTTACTCTTTGCTTTCTTCTCAGACGGTTTTGCCTCCTTTAGTTTAAAGATTCCTTCCGTAAACAAAGTTCCCTTATACTTCGAAAGTTCAGTTGAAAAGGATCTTGAAGTCAGTGTCCAGCATGACACATTCTCATCAGTAGAGGGCAGTGCAGCATGCATGAACAGCAGCACATCCAGCCCAGCCAGAATTAAATCGGTAAAATGCATGCAAGCTAACCTGGTACATGAAAATCATCACTGTAAACATCAGAAAAAGAAGCTTCTATCTTATAAATATTCTATTAAACAGCACTTCATGGGAAACAATTTTTTTACTGCAGGGGCCAGTTAGAGTTCTCCCTGACATGAATTTAATCTTCTCCTGCTATTTAGATATGCCTGACAACCTCCTGTTTACTTCCATGTTTTTGGTATCACCACAGTGCTAAAAATAAAATGCTAAATGTGGCCTATGGCTGTGAGACTTCTTTCCTTTCTAAATGCAGGGAGCTCTAGCACACAGGAAGGCTGAGAGCACAAGTGACCCCAGCTAGACAATTTTCTTGACCCAAAATCAAACATGGAGTTTGATTTCCTGGGCTAAACAAAGAAGTAAAGGCTGCTTGACATTTTATAGATATCAGTTTGCCAGATGCCTGAAATTATTTGCCAACAACTTGAGGGTTCAATAGAATACCAAATCCCTTGGATTCAAAAGCTGCTGTTAATATGGCAAAGCTGGCTATTTTAAGAAAGGTTTGGTAAAATGGTGCCTATGAATTTCTGGTTCAGAATATAGCCACTTTCCCTGGTAGCCTGAACAGCCTTATGGCAAGGGACAAATGCCTTGACGTATTTGGAATGAGCTGATTATGGAAACTATGACAAGATGTGCTTTCCCGTTAGAAGAAGCACATTCTCTCTCTTCACCTTAGCCTGGCAGTGTCCAATGCAACAAGAAGAGAGAGGCAATCTGCACACAAATGTGGGAAGCCAGAAAAGCTTTTGGGGCCTGATCCTGTTATTTTACAGAGACAACATGGGTGAGCCTTTCAGAACACCCAGGACTTTTTTTTTTTTTTTAAGTTTTTGCTTTTCTTATCCCTCTCCCTTCTGTTTATGTGAACGAGTAGGTGGACTTGGCCTTCAATATACATTAGTTTATGTTATTTAACCATTATTAAGCCCTGTGCTAAGTTTACTGTCCTATAGGAGAAGCTGTTTACACAGCCCAGCTGAAGAAGACTGCAGACTTTTTAAATCCAAGATCTACAAGAATGAGGTTGAAACCTCGTGACAGTAGCATCTGTTTTACTTGATATTTTTAGAGAACTTCAACATATTTGGTTGAAGCTCTTTGCCTACCCAGAGCTGTGTGAAGTTGGTGG
Source organism: Papio anubis (assembly GCF_008728515.1). NCBI lineage: Eukaryota > Metazoa > Chordata > Mammalia > Primates > Cercopithecidae > Papio > Papio anubis. Next base: position 56,712,987 of record NC_044985.1, read on the forward strand.
AAGCAGATGTTATTATTCCTCTGTTTACATTGGCGGAGACTGAGACATAGAGACATTTCATGACTTACATAGGGTGACAAAGTTAGCTGATAACAAGGCAGTGACTAGAAAGGCAGGTCTACAGCCCTGCATTTATTCTTTCAAGATCACATAATGAGACAAAGGCAAACACATAGATGCCATCGTACACCTGCCTTTAACCCAGGTGTCTTCTAAATAACCTTCAGCCCCTGAACTCAGACCCATTGTCCCAGCACACCAGTGGGAGCATACACACTAGCTTGTCTGAAATATGTTCTCCCTCTCCACACAGACAATTTAAGAATTACTCTTTGCTACCTTTGCAATGGGTAGCAAATGCAACAATTTAATCTTTTTCAAAAATGTTAATCCAAACAGGATTTCATTATGATATAGTCAGTTTCAGTACCCATATTGATTCAGGGTGAAGGATTGATGCTTATTGCAAAATGAATTCTTTCCCTTTTCAGGGACCTGGTATGAAGAAGTTTGGGATTCCTTTTTCTAAAAAATTAAACCAAGTACCTGTGTTAAACATCATCATTCTAATAAGAATTTCTGTTTTTTTCCACATGTCTCATTCCCAAACATATCTTCATAAAAGCTAATAATGGCATAAGTACAGATTCAAAATGATCAGCTTCATTGATGTCAGTAAAACACAGAAAAGGTTATTTTTTGGTCAGTTGTTTAGGTTACTTCTCAGCTTTAAAATTCCTTGAGATTAAGTGCCCAGCCTATAGAGATCACACCTTGTAAGTCAATATTTTTCAACAAACTAGAAGCATTTGCATGGCAGGTAGAAGCCATGGTGGCTGCAGCTGTGAGACTCCCTTAGTGCCCTCTCAAGCTGCCAGAGGAGGGTATCCACCTTCAGGCTGAAGGTCTAGAAATCTCCAAGGACATCTCACCTTTTTTCTTTCCCCATGAGATATTTCCCTCTAGGTCCAACAAGGCTTTTAGCAAGTTTGGGATTATAATAACAACCCCTAGGGTAAGTGTCTTTAAATTCCTTCTCAAATCCCAAACCTCAATGGCCAACGTCTTCCAGCTTTCTAAAACCACAGTGAGAAATCAAACAGCAGAACGTGGTCACCCAAGTGGAACTTTTACAGTGCATTAAATCTATCATTGCCTGTTCTCGTAAATGAGTCCTGACAAATATTAATGACTATCAGAAAAACAGAACTCCAATTTTTTTTTATCTCACTCAGAAGTAACATTTTACTCAAACACACATCTCTTGTGTTTCAGCTGTAAGGAGTATAAAAATCTGAATTCCTTTTTTGCCATCGTCATGGGACTAAGTAACGTTGCTGTGAGCCGCTTGGCACTAACGTGGGAGGTAAGCTTCAGCTGGGATCCAGCTGTGACTTTTGCCTTAGGAATAAAAACACAGGCTCACCAGTGAGCTTTTTAATAGAAATATCACTCACACTAGTATAACAATGGGAAAGGTGGGATACTTGGAGGGAGGTGACCTGTCTCCTTTTTCCAGTTGCCTCAGAGGGAGAATTTTTAAAAGATATTGTCCTTTTGTGTATGGAGAGTGGGGGAGAGGAGGAGATGTCTGCTTCTTGATATACACAATGTAAATAAAAATAAGTCCAGTTCCTAAGTATAACATGAAGGACCCACATTGCTTGGAATGACTTCATAAGTTTTGCTCATAGATTCTATTGTTCTCTGAAATGTCTGCTTGTTGCTTTTGCCATAAATCTTATCTTTAATTGAAAGACGACAGAAGATCCATTTTTATCCAAGTACTCATTTTGCTTCTGGAAGGAAGAGCCAGGAAGCCAACTGTTTGCAGCAGTTGAGTACTAAGTGTCTCCTCACCACCTGGCAGACTCCTCTCCGCGGAGAGGAGCAACAATTGGCTAATACTCAGTTTGGGGCAAAAGTGAGGCAGGTGTGTTGTGAGTTTCTGTAGCAAATATAATGAGTGGTTTGTCGAGAGTTGGGTATTCAAGCTAGAAAACATCTTCATTTATTATTAGCTTTGTACTCAAAATGTGCTTGACCTCTTACACATGGCATATAGTTGAAGAAATACTAATCTCTAATAGAACATACATACAGAAATAGACTCATGCTAAAAATAAAAAAGTGTGTGTAAGTGGGACACAGAAAGAGGGCAAGGAGTATATATTAGAGACCCAACTTGCAATGGTGCTTAAAGGCAGCTGTTTGCATCTCTGAATGCTTTTCTGAAATTATTTTCTTCCCCATGTCCCTCTTGCAACGATTTTCTTTTCCCGTCCCTCCTAAATGTTTCCATTGTTTGTAGAGCAGGTCCTCACAAGTCCTTCTGTCTTGGGTTTCTCTTAAAATTCCAGGCAGATGCAGCACACAGCAGCTCATCCCCTGAATATAGGAATGAGGGAATTGGTGAGGCCTGCGTGCCACGCAGCTATATCATCTTCCAGCTAGTAAAAGGACGGAGCTCGTGCTGCCAAGAGATCTAAGCACAAAGCCGTACTGCAGCTCCCTCATTTTATAGCCCAAGGTTCTTGGGATCGCTGGAGACCTAGGGTCCTCCTGCAAAGAGTGTGCCTTCCCCAGTCAGCTTCCAGCCTCTAATCCCCCTGCCACAGAGTCCAAATGAGTTGGTTGGGAACATTTTCAAAAACCGTAAAGCCTCGAAGGGTCCAAGGAGGCCAGGTGTGGGTACCACAGGTCAGCAGCCAGACAGTAAGAACAGAGCGTGCGAGAAACACTCTCTGAACCCCCTTTCCCAGTCTAAAGAAAAAAATAGGAGGCTGCTGAAGAGGGTGCAAGCAGCAAAAGGAGATAGCTAACTGGCCAGTCCTTCAGCTTCACTAGGGATAGGAGTTCTGTGAGTCTCTGAGCTTCTGTTTTCAGCACTGAATGTTGCTGCGAAGAGGAAATTATCCTTTCATCATTTATAAGCCTTTATTTTTTAAGGTGAAGTATAATTATATAATTCTGTAGGGGAGATTTCATTCCTAAGCACCTTTGATTCTAGTTTATATACCTGCACGTGCTGAGAAAACCTCCCAAAAGCCTCCCATGCAACTCCATTGAGTACCACAGTGACCACGCAAGCAGTGCGAGAAATGGCGCCTGGCCTCACGGAACTAGGGGATACGTGTGGAACAGCCAAGGAACAAAATAGAAAAGAAAGCCAGAGCGAACAATAAAGGGAAGGGCTCAAAACTGAGCAGGAAGACCAAGCTGAGATGAAGCAAATGAAAATTACCTGGAGCACACACAGTCTCTCAGCCTCAGCCCTGGTGACATCTGGAGCAGGACAGCTTTTGGTCGTGGAGACGTATTCTGTGTTGTAGGACAATTAGCAGCATCCCTGGCCTCTCCCCAGCACATGCCGGAAGCACCTCTTACCACGCACCACCCCGGCTGTGACAACAAAAAAAAGTGCCTGCACACATTACCAAATGCCTCCTGGATTGGCAGCAGGGCCCTACTGAAAACTCTGCTCTAGAAGCGTGGGGGGTGGATACATAATAGTATTGAAAATGAAAGAAACATTTTTTTTTATTACCCTGTGCCCTACTGTCTTTGACCTAAAAGAAAGCTAAGAAAGAGAACAGATGACAGAGGTCTAGCCAAAAACATAATCCACTCTTAATTTTTTAAATGGACTATATTCAGTAAGTCCATGTTTTTGCATAACTTGGATATCTGGATACTCTGTGTGGGGTGAGATCCTGGCATCCTCTGATGCCCATCCCAGCTTTCAGCCATCTGAATAGTCCCCTCTAAGTGAGGACATCAGGTTTTCCTGAACTATAACTTGAAATGCCAGAAAAATGAGTTTGGAGGATATACAGAAGACTAGTTTTTAGAAACAAAAATCAGAGTTTTACAGATGTTTAAATGGAAATATGACAAACTGAGATAGGAAAGAGAAAGAGCCAAGAAGAGCCGTTCTGTGGATTGCAGAGGCCCAATTGGTGAATCAACTGTTGAAGGTAGGCTTTGCTGTTCAAAGCCTCCTCCCAGATGACCCAGGAGTCTCTGAGGCCCAGGGGTTGGTTGATGAGTTCCTAGTCCTGGGACAGGAAACATATCACATAGCTCTATCTTGGCTTGGCCTCGTCAGAAGAGAGAAGTGAAAGGTTCGGCTTTACTGAAAACTCAGGAACTAAGTAAAGTAGGAACCAATAAATTGCAAGATGATTCAGTATTCATCTATTGGTGTAGATATATGGGTGCAGTAAGTGGTGTTGAATCATTTGCCAAAATAAAAACATGAGAAATCAGTAAATTGATAGAACTGTCCAATTTTGTACTATAGGAAGGCATGTGGGAGAAATAAATGCTCGTGTAGAAAAGCATGGCACATGTGAGAGACGAGACAGCAGAAAAGGAGGCAGGGGATGTGAATTACAGGCTCTAATGAGAAGCAGCTGTGTGACTCTGGGCTAGTCATTGAAACTGTGAGACTTAATTTTTTCCATCTGTAAAACACAGGCTTAATCTATTCAAATGAATATTTAGGGAGTACTATGTACCCAGTACTTTTTTAGGCACTGAGAAAAATGTCAGTAAACAAAACGAATAAAAATTCTTATTCTCATGTTGTTTACCTTGTAAGGGAGGAGGAGGGTTGCAAGAGATAGTTTCATACGCTCTTTTATTGCTAATATTCTGTAATCTAAATTCCTGATTGTGGGAATCAGAGAGTTTTAAAAAGTGTAGGGGGAGGTATATTCAGACCTCTTATAGTCTGGGGAATGCAGTCCTCTTCATAAATCATCCAGTTCAGAAAACATTATAAAAGCAGTAACTCCAAAGCATTCACAGTTACTTTTGGTTCAATTAGGTTAAAGACGTTTAAAAGGCAAGTTCTCTATATTCTGGAAGATTATTCTCAAATGACAGGACAGATTACAGTCTGGCCTGTCTCAGAGATGTTTGATTAAGAGCCAATAGAAATATATTTCCCCTAGAAATGGTAACCCATGATACATATCTAGATATTGAATCTGACATATGCGTGTGGCATTTTCATTTCATTAACAGAAACTGCCAAGCAAGTTCAAGAAGTTCTATGCGGAGTTTGAAAGTTTAATGGTAAGTGACAGTGGCTTCTTTATTCTGTTCACTGTCTACATTAATCCAATTTCTGATTAGCTGAATTGAAGTTCTCATTTCGGAAATTTTATCTGTCCTTGTATGACTTTAAGAAGTTTATGATCCCTTTTAGTGCTGCTAAAACAAGCATGTCTGACTAATGAATGGCACCCTCAGGAACTAACTTAAAGAGGACTTATGTCCCGCATAAGGTCAATTTGTATAACTAAGAAAAGCAGTGTAATAGGGTCCTGTCCATCCAGCTCAGGTTGGCTATGGATTGGAAGCTGCATTTTCCTTGGCTTGCCAAAATTATTTTTCCCCATTGACTGGGAGGTGTTAGACAGAAAAGGAGTGAGTTGGGCTTGCTGGGAGTGATGGGCAGGTTTCAGAGGGCAAATCGGGACAGGGATCAGCCGTGCAGGGCAGAGAGTGAGTGACCCAGACACCCGGGAAGAAGGTGGGCCTTCAGGAAAAGGGGGATCTTGCAGTAGAGGTTTCATTTTGCTTTCAAAGGAAATCTCTTGCCTTGGCTCCTGTAGGCGAATCTCCTTTTCAAACAAGAAAGGGAAAAAAAAAATTTTTTTATGCCATAAATGAAGATATTTTAAAACACAAGTCAGGCCGGGCCCAGTGGTTCATACCTATAATCCCAGCACTTTGGGAGGCCAGGAAGGGTGGATCACTTAAGGTCAGGAATTCGAGACCAGCCTGGCCAACATGACGAAACCCCGTCTCTATAAAAAATACAAAAATTAGCCAGATGTGGTGGCCTGCACCTGTGGTCCCAGCTACTCAGGAAGCAGAGATGGGAAGATCGCTTGACCCAGGAGGTGGGGGCTACAGTGAGTAGTGATTGGGCCACTGCACTTCAGCCTGGGTGACAGAGTGAGACCCCGTCTCAACACACACACACACACACAAATACAAATCAATTTGTGTAAGTCTACCTTTCTTTTGTAGCTATATTTGATTCAGAAATACAGTTGAGCCTTGAACAACGCAGAGGTTAGTGGCACTGACACTTCCTCCACCCCCATGCAGTAGAAATATTGAGTATAACTTTTTATTATTATTATTATTTTGAGTCTGGGTCTCACTCTGTCACCAAGGCTGGAGTGCAGTGGTGCGATCATGGCTCATTGCAGCCTCAACTTCTTGGGCTCAAGCAATCCCCCCACTGTAGCCTTCCAAGTAGCCTCCCAAATTATTTTTTATTTTTTTAAAAATACAGGTCTTGGCCGGGCGCAGTGGCTCATGCCTATAATCCTAGCACTTTGGGAGGCCAAGTTGGGCAGATCACAAGGTCAGGAGATCGAGACCATCCTGGCTAACATGGTGAAACCCCGTCTCTACTAAAAAAAAAACAAAAAAAATTACCATGGTGTGGTGGCAGGCACCTGTAGTCCCAGTTACTTGGGAGGCTGAGGCAGGAGAATGGTGTGAACCTGGGAGGTGGAGGTTGCAGTGAGCCCAGATCGCACCACTGCATTCTTGCCTGGGGGACAAAGTGAGACTCCGTCTCAAAAAAAAAAAAAAATTGGGGTCTCACTTAGGGTCTCACTATTTTGCCCAAGCTGGTTATGAACTCCTAGGCTCAAGGGATCCTCCTGCCTTGGCCTCCAAAAGTGCTGGGATTATAGGCATGAGCCAGCATGCCCGGCCCAATCATAACTTATGACTTTCCTCAAATTTAACCACTAATAGCCTACTGTCGACTAGAGGCCTTACTGATAACATACAGTCAATTAACACATACTTTGTATGTTATATGTATTATTATGTACTATATTCTTACAATAAAGTAAGTTAGAGAAAAAATGATACGACAATCATAAGGAAGAGAAAATGTACTGACTGTTCATTAAAGGAAAGTGGATCATCATAAAGGTCTTCATCCTTGTCCTCTTCTTGTTGAGTAGGCTGAGGAAGAGAAGGGGTTGTTGGTCTTACAGTGTCAGGGATGGCAGAGGCAGAAGAAAAGCCATGAATAAGTGACCCACACAGTTCAAACCTGTGTTGTTCAAAGGTCAGCTGTACCTGACTGTGGGGTGACAAGGCAGGTGTAATAGGAGGTAACGAAGGGTGGTGTATGTGTCACCAGTCATTATCATCATCTCTTTTTCTCTCCTAAGGACCCTTCAAGGAACCACAGGGCCTACAGGCTGACGGTAGCTAAGCTGGAACCTCCTCTCATCCCCTTCATGCCTTTGCTCATTAAAGGTAATCCTAATAAGATGCGCAGGCCATAGCAGGTGATGAGTATTTGGGGGAGGGAAATGAACAATACCTTGATAAGATTGATTACTTAGGGAAAAATGATCGATCCCAGCCTTCTGCCGTCTTTGTCATCTCCTCTTAGCCCTGACTTTTCGGAAAGGGTTGGAAAGATGACTGGAGGAGCAGGGATCCACGATTTGGAAAACTTGTTAGTGTAACAGAAGATTAGTTTAAAAATTTTACTAATCTCAGGTGAAGTGATTTAGAAAGTTAAACACCTAGCATTAAAGGAACTATTGTCAGCTTTTTTCAGCTGTAGTGTTATGCAAATCTGCCAGCATAATCTAATGGTGCTATTGTGCTTTCTTAGTATGACATATTTCCATTAGTGATTAGAATGTGGCTTTTATTTCTTTACAGATATGACATTTACTCATGAGGGGAACAAGACGTTCATTGACAATCTAGTAAACTTTGAAAAAATGGTATGTGCGGTATTATAACCTTAACCACAATGTGTTTTTAAAATAAAATTTGCATTTGTTCTAATAAAGGAAATAATTTCCATATATGCTGCCCTGTTAAAAAGGTAGTTACACATAAAGGAGTTTTGAAATATTTGGTTCAAATTGGCTACCTGTTCTATTCTGTCAGTTCTCTTTTGTGAAACTGAATAGTATTTGCGTTGTAGTTCACAGCAGCAGCTGGCTTTTATGCCGTGTGTTTCTTCCTTGGCAGCCTGTTGCTGAAATGCACAAATGTTCCTGAGTGACTTCCATGTTGTTGTTTTGCTATAAGGTTTGCGGAGCTAGACTGCCCCAGGATGCCTTTGAAAGGTTTGTCTGCCAAGCCTGACTTTAGTGTCTGTAGGTAAAAGGCAACTCTACGCCTTTATTGTGGAGGATTAATCTCAATGTGTATTGCTTATCCCAATAAAGTTTGCTCAAGTTCAGAGAAGGAACATGATAATCTTTATAATAAAAAAATTTTTTAAATCTTATTTTTAATACTTTTATATATTTATTTATTGTTGGAGACAGGGTCTGTCATTGTCACCCTGGCTAAAGTGCAGTGTTGTGATCATAGCTCACTATAGCCTCAAACTCCTGGGCTCAAGTGCTCTTCCTGCCTCAGCCTCCCTAAGTGCTGGGATTACAGGCATCAGCCACTGTGCCTGGCCTAGAAAATTTTTTTTACAACAGATGTGGAACTGGCACATATTCAGTATTTTCTAGCCACCCTCCTCCTAGTCCTTACTCCTAACGGGATAGGGGGGAGCGGGGGAAAGCAGGGTTACCCGACTTAAGTTACTTTGCAGTTTATTTTCTTATCTTCTGTGAAGCAATAAAGCAGATCATGCCAACACCTTTCTTTAACTGCGTAGTGCATGCTAATGGAATGATCATTGTCTTCTGAATCCTTCGGCTGCAGCCTGGTGGCTGGAGTGTTGGAGTGCTTTATCGCTCTCTGGGTGAGCATTTGCCCGGTCATGAACTGCAGTGTGAATGTGGCGCTGTGGGAAAACCAAGGACCTGGAGTCTGGGAGACATGAGGTTCAGTACACAGTTCCATCACTTTATAGCTGTCCCTTAACTTCTCTGTGAGTCAGTGCCCCCAACAGAAAATGGGAATCATGCCCGGCCCATCTAGCTCTGGATTATGTAAGCCATAAAGTGCTATAGACTTCTTATCAGATAACTGTCATTCTAGTTGTTTCTTGAAATCAAGCTGGCACGTGTGACTCCAGGAGAATCTGAAACACCCTGCAGTCATCCTGCAAGGATCTGCAGCATTCAGCCTGGGGAATGCACTTATTGCAAAGCTCAGTCTGGCCAAATGCAGCTATTGCTGGGCACTGTGTCTTAAGCTTCTTATGAAATAACACATGAGTGCACACTCCTCAAAGACACTTTACACTAGACAGCAAATATTTCCTCAGCAGTCTTCCTTCCCACCCCTCACACCAAAGGCAGGGTATGAACATCTTATTCCTGTGTCAATGTAATAATTGTTTGATCAAAGTAAACACCATTCTTTGCTTACTTATTAGTATGGATAATTAAACAATTCCTCTGACTTACCAGAAAGAAAGTCTGTTTTCCAGAAATGGAAGACTTGGCAAATGGGTAAAGAAACTTCTGGATTACTTATGCAGAAATGCAAACTGAGGAATGGCTAAGCCAACTATTTAACTATAAAATATACACGTGCACAGAGATGTAGAAGTCAGAGTTTCCTAAAGAGTTGACTGAGCTTTAGAAGTTTTGATGGCCATCATTCTCAGCAAACTAACAGAGGAACAGAAAACCAAACACCGCATGTTCTCACTCATAAGTGGGAGTTGAACAATGAGAAAACATGGACACAGGGAGGGGAACAACATACACCAGGGCCTGTTGGGGGTTGGGGAGCAAGAGGAGGGAGAGCATTAGGGCAAATACCTAGTGCATGCAGGGCTTAAAACCTAGACTGGTTGATGGCGGCAGCAAACCACAATGACACACGTATACCTACATAACAAACCTGCACATTCTGCACATGTATCCCGGAATGTAAAATAAAAATTTTTAAAAAAATTTTAAAGAAGTTTTGATGGCTAAAGTTAACTAAACTGAACAAATAAGAACAGCAAGGTATGCAAAGCCAGCCATCTGTCAGGGTAAATGAAAGTTGTTTCATCTAGGTTTTGAGATCTTGGTGTCCCATCCATAACCTGCAAGGAAAAGTCAAGGTCACATTCAGTAGATACTAGAAGAGTGCCATTCCTCTCCCTATTTCTGCACTTCATACCCAGAGCAGTGGATTCCTCCATGCCTAGCACTAAGGAAAGAGATCTTTCCCATCTTACTCTCTCAGAGTCCACTTTTGCTGAAAAGCAATGAATAGCTAAGGTAGCAAGCAGTTCACCTGTATTAATGGAAACCTAAATTAATGATGGCATAAGCAAGATCACTTATTTCTTTCTCACTTAAAAGTTCAAGCGGGTATGGTAGCCCTGCTACAGGATGCAATCGAGGTTCCAGGCTTCTCTCTCGCCAGTTTTACATCCACTTGGTTCAAGATGGCGACCTGAACCTCCACATTCCAACCACAGGGAAAGGGAAAGGAGAAGGTGAAGGCATGTTTCATCCCTTTTAAAGATAGGGAAGAAGTTACACTCACCACTTGACTCATATTTTATTTCCCAGAAACCTAGTCCCATGAAAGGAAGGCTAAACCATGAAGCCCTTATTGGAAGTATTCATGTATCCCACTGAAAGTTAAGGGGTTTTATTCATATGAAAGAGAAGGGAAGAAAGGATATCAAAAGAGTACTGTTAGTTCTGTGTTCTAGCAACATGATACATTTTACCTCATTTGAGAAATTCTACCATAAGAAAGTTTGGTTTTAGAATTGGCCTTCCAACTGGGTGTGGTGGCTTATGCCTGTAATCCCAGCACTTTGGGAGGCTGAGGTGGGCAGATCGCCTGAGGTCAGGAGTTCAAGACCAGCCTGGCCAACATGGTGAAACCCCATCTCTCTAAAAATACAAAAATTAGCCAGGTGTGTTGATGGGCACCTGTAATCACAGCTACTTGGGAGGCTGAGGTAGAAGAGTCACTTGAACCTGGGAGGCAGAGGTTGCAGTGAGCCGAGATCCCGCCACTGCGCTCCAGCCTGAATGAGAAGAGTGAGACTCCATCTCAAAAAAAAAAAAAAAAAAAGAATTGTCCTTCCATAAATTAGATGTTACTAGAAAATGAAATGAAATTTCAGAATGATTTGATTATGTTTTCTAAGCAAGGTGCATGTTGCCAGGTTTCCAAAATTTTCTCCCCATAAACTAACACACCCTACCCCCATATCACCACCACTACCATCAGTGGCTACTGTTATTACTGTGGGTCTTGGGAAAGGCTACATCTTCCTTTTCAGGTTGATGTCAGTGCCACTTCCCAGTCATCCATCATCAAGGCCCAGGTGCTGAGCAGAGCTGGCAGCCTCTGTGGGGCTGGTGGGCTGGGTCCCCAGAGGGAGCCCCTGCCAGGGGCAGAGGTCACCAGGGTAGCTAGGAACACAGATACCTTTTCTTGGTGGCAGCATTGTACAGTCACAGCAAACCACCATGCCAACTCTAAGTGTTTTTATTTTGTACATCTTCATTCAAAACATTTCTCTGAAATAGAACCAATCTCCTACATCTTCCCCCTTGAGGTATGAAATAAGGATTAGAGAATTTGTTGCTTATTGGTTTTCAGGATTTATGGGTATGAACAAAAGAGAATTCACACCCTGATCCTTATGCCAAAAAAATCAAACAGACATTCTTTTATTTGGGGGGAACATAAAGGAATATTCAAAAAAATGTTCGAATAAAGCCCTTCCTAGCTTTCTATGGCATACATGAATATTTATAACATTTAGGAGATAGACTAGCAATGGATTAGAGGATAATATGCTGGCCGCCTGCCACTATCCCAGGCTGCATAAAGCATGCTGATAGGAGATTGGTTCTATTTCAGACATACCCATATTTAGGTATATTTATTTATATATATGATTTTTAAGGTAGTCATTTTATTTGGAATGAGAAGCATGGGGCAAACTTCTATACTTCTGTAAACATTACAGAAGCTAATTCATTAAGGAAGAGAAATGTTTTAAATCCTTTTATTTTTGTATCACTAAGCATGTCATTACATAATTAGCAACAATATGTTTTCTATCCCCAATAATATTATTATAAGATTCATGGAGAGAGCACTTCACTTGTTACCTCAATCTATGGGAAAAAAGAATCTCTAAGTAAAAACCTATGTGTTCAAATCCACCCTATTCCCAGACCTCTCCAACACAAAATAAATCTATGGGAGTACTTTGAGAGCTTACATCTTTGTATAGATTTCACAGGCCAGGTTAAATGCAGATTTCCAAAGGGTATGCTTCAAAGCAACGTAACATGTGTGTAGTGTCCAGGCAAAAGAATTTACTAAGAAATATAAACATCTAGAAAGTAACCCTGGGCCTTTAGGAGATTACCTGCAGTTGGGAAGAGAAAACATAAACACATGAAATATTAAAAATCCACAAAAGATATAAAAACTAGGTCACAATAGTAATAAAAGAGTTGTCAGAAAGCAAAATGCAGGAAAGAAAACTTCATGCAGTTTTATCAATGGAAAATAAAACCACATTATATGCAGTGACTTAATATCAGAAGATCTAGACTAGCCCTAAGCACCTGTCCAGCCTCGTCTCACACTTTGTCTTTTCCGTGTCCAGTCCACGTTAGTGAGACCGGCCTGCCGCCTTCTCCTTTCGGCCTCAGGGTTTTTGCACTGGCTGTTACCTTTGCCTGAAATTGTCTTCCCCCAGTCGTCTGCTGTCTGGCTTCTCATCCGTCAGGCCTCAGCTCACAGGTCCCCTCCTCCAAATAGTCTTCCCTGACCACCCTTGTAGGAAGGGAAGAAGATCACACATCTTCCCTGATCTCCCCTCCTCCCTGTGCTGCTGTGTCTGTCCTTGAACACCGTTCCGCCACACCCAGCACTCTCCAACACAGCCTTGCCTTAATAGGGGTTTCACAGCCTGAGATATCTTCCTGCCTCTTCAGTGTCTTCCCCACCAGAATGCAAGTGCCCTGGCCCAGGTATCTGTTTTGTCCACTGATATTTCTCCAGCACCATAAAAATATCTGGCACATTATTTCCCCAGCACCCATAAAAATGTCTGGCACATCATAAGTATGCAAGAAGTACTTGTTGAATAAAAGAATAAAATGTTAATGTTTCAGTGTTGGGCTTAGTGCACGAAAGCATTTTTCAAAGATTTTATGTAATAAATCCAAAAGTGTTTTCTATTTTATTAGAAAATTGGATTAACCGGCCGGGCGTGGTGGCTCACGCCTGTAATCCCAGCACTTTGGGAGGCTGAGGCGGGTGGATCTTGAGGTCAGGAGTTCAAGACCAGCCTGGCCAAGATGGTAAAACCCCATCTCTACTAAAAATACAAAAATTAGCTGGGCGTGGTGGTGGGCGCCTGTAATCCCAGCTATTCAGGAGGCTGAGGCAGGAGAATTGCTTGAACCCAGGCAACAGAGGTTGCAGTGAGCCGAGATCATGCCACTGTACTCCAACCTGGGCAATAGAGTGAGACTCCATCTCAAAAAGAAAAAGAAAAAGAAAATTGGATTAACTAAAATGTCCCAAAGCGTTTTGCATAACTGAGACATTGCAAAAGATGACTTTGCCTTAGCCTTTGTTCCTAACCAGACATTTTTCTGTCCCCCGTCCTCCCTGTGGTGCTGTGTCTGTCCTCCAGTGTCCCTCCCTGAGTATATAGAGGTACACATGCTCTACATGTGCCTGGACAGGCACCTGAACTGCCTTCTTCCGTGGTCATCATATGGACCACATACCGTGAGCATCATGCATGTGTTACACATGTGTATCTGCATGTCACACACCTCTTGGATATTAAAGATCTGTAAGGAGACAGGACTCAGAGCTCCTCCTCAATGATGCAGACAGGCTGGTTCAGCTTCAGTTCCCTTTTATCTCTGGTCCTCGCTGTGCCCTTCCATTTGGTTGCTATCACAGGCACAATCTCTGTTAGGTGAGACACTGTGTATTTCTGAATCTTGTGAAAAAGATTCTTGTCCCAAATATGTGGAGGTCTGAGTGAAATAATCAAGTGGTGTAAATGTGGTTTTACACATGCTAAGCAAAGAGATCCTATATTTGATAGACATAGGTCTGGAGACAGAATCAAATCGGTAGAGGCAGAAATGTAAGAAAAAGCAATCTGGCAAACATTAAGAGCAAGGATGGTAAAGATCTTAAGGGGCTACAGAAGGAAAGACTAAAACTGTTGAGGGCAGGCATTTAGAAGAGGCCTTTCAGTGAGGAGTCGCTTCTTGAGCGATCTGAGCAGAGGCAGAATAATAGGCCAAGAGGGAGGCTATTGTGGCTGCTGTCTGGGAGCGGGAGGTCGTAGAGTGGCACCAGTGAGGTGGCATGGCCTGGAGGGCCTGCTGGTCCGAACTTGAAGAATAAAGCCTTCTCCTCTTCCACAATGGGAGAGCAAAGGGGGAACTTGGACTACGGCACAAGAGTCAGTGCAGAGCTGGCCAGGAAGGTAGAGGCAGCCACAAGGTCCTGGTAGGCTATGTCATGTCTTTATAGGAGTGATAGTGGAACTTAGCTGGCCTGCTTCTCAGCGGAGGATGCCACAGAAGGGTGACGCCTGCCGAGAGCCAGGCCGCAAAGGCCCGGTCTGAGAACATGGTACCTCTGACACCTTAGCAGACTCAAGGGAAATTCCCTGCATCCGAGCTTGAGAGAAATTTATGTTTGGGACACTGGCCTCAGAGCCTCTGGCTTGTGCCAGGCCGAAGCACACACAGTGGTCACCCCTTCCTTTGGATGGTGTCTTTGTACTGGTCACTCTGATGCAGGCTGACCCCTAAATTGGGGTTCAGCTGGGGAGAGTGCTTGGCTTTCCTAAGGAAGGAATTTAAGAGCGAGCTGACAATGAAAGAAGCAAGTTCATGAGAGGAACAGTGTACAGTAAAACAGCTGCTCCATAGACCAAGCAGTGCTGTCTCATAGGCAGGGTGGCATAGAATAGCACTCACAGAGTGCTGGCCGGCTCTATTTATACCTAGTCTACTTATATGCTAACTAAGGAGCAGGTTTTTCACAAACTTTCTGGAAAAGGGGCCAGAAGTTCCTGGAACCATCTAAGGTAGCTTCCCAGTCATTGCGGTGGCATTTGTAAACTGTCACAGCACCAGGGGCGGGGGGGGGGGGGGGGGGGGGGGGGGGGGGGGGGGGGTGGTGTTGTCTTATGCAAATACATTATAATTCCTAGTCCTAGCTGGTTTGGGCTGGTTTCTTTGCTACATCAGCAAGGTGGTGACCAAGGCTGGGAAAACAAATCCTGCTGATGTTCTACCTCCACTCTGCAACACAGGCCCCAGGAAGGACATCTGCTTCTGTGCCCCTCTCTTCTCAGCTCTAAAGAAAAATAGCCGCGTGACATAGTCACGGAGTTCTTCACTTGCCACCTCATTTCTCCTTTCTGCATTTCCCTCCTCAAGTGCATGTCCTGAGGGGAATTCATCAGCTTTCAGCTGGACCCATCTCTAAGCCCTGTAGGCCATGAACTGTAGGAACACATTCATTTTTGCACATAAGCTCTGAAGACCTGTACTTAGGATTAGTCCCAAGAAACATCAGTTTCAGTGTGGCGACAGCGGGTTCAATTTGTCCACCTGCACGGATCTGGAGCGCCTTCTAAAGGAGGTGCTCTAATGTGGGGCATGTTCGCGCCACATTCACTCCCGAATTACCAATTGCTGTCTTCATTAGCTATTTGCTCATGGGAATGTGTTGTAAACCTCAGGCTGGCTACCAGGGAAAAAAAGATGAGAATCTGTGCTTTGGAGTAATCAGACATTCCCGCCCCCCACCCCCTGGCCTGGCATTATAGAAAGTTGCCTGGCCAGCTCCAGGCAGGCCAACCTGCTCTGGCGGACGGCGAAGCATAGGGTGTGATGTTTTGTTTCGCCCCCGCTGCAGCAGTTGGATAATGCAGCCTGTATCTCTTTAACCTTCGTTTCTGCCAGGCTGGACGGCGAGCACCAGGGAATAAACAGCTGTCTGCCATCAAAAATAACATGGGCTGTTGTGTGTGGAAAGATAGACTCTAACTAGATGGTTTTAGTTTTTAAAATCCTCCACTCTGGTCCAGGAAATCAACTGTACATCACAGAGCAGAAAGCTGCATCCACACAGCAGCTCCATGAAGGAGGCTGAGGTTTAAATCACGATTACTTCAACAGATGTCAGTGGCATGACTTTTTTTTTTTTTTTTTTTTTTACTGTAGGCCCAGTATAGCACCATCTAGATCAAGGAAAGAAGGAAGATCATAATTTCTCTGCACTTTACAATTTGTTTAGTCTAGGGCACCGTACCAGAGACTGTTCAGAAGAGAACCAAAACTATCTTATGAAGAATTGTTGAAGAAATTGAGAATATTTAGGCTGAACAAGAAAAGATCTGGGGGTGCAAGGATATCCATAACAGTTATATTCAAGTATTTGAAGACTTGTCCCGTTAAAAAGAAATTAAACGTGTTTGTTGTTAGGTCATTGCCATGGCATTAGTAAACTGTCATGGTGCCGGTGGGAGTCTTACACAAATGCATTATGAGCTCCAAGGATAAATGAGTGAAAAGTAAGGGGAGAAAGACCTTAACTCACAGTGACAAGTTTTAATAATCAGAGATGTCTAACAATGAAGGAGGCTAGTGTTGGAGGTAATGCATTACTCATTGCTGGGATGCATTCAAACAGCGGGAGAGCCACTGTTTATAGGTAGGCTGTGGAAAAAGCACTGTGCGCTCTGGAGATGGTTCAAGGAGGTGACTCCTGAAGTCTCTTTCAGCAACCCAGGAGAATGCCTTGTAGTTGGATGTAGTTGTCAGTAACTGCTTAATATTACATGTGTTAATGGGTGCAAAAGAAGGTGAAGTTAAAATATTAAGTTAACCCTTCTTTGGCCTTGTGAAAGCATTTGTAACTATGCATTGACCAGCAATGCTAGTTGGATTCACACATCCTAACTGTGGGTTCACACCATTAAACATTATTATCTCGACCTCACAAAGGAAAAGAATGGACCTTGTTGTAAAGCCAGATTTGGATTTCAAAGTTAAACTGAAGTTATCTGAGAACAATTAAAAAGGATACGTCAAAATTAAAACCATTGTTAAAATTAATCAAAGATTTAGAAAGGTAGAATGAGCTTCAGGGCTGGAAATTACTGATTTAAACAATTGTTCTCACATTTTAACTACATAATGAGCTAAAAATTATGAAGCCTCAGAGTATAGCTGTAAAGAGTAGCATAAAACCAAAGTCAGAATGAAATGTTTTAGCTTTCAAAACTAAAAAGCAGAACAATTACTCCCTACAAAATGGTATACGAAGAGGTTTCTGACCCCTGCTAATTGTTTTATTATTCTTCAGAGGGGCATACTGGCTGCATTTCCCAGGGTTTTCGGTAATTACACTCCATTCAATATCTGAAGAATTACAATAATTCTACATGGAATATACTTGTGCCCTTCGGATGCAAAGCCTTTAGAGAAGTGAAAAAACAACTTAAAAGTAAATTAGCAGGGAAGTTCTCATAGTTACCATTTATTTCAAGGCTCCATATATCAAGGGCTAATTATACATTGTACGTTACATTTTCTGGGAGGGATTTGTGATATGTTTCTCATGCTGATCAACAGATGGACGTGTCAGTTTTTAGGATCTTTGATGAAGTGAAGTTCTAACTTTTCCAGTTGCCTCTTTGTGAGCGAAATTATCCGATGCGGGCACATGTCACTTCAGGCTTGCTGGAGTCCTCAAAGCAGTAGTATTCAGTGAGGTATTATGATGCTCACAGATAATATATTTGTAAGGCCTTGACTCATCTATGATTTTTTTTTAACGCTATGTAAGCTTTCTCAAAGTCATTTTCTTATACTTTGGCAAGCCAAGGGTCCGCGAGAGAAGAAAGGGACGACTGGAATTACCTAGCTGCTCAGAGATCGGGGAGTCTCTTTCCCTGGATGGAGCCTTATCCGTTTTCTGCTAGTGTTGTAATTAATCTGTTATCTCTACGGGACCCCCTTTAGAGCTTGAGCAGGAAGGTGTCCTGAAACATACATAGTGACAGGAGTGCCAGCTACTGTTCAAATACCATGAGAGTCTGGCTAAGAAATGGAGCTTCGGCCTCATCAGTGTTTTTCCCCAGGGGACGGGAGTCTCTGTTTCTATCCATTTTCTTTTCTCTTTTCTTTTGTTTTTAATTGAGCCCAGCACAAAAGATTCCCATTTAAGTCTTTATTGCAACCAAAACTTTACAAAGAAATTAAGATGATCACTTAGTGACAACATTTTAAAAGGTCAAATAAATTACAATCTGTCCATTTGGTTGAATACATGCTTTTAAAAAAATGTTTTAAAATGCAAATGGCATGGAAAATAGTCACAATGCAATGTGAAAAAATTTCAAATCAAAATGAAATATATATGTACTATAGGAATTCAAATTTTTGGAAAAATATTTTTTTATATTTTTAAATATAAGAAAGCTATATACTGAAATATTAACAAGATTACTCTGAAGTAATATTCTAAGTGATTTTTACTTTGCTCTTAACATTTTCTGTATTTTCTGAATTTCTAAGATGCTTGTATGTTAGTGTTATAATCAGAAAGGAAGAAAGAAGGGAATCAAATCATTAGGATTAACATTAAAATACAAACTTTGGCTGGAAGATTAGAGAGGTCGGTAATATAGAATGTGTAGCGAAAGTGTAAAGGTAGAATATTTTGACTTGCTGTTCAGTCAATATAATCTCATACCTCATTAGTGAGTCTTATTTACTGTGAGGAACTTGACAAACTAACCCTTCTCCAAATCTAGGGTAGTTACAGATTCTCAAGAAAGGATGGTGAAAATGTTTCGCCCAGGCTGGCGTGCAGTGGCTGGATCTCGGCTCACTGCAAGCTCCATGTCCCGGGTTCACGCCATTCTCCTGCCTCAGCCTCCTGAGTAGCTGGGACTACAGGCGCCCGCCACCACGCCTGGCTAATTTTGGTTTTGTATTTTTAGTAGAGACGGGGTTTCACCGTGTTAGCCAGGATGGTCTCGATCTCCTGACCTCGTGATCCACCCGCCTCGGCCTCCCAAAGTGCTGGGATTACAGGCGTAAGCCATCACGCCCGGCCAATAGATGCTTTTTACATCATGGGGAACATGCCAACAATTATGACAGTTACGCCATTAATATTCCTTACCTGAAAATGCCTTGTATGTAAGTGGGTGCCCCTTTGAAATAATTAAACAAGTTCTACATCAATTAGTTGCCTTCAAATAGTCAACATCTCAGAACATGTCATTTCTCATGGTATCAAGTATTGCAAAAATCAATAATGGTTTGTTTTCCTTTTTGGATTGTACTCTACGCTTACTTGAATTTCTATGTTTCTTTTTTCTATATTCCTTTTAGCGCATGATTGCAAATACGGCCAGAACAGTGAGATACTACAGGAGCCAACCCTTCAGTAAGTTAAGTGCTGCCACCTCTGTCGATGTTGGTGATTAAGGTCTTCTTAATGAGGCCATTGAGACACCCTCGGAGCCTGGGAACTATCTGACTGTGTCAGAGACACTTTGGACCATGAATTCCATGAGATAGGGGCCTTGAGTGTAAAGATGTTTTTTGCTGTTTTAAACTAGAACATATTTACAGTGTTGTGAAACTAGAAAATAACCATAGGAATATTATTTTGTGAATGAATTTAAAGAGAATTCATTTGCTGTATCCAGTGTGACTGGAGACAACTGAAGCACGACTGCCAACAAATCCTGCCTCAAACCAACTCTCTTTATGACTCATTGCTCCGTGTTGAGAAACTCACATCAGCCGTTGATGACTCAGTTCAGTCATTTATAAACTAGGAAAGATAATATTTATTGTCTTTCAGGGTATTGCAAGAATGCATTAATGTTTATAGCACATTCGTAAAAGGTCCTATAATAGGATTTCATATTATATTTCTAGTATTCCCACATGAATTTGAGGTGCTCTTTTAAAATCTGAACGTGTATCACAAGAACCGGTATAATACTTTAATATAAAAAGATTACTAATAATAAATAACAATTTTAGTCTGTTGAGAGTTAAGTTGCATCATAGCACTGGATGGTCATACTAGACCAGTGCTACTGTTTCTTCTGGGCTGGGACTTTGGTGGTGGGGATGGAGCTTTGGCTCCCTCAGTCTGGTGTGGAAATGAGAAGGTGAACACTAAACGTTTTTGCTAAGCTCATTGTGTGAGTCACTTGAGGAAATTTGTCTCATTAACTCAGTATGACACTATGACACAGACATGAATCTGAGGCCGCCAGTACCATCTCCCCCAATAAACCCAGTGCTGAGAGACTACGATGCTCTTGTTTTATTAGTCAGAGTTGTTTGCTCTTCCTAGTGCAGGACTGGCTCACAGCCAGGTTTGCTAACATGGGGCACCAGAACTACTAAATATTCATTTTTTAATGAATAGGGAGGAAAAATTTAAGAAAAATAATCTTGATTTGGGGAGCAACTGATTCAAATGATTGTGCCTTCTCTGACTTCCAAAATGTGAATAGTCTTGTACATCATCAACTATTCTTATGTGGATTCAGCCAGAAATAAAGTGTCTCATATGTTTTCATCATTAATTTACTTTGTGTTTAAAGATATGATCATAAAGCAGTTGTACAAGTGAAAACAAGAATAGATAAGTGACACCATTTACAACCGGAGTTTATGATCCCAGATCCATGGACTTTCCGTAGCAGGGATCAAGGGGGCCCTGAAATTATATGCCAAATGTTGTGTGCCCGGGGGGGGTTTCTAGCCGTAAGAAGGTTTTCAGTGAGGTTCAAGGACCACAAAATAATGTACTTTGTTCTATGAGCCTCTTTGCAAGTAAATCTTGCATTCTCCTATGTCTCCTCCTAGAGAAGCCAAGGGGAACATTTATTTAAAAAGAAAAACTCCATTGCATTTGTTGAAGTTATCAGTAACGTCTGGTAAACAACAGCTGCTCAGCTCTGAAGTCAACAATCTATAGATAAAGCTATAGGAATAGATTCACAAACACTGTGGGAATGTGTACAATGTAATTACAGTATATTGTACATGTAGAGTACACTGCCAGTGAGAAGCGGAGGAAATTAAACACAATGTGCTCTGCGGTTCGCTGTGGTATTATTTCTATGTGATAATTATACCGATGAGTTTCTTCTCACAGGGGGCAGGGGCATGTATGTCTTCTTTCTGCTTTTCTGTGTTCAGACCTTGCAACACTCCCCTTCACCCCTTGTGCAGATGGCATTCTAATTGTCTCTGGGAGTGCTGCGTGGATCTAGCAGGAGCAACCAGACTACAGAAGGCAGTGTACTGTGGTGGAAAGAAACCTGGTCAAGAGCCAGGGTCTGGCTCTGCCACTCCGGGTATCCCCTTAGACCAGAGGCCCTACCCAGTGAGGCATGAAATGGAGGTGGCCCACAGAGGTGCTGGGTCTAAAGAGAGCATTTTTTTCCCCTTTTATTTTGAAATAATGTCACATTTTAAAATCGGGAGAATTCACAAAGAAGAAATCCATGTTTCCCATTTCTTAACAAAAAAAAAAAAGGAAGATCTGGCAACTCTAGACACAGATTCCCCCGTGGCAGCAACATGCAAAAGCCAGGTCATCACTTCTGGAGGGACCTGTGTTTCCAGTTCACCACCTTCCAGTCTGGCTTTCCTCATTCATGTACGTTCCCTGCGAGGGCTAAGTGCTTTGGCTCATCATTCAGCCCTGATCTTCATGAAATCAGTTAACCTCAGTTGCTCACATGCTTGAAATGTGCATCAGAATAGAATGGTAGCTGAGTTTTCAGAGCAAATAGCATCAAAGAATCAAAGGTCTAGCAGAAGTCATAACTTCAGCCTGTGAGTTGGGTTTTTTTTCTGAATATGGACAGCCTCTAAGAACATACAATCTGTATAGTAATGCTGTATACTGTGTGCAAGTAAAGAGGGGAGTCAGGACTCTGTAGTCTCACTGGTTTGCTTCAGTTTGGCCCAGATGTTAAGCACTTTTGTGAGAGGCTAATGAAAACTGTGTCTTTTGACGTTAGTCTTCATCTGGATCAAAGGAGGCAGAGACACAAAGTGTGAGGCACAGAGACCTCTGGAAAGGGAAACAATTTTAATCTATACCCAGGGGCTCTCAGACAGATGCTTCCCTTTTAATTTGGTGCCATTTTTTTTTACAACGTGCAATTCAAAGGAGAATGATCAAAAGAGGTGATTTCAGGGAAGAAAAGAAAATTGGAGGGTAGGAAGGAGGAGATGGAACCACCAAGCGGAAACGCTTCAATGATTGTGGTGTGTTGAAAGGTCTTGAGGGAACCCAGGAACCTACGATAAATGTAATAAATAATTGGAGAAGTAAGACTGTATCTTATATACATATATTACACAATGCCAATTCTGCCCTTTCCTCTTTCAACAGATCCTGATGCAGCTCAAGCTAATAAGAACCATCAGGATGTCCGGAGTTATGTACGGCAATTAAATGTGATTGACAACCAGAGAACTTTATCACAGATGTCACACAGATTAGAGCCTCGTCGACCATAGACATTTCAAATGCCCAGAGCAACAGTTTGTCTCCAGTCCACAATCTTTCAAAAATGCCATTTATGCTACTACTGACTGTATTGCCACTAGAGAATTCCACAAAACAAGCAAAAACACATCCTGAGACACCTCAGGGCTGCATTCAGCTTACCAGCTACCTGGCAAGAGAAGGAATTATTTGACTTGCCTAAAGCTTACACACTCTAGCTTAGGAATCCCCAGTTTGTGGTTACCTTGTTTCATTTCCACTTGTGCCATCTTCTCTGCTGAAGTGTTGAATAAGGCCCTCGTGAAGAGTTTGGTAGAAATACCCTTGTCAAGAGAACTAGCAAGCCCCTGACATTTGTTTCTAAGAGTGTTTATGGGATGAGATGTGCTACAAATGGGATAGATGTGGATAAAATTTTAACTCAACATCTTGATTTGGAGCATGGGGTTTGGGGAAGGTGTTAAGGAATCTATAGAAGTCCAAATTATAGATTGTATTCTTCCATCTTCATCATCTTACCTCTGAAGGAATAGAGCCTGACCACATTATTATGAAACATTATGGCTGGTTATGTAATTTAGGGAGGACTGGTCTGTAATTTCTGAATGATATATAGAATAATATTTATGTTTACAATGTAACTTTTCAAAACTTACAAATCAGGATTATATACATAAGAATTCCACTAAGAAATGTCAAGGTTCTTAAATTTGCCAGCGTTAAAGTAGAAAATAATATTTCAGAAGAGCACAATATGCACAAAACATTTTTCAAAATTGAAATATTTTCCTGGGCATTAAAAACCTTTACTATTGGCTACAAATTTATTGTACCTGATGAAAAAATATTTTCTGGACTTAAATGTTATTACAAATATCTTAATTTTCAGCAATTGTTTTGCACTTTCAAAGATTGTAAATAGTTCATTCAATCAATGGTATAGAGTTATTTATTTGCTACATAATAGATATTGTGCCAAATAATTACTTTTTATTTATTTTATTTAGTATGTAATTTTGAAGTACATTTTTTTTTCCTGTTTTCACAATTAGACTACATTTAATGTGTAGGAATTGTATGTATGTATATCTTCTGTAAATAACATCTAGTATCTTCACTAAATATAATTGTTGACAAGAAATGATTGTGTTTGTCTCAATTCCTATAATATGAAAGGGATAACCATTTGGTATGGTGGGGGTACTGGATCTTTTAATGACACAAAATTCACACACTATAAAATTCATTCTTTTAAAGTATAGAATCCCGTGATTTTTAGTATATTTACAAAGTTGTATAGATAACCATCATCAGTATCTAACTTCAGAGGATTCTCCTCATCCCTAAAAGAAACTCTGAACTCATTAGCAGTCACTCCTCATTCTCCTCTCCCTCCAACCTGTGGCAACTACGAATCTGCTTTCTTTGTCTTTAGATTTACTCTGGATGTTTCATATGAGTGGAATCATACAGTATGAGGCCTTTTGTGTCTGGTTCCTTTCTTTCACTTAGCATAATGTTTTCAAGGTTGACCATATTATAGCTTGTACCAGTACTTCATTTATTTTTATGGTCACGTAATATTCCATTCCATAAATATACCACATTTTGTTTATCCATTTGTCAGTTGACAGACATTTGTCTGTTGTGTTCACTTTTCAGCAATTAGGAGCATTGCTGCTCTGAAGGGGCACTGGATTTTAGAGCTTCCTGGTGTGGGGCCTCATGCCATTTCTCAGTGATTTAAGTACTTAGCAAATATTTGATGAAGAGATATCCAAAATTCTTTAAATTCCAGACATGCCTCTATTTTTTTAATAAGTCAGCATTTTCCAAAGCGTGTTCCAGCCTATACTAGTCTCACAAGTTCACATACTGTCCCTCCAAAAACAAACACACACATGCAAAGCCAAAAATAAAACCAAGATTCTATCTTCAAATAAAGTTGGGGACCACTGCATAATATACCCCATTCATAGAAATGATTCCCAGTATTCACTGACACATTAAAGGCTCTGAGAAGTCCTATTGAAATCCCTTTTAACATCCCACAATTAAAGTCCACTTTGAGAAATGCCACAGCAGGCAAATGCCTCTCTGTGTTCATTCATATACAATTTCAAGGTCCCCAGAACCAGAGGTGGTGTTTTATGCAGTATTACACCTGCCACTGGAGGCAAGTGCAGTGCCTGGGATTTACTAGACAATAAAAGAAGGTCACTCAATAAATTTTCTTGAAATCATTATCGTTCAGTATTTCACTATCTGATAGACCTCAATGTCAGCTGCAAAGGTTTCACTTTTATATATTTTCCTTTATATATCATTTATAGTTTCTTTTCTAGATAATTTACAAAGATGATGAATGAAGCTGGGAGCCCGTTCCTGGGGCATCCTTGCTCTTGTTTTGCTCATCTTTATTCCTACTTTACTGAAAGCTAGCATCCTATATACAGCAGCACTTTTCCCCAATTCCATGGTGACTGCCAACTTATGATCTTATTTTAATGTAGTTTCAACATTATTCAAAATTGATACATATTCCCCTATGTATGTTCCCCTTGTTCTTCCATGTGAGAATAACTTATTGTGCTTAATAAAGATAAGAAATTTTTATTATTTCTAGCTTCTTCGAAAATGCATTAAACTGCATCATTGAAGGTAGCAGTGGTAAAATAATAGAATTCACACTCTAAAAATGTAGAGTAGTAGCCAAGCAACCCTTCCTGAGGCAGGAGATGCAGTTAATACTTTAAAAGTTGCAAACAAGCCAAAAGAAAATGAGATGCCTACAGGGTCACAAGAAGGATAATGAGGTTTGCTGGAAGATGTGAAAAAGAAGAATGTTTTTACCAAAAGCGCCTGTAGAAAATTATACATTTGAGTATTTAACATACCTACTTAGCAAGGTCATTGGCATAGCGTACGGGAGCTAAGCTTTTCCGGCAATTTTTGAATGCCACGCAGGTTAAATATACTCCTCCTGAATACAGTGGCATTTCCTCTGAAGATATGAATGCAGATCAATGACTATCAGTATGAGAAAATTAAACAGAGTGTCATTTTAGTTTCGAATTGTGCTCCAAATAACAAAAAAAAAATCAGCCTGGAATATGCAGTGTGGCAAAATGAACCCCTACCTTGAATAGCTTTCCTTTTACTGTCAATCTAGAATGCCTTACATCTCTTGCTTTAGAGTAATCTTAATCTGTCCTACATTGAAAGTTGTGGTATTAGAAGAACAGTTACCTTATCCCTTACTTCTAAACTGGAAAAAAGCCTTCGATTTAGGTATTGTCAGTCACTTTTCTATTCAATCATTCATTCATTTTCATTCATAGAAAATAATGATTGAGCTGCTTACTGAGTGCCAGGCCCTCTGTGGACACAGAACTCAATGGTGAGGACAACTAGGGAAGGTCTCTGTTCTCCTGGGGCTTATCCTTCAGTGGAGAAGACAGAGGTTAATCAAATAATGATTTGAACAAATAAATATAAAAATGCTGCCGGCTGGGTGCAGTGCGTCACGCCTGTAATCCAAGCACTTTGGGAGGCCGAGGCGCGTGGATCACAAGGTCACGAGATCAAGACCATTCTGGCCAACATGGTGAAACCCCGTCTCTACCAGAAATACAAAACTTAGTTGGGCATGGTGGTGCACGCCTGTAGTCCCAGCTACTTGGGAGGCTGAGGAAGGAGAATCACTTGGACCTGGGAGGCAGAGGTTGCAGTGAGCCAAGATCACGCCACTGCACTCCAGCCTGGCAACAGAGCGAGACTCTGTCTCAAAAAAAAAAAAAGAATGCTTCCAAGGGCATGTAATAAGGGGATTTAATCTGATCGGAGGCAAGGAAATGTTCCCTGTGAAAGTGACAGTTGAGCTGAGCTCTGAAAGATGTGAGTGCTGGCTAAGCAGAGAGAGCAGGAGAATGTGTTCTAAGCAGGAAGTAACATTGGCAGTAAGGGACAGCAAGCTCACTGTGGCCAACAGAGATCGAAGGAGTCAGCATTTCCAGATGTGCTGGAGAGCTAAGAAGGGCTCAGAGCATGTAAGGCCCATGCAGACCTTTGAGTGGGAAGTCATTGAAGAGCTTGAGGCAGGGCGTTGCATTTCCAATGGTGAGCCCTTGAACGGCAGGGCCACTGCTTTCTGTGTACCACCCTGCCCAGGACGCTTGGTAAGGGCCATCCCTAATTCCTTAATTACTTTATTATGAAGGCTTAAAGGTAGAGCAGAGGGAGCTGTGGAGAATGCAAGCATTCAAAAGCAGTAGTGGACCTAGACACCCATACAGACCAACATCATCCCTTCCCCTAAGTCCACACTGGGCCACTTTTTAATTTTTTATTGTGATAAAAGATATACAACATACAATTTACCACTTAAAGCCTTTTTGAGAAAATAATTCAGTGGCATTTAGTACATTCATTAGTACATTCACCTTGTTGTACAGCCATTGCTCCTATCCATCTCTTAAACTTTTTCAACATTCCAGACTGAAACTCTGTGCCCATCAAACATTAGCTCCCCATTTTTCCTTCCCTCCAGCCCTTGATAACCACTATTCTTTTATCTCTGAATTTGCCTATTTTTGGGACTTCACATAGGTGAAATCATACAATATTTGTTCTTTTGTGTCTGGGTTGTTGCACTCAGCTTAATGTTTTCAAGGTTCATCCAAATTGTAGCGTGTACCAGAATTTCCTTCCTCTTTAAGGCTGAATAGAATTCCATTTTATGTCGATTCTGCGTTTTGTTTGTCAATTCATCTGTTCAAGTCCCAACTTTTCAATTATTTGGGGTATATACTAAGACGTAGGATTGCTGAATCATATAGCAGTTCTGTTTAGTATTTTAAGGAACTGCCACACTGTCTTCTACAGTGGCTGTACCATTTGATGGGCTACATTGGACATAGCTCATAATTACCTGCATCATCTCCAAAGTTGCCAATGTACGGTACAGCAGTTGAGAGAAGGAGTGGCCAGGGGACCCAGGGCTCAGTATGTGGGTATCCAAGCAAGTAGCAGGGAGCAGGGAGGCTTCATTTGCCAGTGTCCTGTCTGTCAAGCCAGGACCGCTTACAAGACAATCACAGCCCCAGAACCTCTGTCTGTCCTTGCTGCCCTGTGGGGTGATGCACCACACTCCTGCTGCCTGTGGTCTGACACTGCAGGATAGGAGGACTGAAGGGAATGTTTCTAACTCCCCGAGAATAAGGGCGTGGGAATGGGAAATGTGGCCACTTTGCTTGGGCTCCTTTGCATGTGCTTGTCAGGCAGCTAGGGAAGGTCAAGGATGTTGCTACAGGAAGCCAGGATCTTGGTTCCTGGTACAATTCAAACTTAGAAAGATTGTGGCCAAAGCCCTGCTTGAAAGGGAAGTAAGCACAAGGCACTATGGGCTTATGGGCTCTGACATTTCCCTCCAGATTTGAGGAAGAAAGACAGCCTAGACACAGGGCATGCGAGAGCTGCCTGATTCCATCCCAGTCTCCTTCCTGCATCCTCCTCTGGGAGGATTCTGACTCTTCCTAGCC
This sequence comes from Papio anubis, assembly GCF_008728515.1. Taxonomy (NCBI): domain Eukaryota; kingdom Metazoa; phylum Chordata; class Mammalia; order Primates; family Cercopithecidae; genus Papio; species Papio anubis. Next base: position 56,741,042 of record NC_044985.1, read on the forward strand.
AGAGAACACTCAGAAAGAGTGGAATTCTGTAATAGGAGGACCAGTACAAGAGAAACACGAGAGCAAAAGTTGGTGTAAACCTCTTCAGAACAGGTTTTTGCAGCACCGGAGACAAAAAGAGGACTGGAAAAGCTGCATCAGGTCTCCATCTATTTCCTTAGCCAGAGACAGGTGGCAAAAGTTTCCAGGTGATAACATCAAGGACCTGGCAGGAACGGAGGAGAATCGATGATTTCAGGCAGGAGTCCTGATATTTTAGGACAGAGGGACAGATTGATGATTCAGTCTCCCCAGCAGGGAGAAGGGCTTGAGGTAAGGAGACACAGAAGCTCTTGGGGAACACGTTCTGCACTAGCCAAGGTGTGGTAACTTTAGAAGAATAAAGAGGTTGTTCAGGGTTATCAGTGAGTTTATCAGTTGCTGTGTGTATTAGGGTTATCCAGAGAAATAGAACCAACAGAATGAGCTTTAAGGGAGATTTATTATAGGGGATTGGCTTACGTGATTATGCAGACTGGCAAGTCCAAAATGCACTGTGTGGACTGACAGCCTGGAGACCCAGCAAAGCCGATGGTGCAGTTCCAGTCTGAAGGCCGGCAAGTGCAGACCCAGGAAGGCTGGTGGGGCAGATGAAGTCCAAAGGCAGAGTCTTCTGGAGCATTTCCTCTTGCTGAAGGAGGCCAGTCATTTTGTTCTATTCAGGTGCCTTTAATGGATTAGATGAGACCAATCTACATTATGGAGAGCAGTCTGCTTTACCCACAGCTCACCAATTTAAATGTTAATCTCATCGAAAAACACCTTCCACCTTGATAAAATTAACCATCACACTGTATAATAAACCACTCTAAATTGTAGTGACTTAAAACCACAAGCTTTAAATCAACAACCATGAACCATGAGTTGATGGATTAACTGGACAGTTCCACCGTCTGAGCCAGACTTAGCAGATCAGGGCTGGACTCAGGCATGTATCTGTGGTCAGCTGGTCTAGGATGGCCTCAGAAGGAATGGCTTGTCTCTGTTCCATATAGTCTCTCACTCTCCAACCAGCTATCCTGGGTTTCATCACTTGTTGGCTGGGAAGGGTTCCCAGGAAGCAAGAGGATAAACAAGAGCTCTGGAGGCCCAGGTTCAGAACTGGTGCTCCAAGAGGACACTACGACTTCTGCAGCACTTTGCTGACCAAAGTGGCCAAGAGGATAGCCAAGAGTCAAAGAGTAGAGAAAGAATTCTGTATCTTGATGTCTGGCACTACCAAGTCATATCATCAAAGTTGTGAATATAAGGAGGGGAAAACTGTTGCCATTTTCACAAACCATCTACTAGAGTGAGGGTAGCACATAATGGGAGTGGCTGGAAGGTCCACTGCTCTTGTTTGAGGAGAGTTTTTCAGGCGCGGTGCAGCCAGCTGTTGAAAGCGCTTCTCCAGGGTGACTCTATTGGCTCTTGGGGAAGCAGCAGGACTAGCAGAAAGATAACCAGCTCGAATATCAGGCAGACCTGGGTTTGACTCAATCAGGGCCACCTCCAGTATAGACAGCAACTTTGTGCGTATTAGGCAAGAGTCAACCCTTGTCTCCACTGGCATTGCCTCACAGAGAGCTCCTCCTCAACCAGGTTTCGTGTTGTGTGCGTCATGGCCTACACTGTTGTAATGTGATAGCCCTCAGCTGTGAACTTTGCTGTTTTACCTCTTTGAGCTTCATTATCTACATCTGCCAATGGGAATGACAACGCCTGCCTCACAAAAGCTGGGGGGAGTCCTAAATGAGTGAAGGTGTAGAAAGTGTCTGGCATACTGAGTGCTTGGTGCTCAAGAAATATTAGTGCCTTTCCTGCCTCTCTGCTATAATGAGAGGCCACAGAAAGAGGTGCTTTAGAACATTCAAGGATGCCTCAGAGTCTTCAGCCAAACCAAATATGAAAGGATGGAAAAGGAGAGAAAGTTATGTGGTGGCTTTAAGTCATTGAAATGGACTTGGGCTAGAGGGGCAGTTCAGGAGTTCTATCAGATGTCTGTCCTTTGTATTTCAAACTTGGGTTACACCAGTTTTGCAAAGTTTTTGCTGCAATAATTGTACCAAGATACCATATTTTTGTATAGGCGCAACTGAAAAGTTATTTGCAGCAGAATAGAAAACATTTCAAATTACTGAATAAAAGAAAGGAGAAGTGAAAATAGAATAAAAGACTCATGCTCCTTAACAACAGATAAAATATTCACATATGAAAGAGTAGACCAGAAACTAAGCCAAAATCTAACACAACTCATACAGACATAGATCACGCCAGAAATTAGATTTTAGCCTAACCTGGGTGTTCATTTACATGCTCAGTCTATCTTGCCTAGAAACAATTATGCCTTGTTACGAGATGCCTCCTAAGAAAGTACCTCTTCATTAGCAGTCCTAATCTTCCCCCACCTAGTACTCAGAAGCCATTATAAAAATCCATTTATATTTCTGGCTTCAGAAATTAAATTGTAGGTATAAGCCAAAGTGTACATTAAATTAGGGATTATTGTTTGTGGCACTCTATGTGAGCCAGGTGATGCTGGGCCATTTTAATTAAGAATTCGTTTTCAATAACAACACAAGCAAATGAATAACATTAAGTCAATATTGAAACAGTCGTGGGTGGAGGGGATTATGGGAATAACTGTGATACTCAGTTGTATTATAGGCTTATTGTGTAGAGTTCATTTATGCATTAGAAAAAAACATCTTTGCAGCAACTGAATAAAGTCTGTAGCACGGGGCATGGAAATCTTTTGAGCACGATGAGATGGTTGCTAGGGGAAAAATAGAGGAAGTCCTGCACTTGTTTCTTAAATTAGAAGAAAAGCAAGGTCACTAAGGAACACAGAGTTTTAAGTACAAAGTTTTCTGAATGTTGACTTTGGAAGAGAATTTTCTGGGCTATTTACTGGTTCAGTAATCAATGCTTTTTGTCTGCCAGTTCTTCTGCCATTTATTGAGCACCCACTATGTGCCAGTTACATACACAAAGCATTTTATTCTAAATACCCAAGAAATGAAAAGTTTCACTATTTACTGATGAAGAAACACTAAGAGAAATGAAATGTCTTGCCCGAGGTCACATACTTGGATTATGAAAGAGGTTGGGATCTCAACAAAGCACATCTGATTCCAAGGCATATGTTGTTAACTATGAGGCTCACTGTCTGCCTAGCTTCTCGTCCCCAAGAGAACTGATTATTCAGGCTTTTGATGCTGCAAAATAAAAATAACAGATAGGAGTTCAAGAACGAAAGCATGAGATTAATTTTCCAAAATATAGTAAGTGAGGTTTTAGGAAAGTGATTTGGAGTATTTGTTTCTAAAGTTTTATCTTTAAAATAAAAGTATTTATGTATGTATATGAATCCCTTCATAAATATCCCACAAATCATATATAAGTCATGTATCAGTTATGGAAAGACTTTACTCAGGAAATAACAGTTATTTGTATTCACCATAAGGAATTCACTCACATACAAGAAGGAGCTTCAGTTGTATTTGAAATGGTTTATCTCTTAAAATACACGATTGGCCCATATATGTTTTCATATTATTCTCTGTACTTTATTTCATTAGAAATTGACTCCACTGAAATCAAAGCATTCTTGAACTCTGTGTATTTACTGAATATTTTGAAGAAAACATAGGCAAGGGGGTTTCGTTATAGAACCCAAGAGTATTTCATTTTAACAAGTCCTCATTGGATATATGTCTGGAACTCTTTCTCCTCTGCTGCCAGTCATATGGTCTCCTTTTTCTATTCCCAATTCTCTCCACCCTCTCTAGTTTGCAGATCATTCTTGGGGACCCTAGGTCATGTTTTCTTTTTTATGCAGACCACTTTAATCTTCTCATAGCTTCTCACTCCAAACTTGAAAATCTCTACTTGGGCTGAGGATGAAGGTATTGTTTGCACTGAGCAAACAGAAGACTCTCCTATAACCAAGGTCCCTTATCTTTAGAATGGTGCTATCAAAGAAAACAATAGGAACCACAGAAACTGTTATGATAAAAAATAGATTAAATAATCTTATTTAAAACCATAACTGGGCCTGGCACAGTGGCTGGTGCCTGTAATCCCAGCACTTTGGGAGGATGAGGAGGAAGGATTGCTTAAGACCAGGACTTTGAGACCAGCCTGGGCAACACAGGGAGACCCTATCTCTACAAAAAATTTAAAAATTAGCTGCGCCTGATGGCAAGCACCTACAGTCCTAGCTACTTGGGAGGTTGAGGTGGGAAGATTGCTTGAGCCCAGGAGTTTGAAGTTACAGCGAGCTATGACCTTGCCACTGCACTCCAGCCTGGGTGACAGAGTGACACCCTGCCTCAGAAAAACAAACAAAATAAAAATAAATATATATAAAAATAAAACCAAACTGGTGAAAGCTCCTTCTGCCTCCTCAGGATGAATGTCATAATTCACATCAGGAGCAGTAAATATGTTTCCTGTTTAGGTTGGTGCAAAAGTAATTGTGGGTTTTGCCATTGCACCAACCTAATTCATTTCAGAGCCTGGTAGAAGAGAAAAAGAAAGGAAAACCAAAACTTCCAAGCCTCCTCTAGCTCTGCTGTATCCAAGCACACTTTCAGCAGAGGATCCATTCATGGAAATAGGAGCCTAATAAGTCATCGCCATTCCACCTGGAGACAAATTCCCAGCATACACGTTAACATGACTCTTCCTTTCTCTTCAAATCCTCTAAGTTGTAATAACCTTAGGGGATAGTTTTTTTTCCCAGCTACGTAAAAAAAATACACACACACACACACACACATATACATACATACAACCTCTAAGGATACACACACACACACACACATATCTATATATAATTTTTAAATTTTATTTTATTTTTTATTTTTTGAGACGGAGTTTTGCTCTTATTGCCCAGTCTGGAGTGCAATGACATGATCTCGGCTCACCACAGTCTCTGCCTCCCAGGTTCCAGTGATTCTCCTGCCTCAGCCTCCCTAGTAGCTGGGATTACAGGTGCGTGCCACTAGGCCCAGCTAATTTTTATATATATATAAATTATATATATTTAATATATAATTTATATTTAATATATAAATTATATATAACATATAAATTATATGTAATATATAAATTATATATGTAATATATAATTTAATATATAACATAAAATATATAATATATGTAAATTATATAATTAACATATGTATATTACATATGTTTGATATATGTAAATTACATGTTTGATATATGTAAATCATATATATTTAATATATGTAAATTATATATTAAGTATATATAAATTATATATAATTTTTATATATTAAGTATATATAATTTTTATATATTAAGTATACATAAATATACTTAATTATATATACTCAATATATAATTTATATATAAGTTAAATATACTTTATATGTAAACTATATATTATATATAAATTATATGTGCATATATGTAAATTATATGTATAAATTATATAATTTTAATATATATAATTTATATATATTTTTTAGTAGGAATGGGGTTTCACCATGTTTCCCAGGCTGGTTTCGAACTCCTGACCTCAAGTGATCCACCTATCTCGGCTTCCCAAAATGCTAGGGTTACAGGCATGAGACACCATGCTTGGCCTGATTTTTACCTTCTTGATAACTGATCATTTCTTTAAGACCTCTCAAGCATTGGCAACATTTTTTTTTTATGCTTTAAGTTCTAGGGTACATGTGCACAACGTGCAGGTTTGTTACATATGTATACATGTGCCATGTTGGTGTGCTGCACCCATTAACTGATCATTTACATTAGGTATATCTCCTAATGCTATCCCTTCCCCCTCCCCTCACACCACAACAGGCCCCGGTGTGTGATGTTCCCCTTCCTGTGTCCAAGTGTTCTCATTGTTCAATTCCACCTATGAGTCAGAACATGTGGTGTTTGGTTTTCTGTCCTTGTGATAGTTTGCTGAGAATGATAGTTTCCAGCTTCATCCATGTCCCTACAAAGCACATGAACTCATCCTTTTTTATGGCTGCATAGTATTCCATGGTGCATATGTGCCACACTTTCTTAATCCAGTCTATCATTGTTGGACATTTGGGCTGGTTCCAAGTCTTTGCTATTATGAATAGTGCCACAATAAACATACATGTGCATGTGTCTTTATAGCAGCATGATTTATAATCCTTTGGGTATATACCCAGTAATGGGATGGCTGGGTCAAATGGTATTTCTAGTTCTAGATCCCTGAGGAATCGCCACACTGTCTTCCACAATGGTTGAACTCGTTTACAGTCCCACCAACAGTGTAAAAGTGTTTCTATTTCTCCACATCCTCTCCAGCACCTGTTGTTTCCTGACTTTTTAATGATTGCCATTCTAACTGGTGTGAGATGGTATCTCATTGTGGTTTTGATTTGCATTTCTCTGATGGTCAGTGATGATGAGCATTTTTTCATGTGTCTGTTGGCTGCATAAATGTCTTCTTTTGAGAAGTGTCTGTTCATATCCTTCTCCCACTTGTTGATGGGGTTGTTTTTTTCTTGTAAATTTGTTTGAGTTCTTTGTAGGTTCTGGATATTAGCCCTTTGTCAGATGAGTAGATTGCAAAAATTTTCTCCCATTCTGTAGGTTGCCTGTTCACTCTGATGGTAGTTTATTTTGCTGTGCAGAAGCTCTTTAGTTTAATTAGATCCCATTTGTCAATTTTGGCTTTTGTTACCATTGCTTCTGGTGTTTTAGACATGAAGTCATTGCCCATGCCTATGTCCTGAATGGTATTGCCTAGGTTTTCTTCTAGGGTTTTCATGGTTTTAGGTCTAACATTTAAGTCTTTAATCCATCTTGAATTAATTTTTGTATAAGGAGTAAGGAAGGGATCCAGTTTCAGCTTTCTGCATATGGCTAGCCAGTTTTCCCAGCACCATTTGTTAAATAGGGAATCCTTTCCCCATTTCTTGTTTTTGTCAGGTTTGTCAAAGATCAGATAGTTGTAGATGTGTGGTATTATTTCTGAGGGCTCTGTTCTGTTCCATTGGTCTATATCTCTGTTTTGGTGAAAAGATCAACAAAATTGATAGACCACTAGCAAGACTAATAAAGAAGAAAAGAGAGAAGAATCAAATAGACACAATAAAAAATGATAAACGGGATGTCACCACTGATCCCACAGAAATACAAACTACCATGAGAGAATACTATAAATACCTCTATGCAAATACACTAGAAAATCTAGAAGAAGTGGATAAATTCCTCAACACAGACACCCTCCCAAGACTAATCCAGGAAGAAGCTGAATCTCTGGATAGACTAATAACAGGTTCTGAAATTCAGGCAATAATTAATAGCCTACCAACCAAAAAAAGTCCAGGACCAGACGGATTCACGGCCGAATTCTACCAGAGGTACAAGGAGGAGCTGGTACCATTCCTTCTGAAGCTATTTGAATCAATAGAAAAAGAGGGAATCTTCCCTAACTTATTTTATGAGGCCGGCATCATCCTGATACCAAAGGCTGGCAGAGACACAACAAATAAAGAGAATTTTAGACCAGGGATATCCTGATGAACATCGATGCAAAAATCCTCAATAAAATACTAGCAAACCGAATCCAGCAACATATCAAAAAGCTTATCCACCATGATCAAGTGGGCTTCATCCCTGGGATGCAAGGCTGGCTCAACGTATGCAAATCAGTAAACGTAATCCAGCATATAAACAGAACCAACGACAAAAACCACATGATTATCTCAATAGATGCAGAAAAGGCCTTTGACAAAATTCAACAGCGCTTCATGCTAAAAACTCTCAATAAATTCGGTATCGATGGGATGTATCTCAAAATAATAAGAGCTATTTATGAGAAACCCACAGCCAATATCACACCAAATGGGCAAAAACTGGAAGCATTCCCTTTGAAAACTGGCACAAGACAGGGATGCCCTCTCTCACCACTCCTATTCAACATAGTGTTGAAAGTTCTGGCCAGGGTAATCAGGCAGGAGAAAGAAATAAAGGGTATTCAATTAGGAAAAGAGGAAGTCAAATTGTCCCTGTTTGCAGATGACATGATTGTATATCTAGAAAACCCCATTGTCTCAGCCCAAAATCTCCTTAAGGTGATAAGCAACTTCAGCAATGTCTCAGGATACAAAAATCGATGTGCAAAAATCACAAGCATTCCTATACACCAGTAACAGACAGACAGAGAGCCAAATCATGAGTGAACTCCCATTCACAATTACTTCAAAGAGAATAAAATACCCAGGAATCCAACTTACAAGGGATGTGAAGGACCTCTTCAAGGAGAACTATAAGCCACTGCTCAACGAAATAAAAGGATACAAACAAATGGAAGAACATTCCATGCTCATGGATAGGAAGAATCAATATCATGAAAATGGCCATACTGCCCAAGGTAATTGATAGATTCAATGCCATCCCCATCAAGCTACCAATGACTTTCTTCACAGAACTGGAAAAATCTACTTTAAAGTTAATATGGAACCAAAAAAGAGCCTGCATTACCAAGTCAATCTTAAGCCAAAAGAACAAAGCTGGAGGCAAAAATTTTCATTTAAATACTGAGCAACATACTCTTCCTGCCACTTTAAAAAATCACCTCCAATATCATCTCTCACATTTTTCATTAGCCATATGGGTTATAACTTCATGAAATAAGACAGAAAAAGTGCAAGGCATGCTGGCACTGACTCAACCACACAGGCTGAGCCAATTATGAATATATTACCCTACAGTAAGCCTGCTGGTCAACTTGTCCCATCATGTACTAAAGATTCTCATTGAGTTTTCCTATTCAGGAAAGCACCCTATGGCTAAAAAATCTACTTTACCATAGTGGAGATAATCCATGCCAGCTAACTAAAATAACCAACATAATTCTTCATTCTTACATGTAAACAATAACAAACAATCACCAGAGATGTCTGAGAAAACGAGTACCATAAAAATAAAAAAACAAAGATGGTGTTCCTATGCTACGCCATCTTCAGAGTCCTAATCTTTGAGTTTTAGACACTTCAAAGTCCTAATTAGCATTTATCCCAAGGGATTCATCAAGCTATCAAGTTCTCTTGTACTAAGACTACTCAAGGTCCACCCTGATTTGTCTATGAATCTGGGGAAGGGTGACAGCTCGAATTTGGTCTCCATCTATATACACATTTACAGATAAGGTGAGTGAGGAGCTGAAGGGCCCAGGGCTTTAAGAATACCTATGAACTTTGTTCTATAACAAGATGTCCACCCTGAAACTTGTACTGTCCAGGTCCATCAGGATCTGAATCATCTAAAGATATGTCTAAGACAACTTCCTCCAGAGACTGGAGATGTTGCTCATAGCTATTAAGCTGTGTCATCTGACACACTGAAACTTCGTAGAGGGGTTTATGTAACTAATTTGCATGGTAAAATAATCCAGATAAACTGGTTGTCTAGACAGATGGAGGCTGGCTAAGCGAGGCTGAATTTTGATTACTCAACTGAAATAATTCAGTACAATTTTGTATATCTGACTTATAATTATTTTGAAATGTTTACCACAGTGGGGTGGGAAGGTTTGCTCTATATTAACAAAGTGAAAACTTAGGCAATTATCCAGTTATTTCAACACTTTTATTTTTTCCCTGCCATCTGCTAGTAAAAAGAATTTTGATTAAAATACTTAAATAGTTGAGGCAAAAATGTGCTTGTATGCGTGTGTGTGTGTGAAGGGTTTACAGTTACATGAACATACAGATAAATAAATAGCCCTGCTCTCCACTTCTTTCTGACAGAACTTTTTTTCCATTAAAGTACTCCTGTGTTAGTCAGCTTGGGCTGCCATAACCAAATACTACCTACCTACCTACTACTTCCTACCATGTACCTACCTGTGTTCAATTTTCTCTCTCCACTAGGAAAACAACAACAGCAACAACTTTATCATTATCATAGACTAAGGCCATTTCTAAAGAAGAAGTTGAAAGTGGGGAGAATTATCATAAAACATGATTGGTAATGAAAAGAGTGTTATGTGTCAGGAGGATGAATTAGTGAGAATAGATTCTAGTCAAGTGTCTTTCTCGAGAATCAACTCTCACGGAACCTCCAAAATGTATATAAGATGAATTACCGCGGATGGAAAATTAAACTAATAAATAACCCAGTTAATGTTTTCAACAAAAGTTCCACTCTTTAAGACTTCAAAAACAATTTTAAAAAGTGAAAAAGAGACTGGGTGCGGTGGCCTGTAATCCCAGCACTTTGGAAGACTGAGGCAGGTGGATCACTTGAGGCCAGGAGTTTGAGACCTACATGGCCAACATGGCAAAACCCTGTCTCTGCTAAAAATACAAAAATTAGCCGAGTGTAGTGATGCGTGCCTGTAATCCCAGCTACTCAAGAGGCTAAGGAACAAGAATCACTTGAACCCAGGAGGCCGAGGTTGCAGTGAGCTGAGATGGTGCCACTGCACTCCAGCCTGCGTGAGTGCAGTCTGAGACTCAGACCCTGTCTCAAACAAACAAACAAACAACAACAATAACAACAACAAAAAGTGAAAAAGAGTTTTCCATAGGAATACAAATTTTATTTAGTTTTATTATGTCTCATCTTTTCTTAAAGTTTTACTGTGCAATTATTTAACAATCTTAGATGTAATATTGTATGCTGTATAGTTAGGAACATTCTAAACTACACACATTTTGTTACTCAATTCCTTGATTCAGAACTCAATTGCATTGACAGCAAAAAAAAAGAGACATTTACCAAAAGTTCAACATGGAAAATCATCTGGAAATCCAGCTTTTATTTCTCAGTGAAAACAATGTATATGTTTGCCTTTACTATGTTTCAACAAAAATAATGCCATTTATATGCTTTTAAAACTTATGGGCCAGGCGCGGTGGCTCACGCCTGTAATCTCAGCACTTTGGGAGGCCGAGGTGGGCGGATCACGAGGTCAGGAGATCGAGACCATCCTGGCTAACATGGTGAAATCCCGTCTCTACTAACAATACAAAAAAAAATTAGCCGGGTGAGGTGGTGGGCGCCTGTAGTCCCAGCTACTCGGGAGACTGAGGCAGGAGAATGGTGTGAACCTGGGAAGCGGAGCTTGCAGTGAGCCGAGATCGTGCCACTGCACTCCAGCCTGGGCGACAGAGCGAGACTCCGTCTCAAAAAACAAACAAACAAACAAACAAACAACCAAAAAAAAAAAACCTTATGAAATACTTTTACATAAATTGTCTCATCTGAACTTGTCAACAACACTGTGAGATGGATAGGAAAGCTGTGAGGGACAATTCACAGCAGGGGAAGCTGAGTTTGAGAGGTTAGATTCATTTCTCAAGGTGAAAAAGAAAAGATTACCATGGGGCCATATCCAGAGAACACTGTAGACTAAAAGGAACAAAGATTGAAAGAAAAGAAAATATTTCCTGGAAATATTACATAGAAACCTGAAGACTAATCTCACATAATTATTTAGAACTGTAATACGTGAATGAAAGAATTGCAACAAGTGGCTTGTGGGAAAGCTATCCTACTGAGAACGCAAACTGGCACTACACAAGTTTTGATAAGGAGGAAGGTGTGTGACCCAGGCAAAAAAAAAAAGGCTCAGGAAACCTCATCCTCTGATTTGAAGGTGACATGTCTAATTCTATTGTAAAAGCAATGTCACCCCAGAGTCTGTAGAAGTCAAGGAGTCGGTGAGCAGATATATTTAAATATGTAGACCCAATCCAGGTGCAGTGGCTCATGCCTATAATCCCATCACTTTGGGAGGCTGAGGCAGGAGCATTGCTTGAACCCAGGAGTTCAAGACCAGCCTCGGCAACATGGCAAGACCCCATCCCTACAAATAATTTAAGAATTAGCCAGGTGTGGTGGTGCATGCCTGTGGTCCTAGCTATTCAGATGGCTGCAGCAGGAGAATCACTTGAACCCAGGAGGTCAAGGCTACAGTGAATGGTGTTTGTGCCTGTGCCACTGCACTCCAGCCTAAGCAACAGAGCAAGTCCCTGACTCAAAAAAAATTTATATATATATATATATATGTATAAAATGCATGCACACACATCCCTATTTTATATATGTAAATATATAAATATCAAATGTATTTTATATAAGTATATAAAACATATTTATATCAATTGTATATATTACCTTTACTTATTTATAAAAAAGATCTAGAATCAATTTCTTTTTAGAACATTGAAACTATGCATAAAAAGTTATGGTTATAAAATAAATTTTTTAATGTACAGCATTTCTTAAATCAGCGGAAGAATATCCACTGAGGAAAAAAGTCTTAATTTCCTTTTATAAATAGCTGTGGATTAGAGCACTACAACAATAGTTCTAACTCTGCTATTGCTGTGCATTTGAAGCCAAGATGATGACTGTATTGAAAGAGAGGGAAGAAAAAATCAATAGATTATGGCTTCAATGGAGCTCACAACAGTGCTGATTAGAGAACACAAATGGATTGCATAATAGTAAAATAACCATAAACTGGGTATGCATTTAAGCCTATGGTAAGGCCATTCTTAACTGCATTGTGCCTTTAGAAAACATGCATTGAAATTATAACAGCAAATTAAATCTATTCGACCGCAAAATTTAATACATAAAAAATAGCATTTATTAATGATCTGGAAGAAGGAGTAAATAGCATGTTAATGAAATTTGCAGATGCTGCTAAATTGGAAGGTGTTACAAACAACAATGCAGATGGGGGCTTAATAAAAATGGACCTTGAAAAGTTAAGGAATAACCAACAGTGACAAAAAAGAAAAGAAAAGAAAAAAGAAAGGTCGAACTTATAAAAATATCAGTTAGAAAAACTTCAACATGAGAAAGAATAATACAAAAGAAGTGTGGCCAGAAAAGTGACTTTGAAATTTGACCAGGATTTTCTGATTATAACAAGTTGTTAAATCCACATCTGGGAGGTCCTAACCCAGATCCTGGGAAGTAGTAGTCATTCCCTTACTTCCCACTCTTCCTCCAGGCAGTCCAGAGGAAGTATGTTGCTTAGTTGTAGACTTTTGGTAGCAAGAGAAATGAAGAAAACACAGATCAGGCACATCAGTTAAAAATGCATATAGAAAAGAAAGGGATTACTATGGGAGACAGATGATTACATATTAGTATCATCTAATCAGGTATATAATGAAAAAGACCACGAGAAATCTACAGATATCTGAAAATTTTATATAAAAGACAGTTATGTCACTTGATTATTTATGAGTGATTGTTAAATGGATCTAATAGCTACCTTATAAAATATAATTCTTGCTTTTCCAGAAATCAACAGACAGAAGAGTTCTCCTGCTCTATTGCACATGCCTAAATTAAAGAAATTGGTGGTACAGCTGAATGACATATGGGGTTATACTGTTGGGTTTCTTAGAATGTCTGGAAGTTTGGGTCTGAGAATTTGGTTTATCCAGGAAAACAGCAAGATATGTCTAGGGGAAGCTCTGAGGACTGTAAGAAAGTAACAGTGTATCTGTAATGTTTACCAGCTCACCTAAGATATAGCCACCTGGGGATGAAAGTTCATCCCTGCTTATTGGATCTTTTAAAGCAGAAGCCTCAATATCAGAAACTTGACTAGGTTTCTAACACTTTATTTTTATGTAGTTATATTATGTATGCTTTTCTTTAGATTTCAGTAATTTTTTTTGAACACAGGCTGCCACCCGGCACTTGGGATGGAAGCAGGGTATTCTTGGTTGCCAGGTGTGACAAGGAGCATGAGAACTGATGTAGGCAGGTTCCAACGTGTAGGGGAAGATGTTGGGAGGGGGCAGTGGTGGAAAAATTGAAGCTGGGCCCATGCACATGCTTTTTCCACCTGGGTATTCTCCTTCTTGAACACTTCTGTAGTGTTTGAGGATTTGTGTATAGGAAGATATTCTTTATAGTGGTCTGAGACTATTCTTGAATGATTAATTACAATAAACTAGTGAGAAATCATGCCTTTAAAACCTTGAAACTCTTGTATCATCTTATCTAAATGGGTACCAGCCCTTTGCTGCTATGCTATTTAGTTAGTAAATTTTGTTTTAATAAATTAGACCGAAAACTTTAAAATCTTTCAGAAAAACACTACTTGATGGCATGTACTAAGATATGGAAATACATGGAATTGCCTCTGATTTGTGCAAAGGTCTTGTGGTACATATTATAAAATATGCCACTTTTTTTCCAATTTTTAGCAATGGCTGCCCCCTTTGAGAAAGAATTATAGAGACTGGCCAGGTGCTTCTTATTGCCCATTTCTTTATCAAAAACATCTAAAAGTATATTGATACACAGTACAATAAAAACAATGTGGGCTATAGACTCGGATAGATCAAGGCTTATCTATATCCTGACTTTACCACATATTAGCTATGTGATATTCAGCAAATTAGCATCTCTGAGTCTTCAGTTCTTCTTTTATATTAAATAAATTAAATAAGTAATGTATTTGCATAACTTCTGATAAAATGCTTAACACAGAATCAGTGTTCATGTAGTATTAGTTTCCATACTTCTCTACAAATGAACTCCCTGAGATAGTTAAATGTAGTTCCTTGAATCATAATTCAATTACGAATTCACTTTCTTTTATTCATTTCTTTATTAAATAAATATTCACTGAGTGATTGCAAGCAATGTTTATGTCAGTTGAGGTGGATTTGCACAGACATAATAATATAGGTGGATCTTCCCTTTAAAGATCATGAAGCGAAGGAACAACAGCTTGTAACTAATCATAATATGGGGCAAAACCCAAAAGGTAAACAAAAGTATTCTAAGATTCCAAGGGGTGAAAGATTACTCCTTCTTTTTTTGAGGCAGGGTCTTGCTTTGTCACTCAGGCTGGAGTGCAGTGACTTGATCATGGCTCATTGTAGACTCAACCACCTGGGTTCCAGCGATCCTCCCACCTCAGCCACCCAAGTAGTTGGTACTACAGGTACATGCCACCATGCCTGGCTAATTTTTAAATATTTTGTGGAGGCGAGGTCTCAGTATGCCGCCCAGGCTTCCGAGCTCAAGTGCTCCTCCTGCCTTGGCCTCCCAAGATTACTTCTTAACAGAGGATTGGAAAAGGCTTTCGAGAAAGGGAGCATTTTAGCTGGGCCTTGAAGACAGCAGAGGTGCTAGAAGAAAGTAATTAAAAGGAAAGCATGGAAATTGGAAAATGAATGATTCTATTTGTCATGAGGCCCGTGGTGATGCGAGATAATGTTTGGGTTAGAAAAAGGAGGATTTGGGGTTATAACTTTGGGTTAGATAATGGAGGATTTTGAATGCACCCTAAAAAGCTTGGACTGACATATTAGGCAGTAAGGCATCAATAAAGGTTGTAAGCAAAGGTTTTTTAGTTTTGATAGGATTCTTCTACCTAATTTATTAGCTATTCCTTCTAAATTCATGTTAGTCCCTAATTAGATATGCATGCTTCCTAGGTCTTCATCCAAGTTGTTGAAATGTTCAACAGGGCAGGATAAAGAAGAGAGCCCAGTAACGTACCATTTAAACCCTTCTCCACCAGGGCGCTGATCCATTCATCAGCATTTGTGGCTCAGTTTTCAATCTAATAGAAATTCACTGTATTGTGTTGTCATCAGTTAAAATTTCCCTCTGATTTCTAAAGCCATCCTGAGAAACACTGTCAAATGTTTCACTGAAATCAGATCCACACTGACCTCCTATGATACCAGTAGCAAAAACTAGAAACATCTTGATTTCAGTGAACCCATGCTGGGATTCAGTGAATCCCAGTGTTCATATCCAAAGTCATTACCAGCCCTTCACTTAATAATACCACTTAATAATAAATAACTCCAGGATTCTGCCAGAAAATTATATCAGTTGTTATGTCTTTGGGAAGAGGTATATGAATTTCTTGCAATAAAGTAGAGTTAAGGTTGAGTAGAAAGAACAGCAAGGCTCAGCCAGGCGTGGTGGCGCACACCTGTAATCCCAGCACTTTAGGAGGCTGAGGCAGGCGGATCATGAGGTCAGGAGTTTGAGACCAGACTGACCAACATGGTGAAGCCCTGTATCTACTAAAAATACAAAAATTAGCCCAGCATGGTGGCGTACACCTGTAATCCCAACTACTCAGGAGGCCGAGGCGGGATAATCACTTGAACATGGGAGGCAGAGGTTGCAGTGAGCAAAGATCGTGCCACAGAACTTCAGCCTGGGCAACTCAGTCTCAAAAAAAGAAAAAGAAAGCAAGGCTCAGTGCTGAATGGATGTGAAAAACTCAAGTTATGATTCAGTCAAAGTTTAGATCTAGTATTTCAAAGAAAAGTAGCATGGCAAACAACAGTAAAGAGTGAGCAGTGACTGGACTCAAGACTCAGATATGTAGGACTTTATTATCCCACATGACTATCAGACAGTATGGTCCCAAGGAAGGGACAGTCGTTTAAGGACTAGGCTGGCACCACATCCCAGATTTTCTAACATTTAGCAAAGTACTCTCTTCCCTGCTTGATGCAGCTGCCCTCTTATGCTGCATCTTGAAGCAGAGAACACGGCAACCAACTCCCTTCAGACTCTAAAATAACAGTTCTCAAAATGTCTGGGAACCCTTTGGGGGATTTGCGAGGTCAGAACTCTTCATAAAAATATTGACACTCTCTCATGAGTATACAGTGGAATTTCCCAGAGGATACACGTAGTACGATATTGGAATAAATTCAGAAGCAGATATGAGAATCCAACTGTTGTCTACTAAGCCAAACATTAAAGAGATTTGCAAAAATGTAAAACAATGGCATTCTTTTAGTTTTTTAAAATTTGGGGCAATGGTCATTTTTCACTAAAATGTTATTTATGTTAACATAGGTAGGCTTATTGGCTTATTATTTTTAAGTGAATTATTTTTAACTTTTTTTTTTTTTTTTGAGACAGAGTCTCGCTCTGTAGACAGGCTGGAGTACAGTGGCGCCATCTCGGCTCACTGCAACCTCTGCCTCCCAGGTCCCGCTTCAAGCAATTCTCCTGCCTCAGCCTTCAGAGTAGCTGGGATTACAGGCGCGTGCCACCAGGCCCAGCTAATTTTTGTATTTTTAGTAGAGACGGGGTTTCACCATGTTGGCCAGGCTGGTCTCGAACTCCTGACCTTGTGATCCACCTGCCTCAGCTTCCCAAAGTGCTGGGATTACAACCGTGAGCCACCGCGCCCAGCTTTAATTTCTAATAGAATAAATATTGATAGATATGACTCACTTAAAAGCTATTTGGTATCCTCAGTGACTTTTTTAGAGTGTAATGGAGTCCTGAGACCAAAAAGTTTGAGAACTGCTTGATCTGAAAAAACAAGCCTGAAGTCCACCTTTTGCTCCCTGAGGGAAGGCAAGTTGCCCAACCTTTCCAAGACTTTTTCTGGCTCCATAGCATGGAATGATGATTTAAACTACCTGCTAGGGTTATTGTGAAGACTAAATGGGGAGAGTCTGTGTAAAACTCTTAATTCAGTGCATGGTGTATGACTATTCAGTAAATATTAACCAACTGTTATTATTATTGCTTCTGCTATTACTATTATTACTACTATGAGGGCTATTACTCCCTGCTGGTGATGTCTTTACTCAGATACATAAAGAACTTATTCTTTGAACTTGATAATGCTTTCAGGCCATTGCACTTGTTCCCTTTGCCTGGAATATCTTTTCCTCCTCGTCATTTCTTCTTGTATCAACTTTGAGCTTCTTTGACTTGGAAGCCTTCATTGACCTCTGAAAACTATGCTAGGTACCCTGCTGGAAGCCCCAATCTTTGCCCCTTTAAGAGCATACCACAGTGTAATTGCTTATGTCTTTGCTGGCTCTTCCATCGCACTCTGAAAACTCTGTGAGAGAAGGGACCATGCTTGTTCACTGCTATAATCATAAAGTTCAGCACAGTGCCTGGCAGTCGGTAAATGCTTGTTGAATACATCTTGTAAAAGTCTTCAATGTATCTTCTTGCCACACTGCTCTTTTCATGTCCCAGGGTGCCTAAATAAACTCGATATCCTGAATATTCTTGTAAATCTCTTTGATCCTCAAGTTAGATGTAAAAACTAAACTCAAACAATGATCTAGGCTTCATTTATAAGTTTAAGGTAATGGTTAAATGACTTACAGGATGTTTGATTACACATCTTATTTCCCTGGGGTTCAGAGTTGTACAGGAGGTAAAGTCTTGGCCTTTGCATAAAAGTTGGGTAATTCTTAGCTATGATCTGGGCATAGACTATAAACAATTTAAGATGGAGAACTAACACGGCTAGAGAAAATGCCCTGGGTGCCAGCTTGCACCATAACTCTTACCACTATAAGAGGGGAGGATAAAGACTGCTTTCTTCCTTTTAGTTGCCATTCCTTCTGCCATTCATAGAATTTATGTCTGCACTTTTCTCATCCACTGAGAGCTGGTGGCAGTTTCAGAATATCTATTGGAAGAGGGGCTTAGAGGAAACAGCCGCATTGAATAGGGAGGTAGGAAAGTTTTTCCTTAAGCTATATTTGTATTTTTCAACTTAGATTGCATGTTTCTTTTGGAGAATGTTCTTGGATATAAGAGGGTGCTAAGGACTTCCAAGCCACCCCACTGCTAAGAGTACATCTATTTTTAGTGTGGAAACATTTGAAGTAAACGAATAGACAGGTTTGATAAGAGAGGATTGACTAGATCTCTTTTATTATTGCTTTTCACACAGGTAAACCTCAACTCTGCCTGGTGAGCATTAACCAATTCAAAAAAGATTTGAAAGTTCAAAAAAGCAGTCAGTGTTGAGAACACATACTAGACTATATTTATTAGGTCTGGGACCCTAAAAGATCAGTATAATCAATAGGAAATAGGCAGCTTGACAAAAGAAAAACCAAACTTGAGGCAATCAGTTTATCATGCAATCATTATATATTTATTTCAGCTATGGACAATACATATGCCGATACCACAGAATAGAAGATGTGACCTCAAAGGGCTTGCAACCTATTTGGGAAGACAAGTAAATGTCTACTAGATTATCATTTAAGCATACTTCTGAGACTAATCTTTAGTGTTCCTTGTTCCTGCTGGTTATTCTCTTGGCCTAATTATGTGAGGAAAACAGAATGAAGGAAAAGGGATGGGAAGCAAGGGCGATGTGGCTAAAAATATTAATGCTCTTAAGCCATGTGCTCCAAATTTAAAGCAATACATTCATGGTTTTAAAGCTGGGACCTGTAACTAACTTCTAATTAGTCCTTCTTATTTTGTAGAGGAGGAAACTGTGGCCTATCCTGCAAAGCACTCTAGCTGATAACCGGTGGCTCTAAAATCAGAAGTCAGGTTCTCTGACTCTCAGTCTAGTGTCCTTTCCATCACAAACAAGTGCTTCTGAAGGTAAGGTAAAATGACTGGAGTCTTCCTACGCCTGGGGTCTATGCTAAAGAGCCTTAGTTTTTCCTTGAATGGATAGGATGGAATTATTTGAATTATTTTATTAGACCTGCATTACAAATTTTTGTAGCATGGCAATTTTCATCAATTCTAATTTCTCAGTTATCAAAATACAATTTATTAATGCTAAAATCTCCAGTCCTTATCAAAGGGCAAATTAATTTGAATATCAGACTAATACATTGCTTTTTAACCTCTATTCACCCATCTCTCCGCTTTCATATCTTTAACCTATTGAATGACTTACAAATTTTCTATTTCACTCTTGACCTCTTTTCTGAATTTCAGTTTCATATTTCAGTTGCTGCATCTCTACCTGTTTTTACTTCTATGACCTCAAACTCAACATGAAGCCAGCTTCCCTTTCACGTATTCCTATTTCTGTCAATGACACCATCATTCTTCCAGTCATCCAGGTCTGAAATCTTGGCATCATCTCTCCTCTTCTTCTCTTCTAAATCTTGCCGCTTCTCTTCTAAATGTTGTGGGTTACCAATTTCTGTGCCCTCTTGCTGAAATATTTAATATTTCTCTCAATTCCATTTCTTCTTCTTCTTTTTTTTTTTTTTTTTTTTTTTTTTAAAGACAGAGTCTCACTCTCATCCAGGCTGCAGTGCAGTGATGCGATTGTGTTTCACTTCAGACTCGACTTCCCCAGCTCAAGCGATTCTCCCAACTCAGCCTCCCAAGTAGCTGGGACTATAGATGCGTGGCACCACACCGGGCTAAGTTTTTGATTTTTTTAGAGATGAGGTCTCACTATGTTACCCAGTCAGGTCTCAAGTGATCCCCTCAACTTGATCTCCCAAAGTGCTGGGATTACAAGCACCACACCCAGCCCATTTCTTTTTTTTAATTCCATTTCTTACACCCTAACTCAGGTCCTCATGATCCCACAACCGGGTGGTGACAATAGCTACCACTCATCCTGGTCCCATCCTAGCAACCCAACCTACAACTACTGTGGACTACTCTCTCAAAATTACAGTTTAAACAAAAACACAAACACCCGTTTCACCCCTTTGATTCTAATTTTTCACTGCTCCCCGGTGTCCATGGATAATAAAATTCAAATTCAAACTCCTGGATAATGTTGCCCATGCCTTGCCACCTCCTCGCACTTTTCCTTCACAAAACCATCCTCCCCAATCAGAAATTTCTCTTCTTCCCAACGCCCACCTCTACCTTTGGCTTAGGCCTGTAATGGACTCTGGTTCCTCATCTGAACTCTGCTCTGTTAAAGTTACCAACTACAGCAGCGGACCACGGCCCCTCCTCAAAATTCCAGAGGTACCTACTGATCTTTCTAGGGAGGCAGCCTTCAGACCTGTGTTCCCAGAAATCTCTACGTTTGTCCCTTTCCCAACTAGAGAATTAACTCTTGCAGGGCACAAAACAGCCTCTATTTCTTTGCGTCCCCGGCGCCTGTTTGTTGAAGACTGAGTTGAAGGAGTAGCAGGTGGTGTTAACTCGTCAAAAAGATGGTGGCCAGGGGGAACACCCCCACAGCTCTCCCCCGACAGCAGGGCAGGTGTGCCTGGGGGCCTCGGCGGGTGCCGGGGCGCGGGGCGGATGGTGCCCCCCGTGCGCAGGCCAGGGAGGCCCAAGCGCCTTCCCCACGCCCCGCTCGCCCGCGCGTGTGAGGGGAGGGCTGCCCGGCCGTTCCGCGCCGGGAGGTAGGTGGTGCTGTTGCCGTGACTGTCTTCCTCATTGGCGCCGGGCAGAGAGGCGGAATGTTCAACTCCTGACTCCGGCGGAAGCGTGGGAGCCGCGCGGGCCGCTGTCGTCCCAACCCCCGCCGCCCTCGTCGCGCGCGGGGCCTCCGCGCCCCCGGCTGCTGCTCGCGCCCGGCCTGGGAGCCAGGTAGGGTCCAGGCTGGAGCCCGCGGAGGGCGGGGAGGGAGGGGGCGAGGCCCGCCGCGCTCGCGAGTCGTCCTCGCGTCTTGGGGCCGAGGTTCCGCCGGGGCCCGGGAGTCCAGGCGGCCTCGGGATGCTACTTGGGGCTCCTCTCCCTGACCCAGGACCCGCGCGGCGGCGGCGGCGGCCGGAGCGAGCATTCGCCGCGCCGGAGGAGTCCTCGCGGGACCTTGGCCGCGGCGCCGCCAAGTGCGGTTCGGGAAAGTTCGGGCCAGTCCCACGGAGAAGTTGGTGCCTGGAGGCGCGGGGCGCAGGCCGGAGCGGCTCGGGATTCCGCGGCCCTGGGCGTGCGGCACGGGCAGGGGCTCTGCAAACAGGAGAGCCGGCCAAGCAGCGGGTGGTTGGGGCACTGTCGGGAGGGGAACCGCGAGGCCCCCAAATCAGGGCAGGATGCAGGCCACTTCCCAGCACTCGCTGTGCGTGCGAGGAGGGACGACGAACTTCTGCTTTTCTAAGAACTCGGCCGCTAGCGGTGTTGCTTTCCATCCATTTTCTTTCATTCTGTTTTCCTCACGTAATTAGGCCATGCGAATAACCAGCAGGAACAATGAACACTAAAGATTAGTTTTACAAACATGCGTAAATGTATCCAGAGCCACCCAGAGCCGCCGCTCCCCGCCCTTCCTTCCCCGGGCTTGGGCAGCGTGGAGCGCCCGCCCTCTCGGGCTTCCCCCTTTCCTCCCACCGGAGCCCGGGTTGTCCCCTTTGGCGACCCTCAGGCAGCCGTCTTTTTGTGGGCTCCCAGACCTGCACCAGGCCCAGAAGTACTTACCCAGGCCGCCGCCTCGCCTGGCCTCGCTTGCCCATGACAGCTTTCAGAAAACTTTAATTCAGGACTGGCTAGATGACATCCGATTGCCTAAAAAAAATTTTTAAAAAGGTTATCTCTGTTAGATCACCGAAAATGTTATGTTTCTGATGCGCTTTGAGATCGCGCATAAGCACTGTTTATGGGGAACTTAATTACTATTTTTGTTAGTTTCTGTAATAATGAAAGCAACACAATTTAGGGGCCCATTCCAAGTATAGTACAGTAAGCAGCTCTCATTAATAATGGTGTGTGAGAATCGTCTTACAGAGTGAATTTGAGGATATTTGAATTAAGATTGTTGAAAACAGTACTTACTTTAACCCCAAAGCTGTTTTAGGAGAGACTTCTTGTTTCCCTGACCTTCCTTGAAATTAACAGCTAGGATTTAGTGGATCCAAACCTCCAAACACGTTTAAAGACAAAAATAAACAAGTGATTCAAGGCTAGTTAATGTCCTCCTTGTAGTAGGCCTATCTCCACAGTGAAATTTCACTTGTTTTTCAATTTTCAAAAAAAAAAAAAAAAAAGTGATGGCTGCATTTTAATTATGTTTATGGTCATTTGTAGAGTATTTGTTTTAAATTCCTGCTACTATAGTGAGAGATTTAGGAGACTGTAAATGAATACGAATTTAGTTTGGGAATAGAGAATTAAGATAAAAATAGTCTTTTGGACCCCTGCAATGTTTATTTTAATCTTTCACAATTTAATTCCTATAACTTTTTGAGATTATTTGGGGAGTTTTTTAACTGCAAAATATTGTTGTTTAAATAAAAAAATTTAGTGATAATAATTCCAGAGTAAATGACCATGATGCAATTGCAAGGACTTTCTTGTCTAAAAAGGCAAATAAATGATCTGTTTTTCTTATTCTTTTAGGGAATATATAAGGACACAGTAAAGAGAGGGAAAGAGAGAAAAATATCCAAATATTAAACACGCGGACTTGGATCTAAAAATGGATGGTCAAAGATCTTGGGAACTAAGGGGCCTTCTTGCCAAATAAGGAAACTTGGCAAGTTGCACTGTGTATTTTAACTTAGCACAAGAGTGAGTGTTATTGGCAATATATTGGCTCAGAGCCTATCAGGAATGAGCAGTGAAACTGACTTCGATAGGGCTACAAAATTATAAATAGGAGGTATGAGGGGTGTGGAGTGAATAATCCAGTCATCAGAGAAAACACTGAAGAAATTACAATGATGTTTCATGAAAAGAAGTCAGATGTAAGGTGAAGCTATTGGTGTGGAGTGAAAGAGCAAAATGGACAGTTTATTTTAGAAATTGGTAGATTCAGAAGAGATGAATCAATGTTTTTTGTTTGTTTGTTTTTTGTTTTTGTTTTTTTTTTTCCTTAAACTGGAAAAAGGTGTTGTAGGGATATAGTGCTTCTTGGAATAAGATAGCCCTATGTCTGTATCCTGAGACGTTGGAAATAAAAATGAATTTAGATCACTTGTTTTCCATTTTATTCTACCCAGGACAGATTGACAGGGTGAGTGTCTTGTCTATCTAAATGTAATATGAACAGTTAAGGCCCCTTTTGGTCTTACTGCAAGGAAGATTTAGGCTAGTCTTTTGGCAGCTATTAACTTTGCCTCAGTAGACACAAATAAGCAGAGTTCCAGCTGTGACCAGAAAATTGTACCTGGTAAGGTAAGAGGACTATGAATGCTAGAGCTTAGCTTTATTTGATGGATACATGGGTGCTCTTATGTCAGACCCTCCTACGGAAAGCTGAAGCATCGATTACACCCTAATAGCTGTTAGGTAATCCCAGCACAGTAGAATCTGTGAGAACAAAGCAGCCACACATTTGACACCTTAACCCCAGTGTCTTCAATTGTAATAGGAAATTAAAGCCTC
Organism: Papio anubis; assembly: GCF_008728515.1. Lineage (NCBI taxonomy): Eukaryota > Metazoa > Chordata > Mammalia > Primates > Cercopithecidae > Papio > Papio anubis. The sequence continues at coordinate 56,765,087 of NC_044985.1, forward strand.
AAATTGAACTTTAGGTGGATGGTAAGCAATCCAGTAATTACTGTAATAAGAAAAGAGTTAGTTTAAATAGGGAAAACAAAAGGCAAATTAGGAGGAGGAGGCAGAATGTTATTAACAAAAAGTCACGATATGGTAGAAAACAATGATAGGACTTTGGAGTTAGGCCTGAATTTGACACAAGTTGTGTCACCTGTAAGGTAGTTGGCTTGAGCTACTTTCATACCCTTGATCCTCAGTTTTCTCACTCAATATAAGTTAGAGACAGTAGTACCTGCTTCTAAGGATAAGTACAGTCATGTGTCCATTAATGATGAGTATACGTTCTGAGAGAACTGCATTGTTAGGTGATGTAGTTGTGTAAACACTGCAGAGTGCACTTACTGTTGCTGCTAGGCTACAGACCTATGCAGCATGCTACTGTACTGAATAGGCAATTGTAACACAATAATAAGTATTTCTATCGAAAAATAGAAAAGGCACAGTAAAAATACAGTATAAAATATACGGTATCAAAGATAAAAAGTGGTACACCTGTATAGGGCACTTACCATGATTGGAGCTTGCAGGACTGGAAGTTGTTCTGGGCAAGTCAGTGAGTGAGTGGTGAGGGAATGTGAAGGCCCAGGACATCACTGTACACTACTGTAGACTTTATAAACACTATACACTTAGGCTCTACTAGATTTATTTAAACATTTTTCTTCAATAATAAATTAACCTTAGCTTGCTGTAACTTTTTTGCTTTATAAACTTTAAACTTTTTTTTTTTAACTTTTTGAATCTTTTGAAATAACACTTAGCTTAAAACACAAACACATTGTACAGCTATACAAAAATTCTTTATATCCTTAGTCTGTCAGATTTTTTTTCTATTTTTAAATTTAAAAAATTGTTTTGCTCCTTAACCTTTGTTAAAAACTAAGAGACACACACATCAGCCTAGCCCCACACAGGGTTAGGATCGTCAATATCACTGCTTTCTACCTCCACATCTTGTCTCACTGGAAGGTCTTCAGGGGCAGTAATGTGTATGGAACTGCCATCTCCTATGATAACAATGCCTTCTTCTGGACACCTCCTGAAGGACCTACCTCAGTTAACTTTTTTTTTTTTTTAAGTGGAAAGAGTATAATCTAAAATGAGGATTTAAAAGTATAGTAAATACATAAATGAGTAACACTCATTTATTGTCCTTATCAAGCATTGTGCACTGTACATAATTGTATGTACCATACCTTTATACGGCTGGCAGCGTAATAAGTTTGTTTACACCAGTGTCACCACAAACACATGAGTAATGCATTGTGCTATGATGTTAGGAAACTGTGCCATCACTCAGCAATAGGAATTTTTCAGCTTTATTATAATCGTATGGGATTGCTGTTATATATGCAGTCCATTGTTGACTAAAACATAGTTATGTGGTGCATGACTTTATGAGAAAGCACATAGAAATGCTCGTGACAGTGCATGAAAATTCAGCCACTGTATCAGTGTGGTAAAGAAGGATGTTTTACCACATTTTTCAAGTTATACACAGAGCTGCTTGCCCACTGCCCTAGTCTGTTTTCTGCTGCCAGACCAGTCTATCACAGCCTGGGTAATTTACAAGGAACAAGGGTAATTTATTTGGTTTATGGTTCTGGAGCCTGGAAAGTCCAGGAACATGGCCGTGGCATCTGGCGAGAATCACCCATTGTGGAAGGGTGGAAGGCGAAAGCAAGCCATGAAAGACAAAGAGAAAAAGTGAACTCCTGAGGTATTTAACCTACTCCCAGGCTAACAGCGAGAATCCATTTTTGACCTAATCACCTCTTAAAGGTTCTGCTTCCCAGTACTGTTACATTAGCAACGAAGTAATTAAATTTCAACATGAATTTTGGTGGGTGCATTCCTACCATAACACTCAGCTCTTCCAGCTAAGGCTTGCCTTTGGTACCCTGTCCCGTTCCCAAGTCATACTTATGTAGTGGGTAGGTAGGTTTTCATAACTCCTCTCCTGCTTAGGGTTTCTAAAGTATGCTTTAGAACCACTTGGAACCATTCTTATAGCTGATTTTGAGCAAGGCCCAACACCGTTCTTTCTGGATTCATCTCCGGGCTTCCATTTAAGAAAACCAAAAAGAAAAGGAAAGAACTTCTGTCCGCACATCATGTAGTAAATCTTTACTTATTAAACTTTTCTACCAAAGTACTCTGTTGTGGGGAAAAATGAATGTTTTCCTTCAAGAATTTGTCCATATAGCCACAGATAACCCAATGCAAGCAAGTACTTGCTTTAAAATTTTGTATTTTAATCTTAAAAATTTATGTGGATTTTGCATTCTCTTCTGTCCTTCTCTGTTTTACTTAAATTGAACAAATTGATACAAACAGATACATATTTATTCCCCCAGATCTTTTTTTCTTTAGAAACAGAGTCTTGCTATGTTGTCCAGGCTGGCCTTGAACTCCTGTGCTCTAGCAATCCTCCCACCTGAACTTTCCCAGTAGCTGGGGTTGAGGGTATGTGCCACCTTGCCTGGCTTATTCCCCATAGTGTTAAAGTGAAATTGATGCTGTAGGACAGCTGTTTATTCATACCACCACCTGCACAATACTGTGTAATACCACATATGGGAATAAGCACACGAGGAACATGGGATTGGTCCTAATAAAGAGTCCTGCACCATTAAACTGTGCAGCCCAATACTGCATGGGGTGGTGCAATTCCATTTTGCTGATAAAAGAATAGGGTAGATCATCATCCAAAGAGTTTTGATGTTAGGTGATTATACACTGGCTTTCAAGACAAAGAAACCTCTTTGCTCTGGGAATGCGGGGGAAGGAAGAGGAAAGTTTTAGGATAGAAACCTGGAATGTGGCTCTTAGCTTCCCACCCAGTTTGGGAGGAGAAATTGAAGAAGATGGCCAAATCATTTCCATTATTTCCATCACTGATGTGGTTCACTGTGCTTCTCCATGATGTTTGGTGTCGGGTTCATAACTGCCTCCCTCGGAAAAGGAAGGAGACCGTCTATACTTTATAGTAGATTAGTCATCAACTCACAGGGTTGGAGTGGGTCTTAAAGTGGATTCATTCTGCTTTCCTAGCTGATGCGAGTCTCCCACTCCCACTCCACACCCCACGTCTCATTGAACTCTCTTGGTGGTGGGTCACTCGCTACTAAAGAGGGTGGCAGATTTTCTTGTTGGCCAACTCTAAACCAGGAATCCTCTTTTTTTTTTTTTTTGAGACAGGGTCTCACTTTGTGCAGTGGCACAATCATAGCTTATGGCAACCTTGAACTCCTGGGCCCAAACTATCCTCCCACCTCAGACTCTCAAGTAGCAGGGACTACAGGCATGAACCACCACACCTGGCTAAGTTTTATTTATTTATTTTTTGTAGAGATGGAATCTCACTATGCTGCCCAAGTTGGTCTTAAATGCCTGACCTCAAGCGATACTCCCACTTTGGCCTCCCAAAGAACAAGGAATTCTTTCTGTAACTTTCATCCACAGATAGCCTTGCCTCTTGATCATCAAAACATAATATAAGGTCTTAGTCTTCCCTAGTTTTACCATCCCCTTTCCTTTCACCCTCCATCTTACGTTGGGGTTACCATGTTTTAACCCTTGCATTCACCCTTCTCAGGGAGTGTTCATTCCAGGTACTCAGTCCAAAGCTGTACCTGTCTGTCAGCAGCCAGGATGGTCTGATATACTTTCTATTTGACAGAAAACAGTTTGGGGTACAAACGAGCTGAGTAGCAGCAAGACCTAGGGTGGGAGCAGGATAGGTGGTAGGTGGCGAATTTAAGTGAGCCTTGTGTACTCATGGGCTATGACTTTCTCCCCATCCTCAGTCCTGACACCTGTGAATTCCTCTTCTAGCCAAGCCCTAGAAATCCCTGCTCTCCGTGCACCCTCACTTTATTCAACTCTGGCCCCATTCTCCTCATGCCACAAGAAGCTCCCAGTTACTCAACACAGCAAGCCCACGCAGCGGCCCATGCTGTGGCCGTAGGTTGTATCCAATTCGTTTCCTAGTTGGGCTTCTATTTGAGCACAGACATGTTTCCACGCAGCATTTCTGTGGCATAAGTGCTCCAACCAACTACATTCCTGTGCCTCCCATCTTTTACTTCTGGTAACAATGTTTTTGGTAAGGAAGTGTGTTGTGGAAGTTGATTTTTATTAATTGAAATATTAAATTACTTTATTTCAATAAGAATGTTTAGCTTATTTTTATTCTTACCATTGCTCTAACTAGAGAGTTACATTACTCTTATGGTAAAGATAGAGGAGGGGGAAAACATGAAACAATGGCTATTCTATTTTTTAGATTCTTATTTAAAGTTGAGTTCTCTCAGATATCCATACCTAAAGTCTTATTTACTGAACCCAACCTACTCTGTATAAGATACACTATATTTTGAACTAGAAATTCCATTTGACCCAGCCATCCCATTACTGGATATATACCCAAAGGATTATAAATCATGCTGCTATAAAGACACATGCACACATATGTTTATTGCTGCACTATTCACAATAGCAAAGACTTGAAATCAACCCAAATGTCCATCAATGATAGACTGGATTAAGAAAATGTGGCACATATACACCATGGAATACTATGCAGCCATAAAAAAAGATGAGTTCATGTCCTTTGTAGGGACATGGATGCAGCTGGAAACCATCATTCTCAGCAAACTATCACAAGAACAGAAAACCAAACACTGCATGTTCTCACTCATAGGTGGGAATTGAGCAATGAGAAGACTTGGACACAGGATGGGGAACATCACACACTGGGGTCTGTCGTGGGGTGGTGGGAGGGGGAAGGAATAGCATTAGGAGATATACCTAATGTAAATGACAAGTTAATGGGTGCAGCACACCAGCATGGCACATGTATACATATGTAACAAACCTGCACGTTATGCATATGTAACCCTAGAACTTAAAGTATATATATATATTTTTTTAAAAAGATAAACTATTTTTCTAGGAGCAGTCTTGGAGGAAGAAGGGAAATATCTATGGTAGACACAGTACTGGTTGATTCTATTCATATACCTAGTCTTCAACTTTTATTTTTTTATTTTTATTTTTTTTGAGACAGAGTCTCACTGTCACCCAGGCTGGAGTCATAGCTCACTGCAGCCTCGACCTCCTGGGCTCAAGCGATCCTCCTGCCTCAGCCTTCCAGAGTGCTGGGATTACAAGTGTGAGCCACTGTACCCAGTCAGCTTTTATCTTTTTTAGTTATTAAAAAAAAAAAATAGTAGAACAGCAGTCCTGTTGAGGAATAGAATCTTTGACTCTTTGACCTTGGTGTTACGGATAAATACACTAAACCAGAGCTTTCCTCAGTTTTTTGAAGATAAGACTCAGGGGAACAAAAATTGCAGAACAGTGATTCCAAGTGGTGTTCTTTTAATACACATGATGACAAAGCACATTTTATTAATTTATTCACTGATCTATGTTAAAGAGGCTGAAATAATATTAGCATAAATATCAAGGCAGCAAGTTTGGCAAAATAATTTGCTGAATATTGAAAGCTCTTTTCAAAGAGTATCTTTTTTGTCATATCCAGGTCATGATAAAACAAGTTAAGTTTTTCTTCCTATATTGTATAAAAAGTAAACTGGCAACCTTACTTTTTGAAGAAGGGGGAAAGGGAAGTATGAATTAGGGACAGGAAAAAGAGGAAGGATCTAAATTAAGAAATACAGGCCCATATAAAACCACAAGATAGAAACATCCAGAGAAAGTTCAAAGACCTTTTTTCTAGTAAAGTTAATCCTTTCATAAAGCAGATTTTTATTTTTATTTTTACTTTTAGAAATGAGATCTCCCTGTGTTGCCCGGCTGGGCTCAAGTGATCCTCCAGCCTCGGCCTCCCAAAATGCTGGGATTGCAGGTGTGAGCCACTGTGCCCAGCCAAAGTAGATTTAATTTCTTAAAAAAATCGTCACTTGCAGGTATTGGATAAGCAGGTTATATAGCTTTCCTGGGTTAGATGGCCATTGACTATGCAGCCGATAAGGTCTGAAAGAAGCTAGTGGTCACCAGGGAAGGAGAGGACGCTCCAGCACCCTACCAAAGTGAGTGCTATCATTGAATAAATAGATCTTAGCAATGCTGATATCCAAAAAGTGCAAAAAAGAAAATATTGTGTTTTAGCAATTTAAATATTCACATTGTGAAAAAAGTTTAAAATAAATTTTAATTACTTAACTAATAAGATCTTTCAGAAATCACCAAAAGCAAAAATGGCAGTTAAACAGAGGAGTGAGAAAGAATTAGAACATATGCAGAGAGGAAAAGGATTTAGGGATCAATAGCACATTTATTTATTAATAATTGCTTTGCAAAACTAAGAGCTATAATATAAAACAATTCTGAAGATGGGGAGAGGAAAGCTATTGAGGAGAGCATACCTGACCATAAAAGCTGAAAGAATAGATGGCTAAATATGACATCAAGGGTTATTAAAATAATGAGAAAACCATAATTTCCATTAATTGCATGTATACCGTATGCTGGGCACTGTGCTCATGTGTGCACTTTCACAGCACTGGTATTATTGCCAGTGAGAAGAGTGAGGTCAGAGGGGCATGGTGCCTTGCCCAAGTAGCTACTAACAGATCTGCTGGTAGATCTCTCTAGTAGGGGACTTTCGCCTGAATCATGCTACTTCCCTGTTGAAATATCTCTTATTTGGAAGTGAGATGTATCAATGAAGTCAAATACTGTGCAAACTTGCTAACTTTGGGGCTGTCAGTTTTGTGACATTGAATGGAAAAGATCTGAAATGTTTTATTTATGCATCTGGAAAAGCCACAGTCTGAGAGAAAGTGATTTGTTAAAGTTACCTTACTGAGAGGTGGAGGGAGAGTTCAAACTCATGTCAATCTAATTCTAAAACCTTGCTTTTTAACGTTAGAACTATAATAGGGTCATTTTTGCTTTTAACTGGGCAAAAGTAACAGTGAAAAGATAAATGACTTATTTGAGGTCAACATGGATCTAAAAAATCAAGCAAAATAGGTCTGTGAATAGAGAAACTTAAGTCTACTTTTTTGGACTAGAAGATTGAAAACTTTAAAAAGTAAAATAATTCTTTAAGATTTCCTATTTTCATATAGTTCCACTTTTGATAATTAGCTGATGCTGCTATATATGCTTTCAGCCATTTAATAGTTAAATTTTTTTGAAATTTAAGCAAAATTTTAAATTAAAATTTTTTTGACATTCTACTCAAATAGTGAAATGATTGGATTCAACCACCAAATGATTGATTTTCAACGTTTACAGAGTTATGATGCCTTATTTTACTTTGATTTTTGTGACATGTCTGCTCTAACCCTTCAGTGTTGTGTGGTAGATACTTAACATTTAAAACAGCTTTGAAAGTTTATAAAACAACAGTTAGAATGCTACAAAATTGCCTTTTTTGTAAAAGCAATTCTGTTTTTTTTTTTTTTTTTTGGAGACAGAGCCTTGCTCTGTTGTCCAGGCTGGAGTGCAGTGGCGCGATCTTAGCTCACTGTAACCTCTGCCTCCTGGGTTCAAGTGATTCTCCTGCCTCAGTCTCCTGAGTAGCTGGGATTACAGGCACATACCACCATGCCTGGCTAATTTTTGCATTTTTAATAGAGACAGGGTTTCGCCATGTTGGCCAGGCTGGTCTTGAACTCCTGACCTCAAGTGATCCACCTGTCTCGGCCTCCCAAAGTGCTGGGATTACAGGCGTGAGCCACTGTGCCCGGCAAAAACAATTATTTTAATACAGTGAGATGAAAATGTTGGATTTGACTTGATATACCTTGTAAATAAATTTATATAGATGACTTTTTATTAAATTCTGGTATATTCATTCAGTGCAGAATACATTTGAAAAATTAGAACATAATTTTATCAAGTAGCAGTCTTCCCCAACATGCTCTACGTATAAATAACTAGCCACTCAGATTTTTCATTCTTCTGGTCATAAATTGATCCCTTTGGAAAAATGATTCTTAAAGGAGAGAAAACTCAAGGGGAAAAATATGTATATATGGTCTAACTTTCACGTATATGGGAGTGGAAATCTCAACCAAGTTTTTCAGCTACATCCATGATGCTTTGCCAAGCTCACTGGAGTTAAACCTGTACTTATACACCCTAGATTACTAGTTTCTTTGGTATTCAGTTGGAACTTAATTTTTTATGGTTTCAATAAAACATTCAAGTAATTGGATAGTTCCATTCACAAATAGCCAGTTCCCACATGGCACGGTGTATCACAGAGTAGCAGTGATTCTGTGAAGAATGTGGCTAGTTGCCTCCTGTCAAGTGGTGACATCCTGGAGAAGTGTGCTTCTCAGAGGTCAGCCTTTTTCTGTGACCCTTAGGTCAGTGTCAGTTGTGACTGATCCTACCTCAGTTCATCTGTATTCCCTGGGTTTGTTCCGCAGCATAAGGCTTAGATGGATTCATATTGATCTTATCCTGCTTCAGACCTCTACCTTTGTTTTGGAAAGAATTTCTCTCCTCCTCCTTCTTCCCTGACCCTGGGATTCAGAGGGACCCAGTACTGGAGGTCCCAAATACACTCTCCTCAGTCTTCCAAGAAGCCTAGGCAGCATTTCCAAATCAGGATTTGCTTCAGAACCCGCTGGGGTACTTGTAAAAATTACACACCTTACGTCTTACATGACTTGGTTGAAATCTTTCCAGCTACAAAAGGTATAATGGAAGAATAACCAGAAACTATTTACTCACTTATTCAACAAATGCGTTTTTAATGGAGAAGCTGCATAACTGTGTACCTGGCTGTGTAGTAGGTGCTAGGGTCCAGATGTAAACAGAACTGAGTTTTGACTTTAGGGAATTTATAGTCTGGTGGGAATTAAGTGGGAAAGATCAATGGGTGAAGAAAGGTGCTGTGGCATAGAAGAGGGAGCATTTAACTGTGCTCGGGAGACTCAAAGAGGTGGTCAGGGATAGAAGTTCACTGGGCAGAGAAGAGTGTTTGAAGCAGAGACACTAGTCTGTGTAGAAGTGTGGAGATGTGAGAGGTCAGTGTATATTGGGAAATGCAGGCAGTTCTTCGTGTGTATGGGAAATGAGATGACATCAAGTCAAAGTGGCTATAAGTGGTAAATGAATAACACAAGAAACTTTCCTGGAATTAGAACACTTGAATTACAGATTGAAAGAGTTCACTGAGTGTCCTACCAATGAATGAAAAAGACTCATTCCTAAACATATCCTATTAAAATTCAGGATTCCTGGGATCAATAGAGGATCCTAAAAGCTTTCAGAGAGGAAAAAATAATGTAAAAATGGTTAATAATCAGTAACATCCGACTGCTCAGTAGCCACATTAGAAACTAGGAGAAAATGAAGTAATACTTTCAAAATTATATGGAAAATTGTTTCCTACCTAGAATTGTATGCCCAACCAGGCTGCCAATCAAGACATTTTAAGATACACAGATTCTCACAAAATTCTATTCTGTGTGCTCTATTCAGGTAGCTAATGGGAGATATGTGTTGTCAAAACAAGGGAACAAAACAAGAAAGGGAAGACAGGAAATCCAAAGACAAGGTTCTCACAGACGAAAAAGGTGAAGGAAATTCTTAGGATGGTAGCCAACAGGAGTCCCAGTCCAAGTCAGGCCTAGAGAGCAACCATTCCAGCCAGACTGAATCAGGATGAAGGGTCAAGAAGGAGTGTCTCTAAAAAATATATAGAACCAAAGAGTAAAAAAAAAAGAGAGAAATTACTTGTCTTAATTTTACTGAGAGAAGTTTTGCAGCTTCTGGGAGAGATTAATGAGGTGGATGTGTTAGGAGTGTAAAAAGCTAAGCAAACAACAGTAAAAAAGCAAAAACAGGGCAACTAATAATTCTAAGAGAATCAAAAAGTTATACAAGAAAGGCAATGTAATTATTGAATCCTCCATGGCACTGCTGGGAATAATGTTTACTTTGTTGGGTTACTGTAAACACTATTAACCAAATGTTACAGTGTGGTTGGAAGCTGGGAGGTTTGGGCAAGTGTGCCATGTTTGTATGCATGGAGGTAGAGGGTGATATATGAGAACTAAATTCTTGTCTTCCACAGGAGAGGTTAATAGATAATATCTAAAATGGAAAATCAAGAAATAGTAATGTAAGCACATTCTTTAGAAATACAGAGTTCAGTGCCAGAAGAAAATGCTAAAGGAGTTGAAATTAGTTGTGTCTAGAGAGTGGGAATTGGGTATGGGGAATGGGGAAGCAAGAAGCTTCTATTTCTTATGATAAGTTTTGTAGTTCAATTTCATTGTAATGCTTTTATAAAAATAATTAACAAAAATGTAAACCTAGTGTCTGTAATGCTTGCAAATGGTGTTTGACATTTGGTTGAACAAACTTTTTAGCTTGCATACTCTATATACCTACCTTGGCAACATCCCCAAATTTTATCCAAATTTTGTTCTTTTCCATGTTTAAATAGGAATTACAAAATGTTGGTAATGTAAACTATTGATTCATATATGTTTATAGACTATATTTGGATACTGTGATCTTTCCTTCACTCATATTTTTATGTGGGGTGTATCTTCTAAACTTAGAGGATGAACAAATAACCTTTCCTCTTTCTCGCCTTCTCCCCAAAGTAGAGTAGCGTTTGACTTCGTGTGAGAAATGAGCATTCTTCAGTGACCTGATTTTCCTGAAATGGGATGGCTAGCCAGCTGCGTGCTAAGATCTTTGAGCTGCCTGTGCACTTTACTCAGCAGAGTCCCAGGCTTTTTATGGAGAAATGTTGCCAGTTTATATGGATACAAACCAACCCCTTCTACCTTTTTATTTTGAAAAAAAAAAAAAAAAAAAACCCTCAACAGAAGAATGGAAAGAGTAGTAAAATGCCCAGATACTTGTCACCTAGATGGGCTAGTTCTTAATATTTTGGCACACTTGCTTTCTCTCTCCCTCTCTCTATTCCCATGTACTTTTTTGGGTGTGTGTGTCGGAGAACAGGGATGAGGACTGAACCATTTTAAAGTAAATTATAGACATCATACTTTAAAATGTCTACATGCATTTCCCAAGCAATACATCCAAGGACATCCATCTATAAAACAAAAATACCATTATTTGCCATGGATGAATTAATATCATCTAATGTATAGTTAATATTTAGATTTCCCTAATATCCTAATAATATTTTCTATAGTTTTTTAAATCCAGAATCCAGTGATCATAAATTATATTTAGTCATTGTGTTTCTTTCTTTCTTTTTTTTTTTTTTTTTGGAAATGGAGTTTTGCTCTTTGCCTAGGCTGGAGTGCAGTGGCACCATCTCAGCTCACTGCAACCTCCGCCTCCTGGGTTCAGGCAATTCTTGTGTCTCAGCCTCCCAAGTAGCTGGAATTACAGGTGCCTGCCACCACACCCGGCTAAGAGACAGGGATTTGCCATGTTGGCCAGGCTGGTCTCGAACTCCTGACCTCAACTGATCCACCTGCCTTGGCCTCCCAAAGTACTGGGATTACAGATATGAGCCACCACACCCAGCCTAGTCATTGTGTTTCTTTAAGTTTTCCTTATGCTAGAAGTTTCTCTGCAAAACAAAACAAAACAGAAAACAAAAAAACCTTTCATGACATTCACAATTATGAGGAGCCTAGACCAGATGTTTTGTAGAATGTCCTAGAAATATAGATTTGTCTTTTTGCTCCCTCATAAGGTTCTGGTGTATGCTTTTTGCAAGAATACGTGCACCAACTTTTTTATCCACCATTTTTAAAGTTTTTATGTAGGTTCAAAATTTTAGCCCAATTTTAGTTCAGTTTTTGTGTTTGTAAGTCTCATTAATCTATGGTTTGGCATAGGGTGTTAAGAATGGCCACTTACCTGGAGAATAGTAAAACTCTGTAGACCGTAGGAAAGATCTCTAGAATAATCTCTGGGAGGGGTAATACGTTTCTCTGGAAACAAGCATAATATTTTTTAACGTCCTTGGCAGTATTCTTTGGATGACTTAATATATTGTAATCAAGGGCAAATTTTTCTACTCTTTAAGTTTTGTTACAATATACAGTCCAGGGAGCCACTTCTGGCAAACACTTGACCAGCTTTTCTGTTATCCCTAAGTTGAAAGTTTGTTTTTGGAGTCTAAACATTGATTGTGTGTTCGGTTTGCAACCCTTTGGCTGTCCGTGTACCAGGATGCTCAGCGGCTTAGGCTGTGTATATTTTGTGTGAAGTGAGCGCAGCGTGGAGAGGTGGCATGCCTTAGATGCCAGGGGAGCTATGCAAGCTTGCTGTGGAAAGCATGCTTCCCGCCTGTCAGGGCTTCCTGATAGGAGACCTGGTGACACAGTAGCCTTTCGGCAGAGCTCCTCGGGATGGGTAGGAAGTGCTGCTGCAGGTTTTGTCAGGGGGAAATCTGAGCCATTTCTCTGTGGACAGCTGTGTTTCAAAGTCTGGGCAGGTTGTTGTTGAATTTTGCGTGGGCTGCCAGGGTGAGTGTTTTCATTTCGATTTGTTTATAATCTTGCTTTTCTTCTTCCTAAGTCACCATGACTTTCTGGAAGTTTCACAGGACTCGTTCGTGATATATTATCTAAAGTAGGATTCAGAGGATTTAGCCTAATATATTTGTAATTCAGCTTTTCTTTTTCTCTCTTTCTGCAGATTTTGTGGAAGTATAATACTTTGTCATTATGAGATGTCGTCTCTCGGTGCCTCCTTTGTGCAAATTAAATTTGATGACTTGCAGTTTTTTGAAAACTGCGGTGGAGGAAGTTTCGGGAGTGTTTATCGAGCCAAATGGATATCACAGGACAAGGAGGTGGCTGTAAAGAAGCTCCTCAAAATAGAGAAAGAGGTAAGGTCTTTTCCAGCTGACAGAAACAGTCACGATACCACTTATGTAAACTTTTTCAACCTCGAGTTAGAGGGTCACAGGGTTGCAACAGATCTTGCAAGGCCTTTGGGGCTGATCCATGAGGCCGTTCCCAATTTCCATTCTGGGAGCCCCATAAATAGAAATTATTGCAGCGTGTGCTTTAGGGTTGAGTTCTACTAGGGGTCAGCTGAAGTAAGAGGATTTCTTTCCAGGGCGTGAAAGACCGAATGTTCTGTGAGCTCTCCTGGAGGCAGAGGTGAGATTTCAGACCTTCCCAGGGTTCAAACGTTTCTCTTCCCTAGGGCAGCCAAGAGGGGTCGGTAAAGAGTAATGTGTAAAGTTTTTATACCCTTTCCATTTTCTCTGCTTGAACTTCTGGTCATCAGCAATTGTCTTTTAAAAGATAAAAGGCATATTTTTTTTTTAACTGAAATATGCAGTACCTGTTTCTTGGATTTCACCTCTACTTAAGGCTAACAGTGATGGGCTTTGTATTATATAGAAGTAATGGGTGCCAGACAGAGAGCTGCCCTGCTAGTAAAATCAGAAAAGGGTCTTGGCTTTCGGAGCCTGGGATTTATGCTGGTCCTAGATGAGCTCAGAGCTCTTAGAACTTTCATCCTTATCAGGAATGAGATACAACATGGTTATCACATTCAGTTTGGTACCATGAGAATAAAACTAATTGCAGAGCTGACCTGCAGGGACTCAGCAGCATTGATAACTTCAGTAGCGACCCTCTGGAGCTGGTTTTGGTCATTTCTATTTATGTCCTGTTTTGGCTAATTATTGTTCAATATCTTTTTAAAGTGAACTTTCCCATAAATATCCTTTAATCTCCCTGAATGATTTCATTTTTTTCGTTAACTGCTGCCAGTGAACCATAGCAATTGATTAGAGAAGGAAACCCAAATGGTAGCACTTTGTGGGTTTCCTCCCAGCAGTGCTATGTAATTGTGTGATCACCAGCTGTGTTTCCAATTGTTGAAGTCAGGTTAGAAGGACTGAGATATCTCTACCTTGGTGTATCTATAGGTTTTTGGAAGGTATTAAGAAATGAGAGCTTTTAAAGCCCATCCGTACACAAAACAGAAGGGTACTGGATATAAGAAAGTCACTTTCCCTTGCCCCCATTTCTCAATCAGCAAAAATTTTTTATAGTAGCCAAGTACGAAATCCATGTCTTACCTTTCACTGAATCTAGCCCTTTTAGCTGATCAATTCATTAAGTCCTTTATAGGAAGCATTATTGTCCCCGTTTTATAGATTGGGAAATAGAGCTTTATAGATTGCGTTTTATAGATTGTGAAATGTATTAAGCTGCCCCAGGAGGGGCAAATGAAATCCAGGAGGCTAAAACCCTGTTCTTTAGTTTCTAACTTTGAAACCTCTAATTGACCAGGTACGAAGAGAAAACTAAACCTGCTCCATCCATTTATAGTCAGTTATTTATATATATGCTAATATTTTAAGCTTTAGATTATACAACTTTAGTAAAAGGAACATGTTCTTATATGATTGTTCGGTGTGAGAAAGATTTTATGAGACATGAAACAGATTTTGATAGGAAAATATTAATTGTAACCCATTTACTCCACTCCCCCCTACCCAAGTATACCTACATAATACCTTTTCTTCTATTCTTGGAAGAGCCAGGAAAATGACATAGGAAAGTACAGGAGTGAAAGCAGGAATTGGAAACTGGCAAATCCTGCTTTTGTGCAGGTATTTAACATGAATGTAGATAATTCAGAAATTCAGTTGATTCCAGTAAACTGTAAGAGCATAACTCATAAACCTTTAAGTAGGAAAAACAAAACCTCCACTTTTGCTTTGGGGCTTAGTCAGTGATTATGAGTGATAAAGAGACACAGTAAATTATGGCAAAGGATCCCCATTTGTACTAAAACAACATGAGTTTAAGACGTAAAAAGTTATGGCGAGGAGTTGACAGTTACTAACAAGGAAATATACATTTCTTATGTAAATAATTGTTATACTTTATGAAATGTGTGTTGGCTTCTGGCTAGGTGTTTTCTAAGTGATAAGATAAAGGTAATAAGCCCTGGATTTTTTCCAAATTTATAGATCCAGTTCCACGTCACTTGGTTGTTTTTTGCCAATGAGTTTTAGAGACAATGGAACACTTAATAAAATGTTTGCTGCTCATTTCATGTGACTCTTTAAGAATTACTTAATATTAGACTAAATATATGTTCTATAAACTTAGCAAAATGTGGAGAAAATATATACCAAACTCTAACTTTGTTTATGTGAGTGGAGAAAGGAAGACTATTTACTTTCACTTTATTTGCAGACCTCTAGTGTGATGAGTATGTACTACTTTTCTCTGTTTTAGTGGTTATAATATTACTTTATTTAAAAACAAAAAAGAAAGACTGTATTTACTTAAAATCTCTGTCACTCTTTAAAACTTTTTTAAAAAAAATTTTTAAACCTAGAGAACAATTAAAAGAATACTACCATGAACTCTAGTACATTATATTCTTCCCCTAGACTCACCATTTAGTAACGTTTTACATTTGCTTTTTCTCTATTTATTATTGATTTACATGTATTCATATATAGTATGATTTTTGCTGAACCATGAGAGTACATTATAGATGCCATGTACCTTTATCCCTAAATACTTCAGCATCTCCCAAAACACAACCACAGTACAATTAACAAATTCAAAAAATTTAACAATGATAACAGTAATGTTATTTGTTATACAGTCTATATTCACATTTTGCCAACTTTTGCAATGCGAGCTTTTGATGGCAATTTTTCCAACCCAGGATC
The DNA here is from genome assembly GCF_008728515.1 of Papio anubis. Classification (NCBI taxonomy): domain Eukaryota; kingdom Metazoa; phylum Chordata; class Mammalia; order Primates; family Cercopithecidae; genus Papio; species Papio anubis. The sequence continues at coordinate 56,780,775 of NC_044985.1, forward strand.
CAATCCAGGATCATATATTGCATGTCATCAACATGTCTGTTTAGCCTGGCTTAATCCAGAACCGTTTCTCTGCCTTTCTCTGTCTTTTAAGATGTAGACATTTTGGAAGAGTATAGGACAATTGTTTTGTAGAATGTCTCTCATTTGGGGGGGTGATTTCCTCCTCCAGCCCCCAGCCTAGTCAGAGTTTATGTAGTTTTGGGAGGAAAACTACATAGGTCATGTGTCCTTGGTGTGTCTTAATGGGTGTCTTGTGATGTTGGTTAGTCTCATTATTGGTGATGTTAGTTTTGAATCCTTAGTTAAGAGGGGTTTACGCAATTTCTCTACAGTAAAAGAAAATACCTATTTTTCCTTTGTAATTAATAATTAAGCTATTGGTAGATACTTTGAAGCTAAGTAAACATCTTTCCTCAGCAAACATTTACTAATGATTTTAGCAGCCATTGATGATTCTTGTTTGGATCAAATAGTATTATGATGGTTTACTGTGCAGAAAGTAAAAAGTTCTAGTATAAGTGAGTTTGCCCTTCTTTTTTCCTTTCATCCTTTATTCATCCATCCATTTGTGTAGTTATTGTTTGATTGTATACTTAAAGACTTTTTGGAATTCAGAATGTTATAATCCATTAGTGTTATTCATTTTCATGCTTAACTTATCCCAAATTTCGCAAATAAGAGCTCTTTCCAGCTGACTCTTGTGTCCTTTTGACATGTCACCAACATTTTTTGATGATTTTCTTACTTCAGGCACAAAAAGATGTACTAGGCTCATTTACTTCCTGTCTCATTCCTGGAGTCAGCCATGTTTTCAAGAAGCCCTGAGTCAATAGACCTGATTTTGGAGTATATTATTTAGGAGCCAAGATTTGGGTACTAGGATTGTTTACTTTAGACTTTTTTAAAAAGAACATTGTCTTTTTGGCAGAAATTATAGAGAAATTTTATTTATGAAAGCATTTAATTTGAAATGTAAACTCATGGGTCTGGTTAGCTAGCATCTGTGATACACTGCTATTAGGAATGTAAATTGGTAAACCTTTCTGGAGAAGAGTTTAGCAAAATGTATCAAGAATCTTAAAATGTTTACTTCTTTGGGCCAGGAATCTTACTCTGGGACTTTATCCTAAGGAAATAATCAGAGATGTGCAGAAAGATGGATATAATTATAGGATTCTTCTCAGATGTATAACAAGGAAGAATTGGAAGTTACAAACTATGTTGCAGCATGTAATTGATTTCTCTTCCATTTGGAAGAACATTTAGAAAGCAAGGAAAATGCTCATTGTATAGTGCTAAGTGGTGAAAGGAAGTTACAAAACATTATATACAATATGATCCCAGGTGTAGGTTTTATGTCTGTATAGTGCTTTTATTTTTCCTATACTGTACTTTGTTTTTCATATTTTCCTATGATGATTTTACATTTCTTTTCCCCGCAGCATTTTATCGTGAAAAATTTCAAACATAAAGGTGAAAAAGTTTTGTAAATATTTGCATACCTACCATCTAGTGCCTATCATTAATATAAATACTTGCTTTATAAGATGTGTATGCAGCTGTCTAACCTTCCATTTATTAATTCATTTTTGATATATTTCAAATAAGTTGCAGGCATCAATGTGCTCCTTCTTAAACACTTCATTGTGTATATTTTTACTAGAGTTCAGTATGTGTTTGCAGTTTTGTTTTCTTCTGGGGTAAAATTTACCTCAAGTTTTGAGAAATGTAAATACCACATGACCCACTTATTTACTTTTATAATCAGAAAAATTCAATTTAAAGACGTATAACTGTGACAATCTATATCACTTTCTTTCTTTTTTTTTTATTTTTTTTGACATGGGGTCTTGCTCTGTTGCCCAGGCTGGAGTACAGTGGTACGATCTCTGCTCACTGCAGCCTTTGCCTCCCGGGTTCAAGCGATTCTCCTGCCTCAGCCTCCCGAGTAGCTGGGACTACAGGCACTTGCTACCATGCCTCGGTAATTTTTTGTAGTTTTAGTAGAAACGGGATTTCATCGTATTAGCCAGGATGGTCTCGATCTCCTGACCTCGTGATCCGCCCACCTCGGCCTCCCAAAGTGCTGGGATTACAGGCGTGAGCCACCACGCCTGGCCAATCTAGTGAACTGAGTTTTGTAAACCTCTTTAGCATATCACACAACACTAATTTTCCACTCTCAATATGCAGCTGTAAAGTGTTTAATGTTTACTTTCATATTGCTTTTCCATAGCAGTGCAAGACCTCAGTTTAGCTTGTTTACATTATTTGCAGATTTACTTACAGTGTACTATTTATTTCTGTTTTTAAAAGTGTTTGCAATAGGAGAAAATCATATGATCTTAAGCATATATACCAAAGGTAAGAAAGGAAGCCACTGTTGTATCTTTTTGATGAATTCCAGATGAGCTGGGATCAAATTGAACTGCTTAGGCAGAAATTTGAGGGACGAGTAGAAGTGGCACTGAAAGACATTGTGACCGCAATGTCCTATTTACATCTACTGCCCAGAGGAGAACACTCCCAACATGACAGAGTTCATCAGCTTGAATGTTAACTTTTGAAAACAATTAATTGGCCTGGCGCAGTGGCTCATGCCTGTAATCCCAACAGTTTGGGAGGCCGAGGCGGGCGGATCACGAGGTCAAGAGATTGAAACCCTGTCTCTACTGAAAATACAAAAATTAGCCAGGCCTGGTGGTGGGCGCCTGTAGTCCCAGCTACTCAGGAGGCTAGGCAGGAGAATTTCTTAAACCCAGGAAGCGGAGGTTGTAGTGAGCTGAGATGGCGCCGGTGCACTCCAGCCTGGGTGACAGAGCGAGACTCCGTTTCAAAAACAAAACAAAAACAAAAACAAAACATAATTTATCACAGCAACTTAATTGTGCTCTTGTGGTATATTTGATAATACATTGAACAAGATATGTCTGTACATAGTATTTTTTTTTCTGTCTGGAAAAGATGGGAACCTGACAGCCTTTATGTTAACTTGCAATCTGTTGATTGTCAATTGATATTAGGAAACCACATTTAAGTATGAGATACGAAAGAAACACAATTCCTTTTTATTTTCTCAAAAGAATCAAAGGGAAATAGAATCCTTAAGAGGTAATATACAAGGCCTTTTCTTCATCTGTCTTGGCTTTTGTAAGACACCATTACCCTTATTTTAAAAGTAAAAGCATCCTACCAAATTTCACTGCTTTAGAAATGTTGGAAGCCAGATAAATTCAAGTTTCAAATGTATTCCACATTATAAATATTTATAGATAAGGAGAGAAGATCAGTGTGTCAAACTGGTTATAATAACAGGAACTATCAATAATTTTTATATAAAGGGGAAAATATCTGTTTGAAATAGGAAATGTAATGTTGAAATTGACAGAGAACCAAGAGCAAAAAATAAAAAGCTTTTATTATACTCAGTTAATATGGTATTGTTTAGTGATTTATGGAAGGCTAAATGTTATCACTTTATTAGCTCATGGGAAGGAGATGCTTCTTTTCTATGCAGTTCTATTGCTTTTTATTAATAAATTCTTTACATTTGTTTTAATTGTAAGTGCTATTTTAAATATTTCCCCCTGCCCCAAACACAATAACAAGAATAATGCCACATTTACTTTCCTTGTAAATCCTCTCAATATTTAAGTGTATTGATGGGACCAATACAAATAAAAATTAAGTATCTTAGATATTTGACAACTGCTATTGAGTTCTAGCATAGTTTCTGTAATAACTTGTCCAAAGTGGTGCTCAAGAGTGGCCACTGGTATTTTTAAGCATGGAGAGAGCTTTCTTAACTATACCAGAGCTAACGTTTTAAGTTGGTACAAGTTGAGCATCCCTAATCTGAAAATCTGAAATTCAAAAGGCTCCAAAATCTCAAACTTTTTGAGAGTAGATGTGACACCACAAGTGGAAAATTTCACACCTGACCTCACGTGACAGGTCGCAGTCAAAACTTTGTTTCATGCCCAGCATTATTTAAAGTATTGTATAAAATTACCTCCAGGTATAAGACATAGATGAAACATAAATGATTTCATGTTTAGCCTTGGGTCCCATCCCCAAGATATCTCATTGTATATATGCAAATATTCCAAAATCTGATAAAATCCAAATACTTCTGGTCCCAGGCATTTTGGGAAAGAGATACTCAACCTGTACTTTCAAATGTACCCATTTATGGCTGAAGAATATTTGTTATAGCATCTCCACATGCCTAGTCTCTTCCCCTTCACTCAGGAGTCCCTTTGTGAGTTATTAAAATAAATAATCTCATATAAAATTTTTCTCTCCACAGTTAGAATTTACTCATTCTGGATTTTATCCTTTTAGGTCAGTGGTTCTCCAAGTGTGGTCCCTGGACCAGCAGCATTAAGCATCACCTGGGAATTTGTTAGAAATACAAATTCTTGGGCCTCACCCCATGCCAAATGAGTCAGAAACTGGGAGGTAGCGCCCAGCAATCTGTGTTTTAACCAGCTTTCTAGTTGTTTCTGATGTCCACTAGAGTTTGAGAACCACTACTTATATTGTACCTAGTCAATCATATTCTAAATATAGACAGCATAACTTTAGTTTGGAATTTTGGGTACCTTGTCAAAAGGTGGCGGAGAGGTTTTCGCTCTTAGAGGCCTTTAGGCTCTTAACTTCACCCATGTAGATGACCACCTATGCACATAATGAACCAAAGGCTGACTTAGGAATGGCAAATGTACATGAAACCTCAGGCAAATACTGTCAAATTCCAGCCCCTTCTCACACTGGTACTAATCTGACTTTCCAGCCTTTTTTTCCTTCCCTCCCTCCCTCCCTCCTTCCTTCTGTTGTTTTTTGTTTGTTTGTTTGTTTTCGTTTTTTGTTTTTTGTTTTTTTTTGAGACAGGGTCTCCCTCTGTCCCCCAGGCTGGAGTATAGTGAGCTCACTCTAGCCTCAAACTCCTGGGCTCAAGCCATCCTCCCAGCTCAGTCTCCCAAGTGGCTGAGATTACAGGTGCAAGCCCTCTCACTCAGCTGTTTTATTTTGTCTTTTTAAATTTTCTGACACAATCTCTCCACTCCTGTCCAACTGTTCTTCTGTATTACTTTTTAAATTTCTGTAACCTTGTTCACATTCTTTCCTTCACTTGTAATACCTTTGTCTTCCCTGTCTGGGCAGATCCTACCCATTCTTCAGCTATAATTATTTCCTTCTCTGTGAAGCATTCTCAGTCATACAAGCATATTTTCTTTTTCTCTTCTGAATTTATACCATGTAATACCCATAGTACTAATTTGACCGATGGTTAAAACTGCCTGTGACTCTGCATTCCAGTGAGAAATTGTCACTGAATTTTTCATGTGAACATGCTATGTCTTCTCATCTGAAAAGCAGGGCTAATAATAGTACCCACATCATAGACTTATTGAGAGGACTGAGTGAGATCGTGCATGTGAAATGTATGTAGAAGAGTGCTTGACTCATAGGAAGACTTGGATAACTGTTAACTATCACTCGCATCTTCACAACTGTACCCCACAGTCAGAAGAGCAGCTAGATGTCATCTTTTGTGAAAATGTTAATTAGTTGATATCTAGGCCTCATGCTGAGAAGGGATCAGATGCCACAAATACAGTTAGCAGCAAAGACAACCTGGCAAGGCTCGGTGTGAATACCACGGGCAAGTACATGTGTGGTGTGTTTGATGTCCTGTCGTGAGCTCTCTGAGGGCAGGACTGTCTTTGTAGCTGACGCTGTCACCAAACAGGTCATGATCACTCTACCACGTACGGCTACCGCTGTGAGCCTGAATTTGGTGAAGGGCTTTATACCATTGCCCTCTTCTTCTTCACAGTCACTTTATACGATTATAATCTGCATTCGATGGAAACTAAGGCTCAGGGAAATTAAGCAGCCTGCCTAATATAAACAGCATCGTTCACGTGGGTCTTCCTTGCCAGCCACACAACACCTGCCATTGTGCTTTGCTCCTAGTGAACATTGAAGTATTTGTTCCTTGTTACCTGGTATTGTGTCGCAGTGGACATCCCTCTCATTCTTGTTCATCTAGGAAAGGTATCTCATATTGACATACCTACATTTTCATTTACTCTGCTTTGAGCTGTGAAGAGGGTAGAACTGGTGTGTCTTTACCGTGTCACTGTAAGTACAGTAACATACTTGCATTCACCTACATAGTAACAAACTCTTAGGTATTGCCCTTGCTCTAGGGTTCCTGATGTCTGGTTTTTATAAATGCCCTTGCTTTTGTGCCTTTTAGACAGGCATGCTATTTCTGCTTAAGGAATTTTAAACATGTCACTGTGCAGTGCTTTAACATTGTGCTATGTATATAAATCATCATTTTGAATTAGAGAGTAAGCAATTTAAAATAATGGATCGTTTTATTTGATAATTAACATAGTCATCATCCAGAAGTGTATATTGAACAGCCATCCATCACTCTGCTCTTTTCTACCAGACATTTCTGTTACTGGGAGCTTGTAATCTAAGACACTCCAAGGTGAACTGCTATAAAGGCAGCAGAGGAAATTGCACACATGTTGAACAAATAAATGTATTAAATGAGTAACATGTTTTACTGATATGTCTGAAGATAACTCAAACCTTAGGAGAGAGGTCAGTGAGGAAGAGCCACCAGAAAGGCTTCTCCTGGGACCAAGAGGAGTTTAGAAAATTACCTGAATTATAACTAATGTTCTTACTATGTTATGTGAAATGTAGTTACACTAAGAAAACACAACTGATTTTTTTTAGATGATTAGTATGACCATAAAAATGTTTTATTTGCAAGCCAAAGCCCCTAATCTTTCTCATTTTTGCTTCTTAGTCTTTTAAAATTTAAAAAATCCTTTCAAAGCTTTGTTAGATTACATATTTAACTGTATGTGGAGGTTATTTTCGGTTTGCCTTATGAGAAACATTGCAACTGTTATTTCACCTTTTCATTAAAGTCTTATTGATCTCAGCATATTGAGCAATAAACATTTCAGTTAGTTAATATTTGTTCTATAGCCATGCTCAAAATGTTATGCTGAAGTAAAACCAATTAATGTATTTCAGTAAAAATGTTATAGCCTGAGTAGCTGATGTTATACAAAGCTCGGCTCTTGCTGTTAGAAGAAAAATAGTATACAGCATGAATTCAGTTCCTGAGAAACTCAAAGCCTAATATAGAGAATTGAGAAATGGAAAAATTGGAGGCGGGAAAAAGCAGCCCATAAGTATTTCAGATAGTTTCAAAATTGGTATGACTGTCTCTTAGTCTTCAAAAATAGAATTATCTCACTTGAATATTTTAAAAGTACCTAGAATTTTCTTCTCTGTTCTGTAGTGGAGACAGGAAGTCACTGACATGAAATTACCCAAAAATAGAGGCCATGTTATCAATTTTTTTTCACCGATGCTTGACTCGTACTCCCGATTAGGACGTCCAGTTTCTGTTTGAACACTGCCACTGATGACATATGAGATGCAGGCTGCTCTAGTTTGGAACAGTTTCTTAGAAAGTCCTTTATAATGTAACTTCCAGCCATTGATCCTGGTCCCTGCCTCCGGGGCTGTATACAACAAATCTTACCTTCTTCCATGTATCAGCTTCTAGAGGATGGCATCTGTACCTTACTGATCTTTGCACTTTCTGGACTCTACACAGTACCTGGTCCACAATAAGCAATCAATAATGGATAGGATATAAGTGAACAGAATAATAAACATAATGATCACATCTCAACTTTCTCTTCTTTGTAAGATTTACAGAAAGGTTTCACTACTGCTGAATCTTCAGAAAAGAATAAAGCTTGCCATTCCTAGCCTACTTTATAGCCTTTTCTTCTCCGTGTTTGGCTGATTTTTTGAGTTCTTAGTAAATTACTTTGTCTTTGAATGAAGGGTTCTGTTCTATAGCAGCTAGAAAGGATATTTTCCTGGCCATGGTTCTTATCTGGTTTGTTTTTGAACATATTTCCCAAAAGGAATCTAAGATGCTTTTTCTTAGCCCTGCTAATATCAGATGTTCACTGATTCATGACCTGAGAAAAATTAAGGTGTCCTAAATGAAATGAGACTGCCAGAATTTTAATGACTTGAAAATATTACTCTTATCCCTGATACTGTTCTTCAGGAAAATAATGCTTGGCAGAATTCGTTGCATTAGAGAAGCAGCACTGGTAAGTATGAAAATGTTTGTTAAAGAGGGAGGAGACTGTATGGCAGCCCTGCTTTCCAGAGATCGTATTCAGCAAGTAATGTACAAAATCAGCTGATCTCACGGCATTTTAAAAACATGCCGAGCAGTGCTTCCTTTAGTGGGAAACTGAATTGCTTCCATTATTGGAACATAGAATCTACCTTAAGAAACATATACTCATAGGCGGGCAGATCACCTGAGGTCAGGAGTTTGAGACCAGCCTGGCCAACATGTTGAAATCCCATCTCTACTAAAAATACAAAAATTAGCTGGTGCCTGTAATCCCAGATACTCGGGAGGCTGAGGGAGGAGAATCGCTTGAAACCAGGAATTAGAGGTTGCAGTGAGCCGAGATCGCACCGTTGCAATCTAGCCTGGACAGCAAGAGCAAAACTCCATCTCATTAAAAGAAAAAAAAAAGGAAAGAAAAAGAAATATATACTCATTTTTATTTCAATCACTTGGTGGGTATTTTAAAATATAATGCAAAGTTTAGTGAGCATCCGCTGCTGAACAAATCTTTAAAGTTGTGAAAGTGAGGGACTTTTTCTCCCTAAAACCTCAGGATGTCTTTTTAACTACACAGTAAAGCCTAGGCCTCTAAGTGTGGCTTGCATTCTTCCATGGGAAAAACCTTCTGTGCAAAGAAGCCTGGGGATTGTAGTAAGGCCAGGACACCTCTCTCAGACCAGTGAGGCTCTGTGGGAAATCCTGATTCTGGATATACTGACCTCAAGTGTTGACCAGACCAAGAGCAGATTTTAAGAAGAGATCAAATTAATTAATATTAAATGGACTTGGGAGTATAGAGTGTTAAAAAGTTATACTCTGGACTTGTTTCAGAAAGGATTTAAGATTATTAGCAGATAAAATAAGCATGTTTTGAAGTTCCAGGAAGGCCCTCTGTATCTCCGAAATTGCTCTCACCTAAATGTAAGGTGAGGAAATAGAAGAAAATTAATGTTTCTTTAGTTGCTGTTATTTACAGCTACTATTCTAAGCACTTTTCATAAATTCAAGCCTACTGCTAACACCTCAAATCTTATCTTGTAACTTTATTCTTTAAGGCTGTTTCCCAATAAAACTGCAGATACCACTGAAAGAGGTATCTGTACATGTGGATGATACCTTGAAGTACAAAACATACCTGATTTGCTTCCTGAACACATATTTTTCTAGGTGGGGAGGTGCATACTTGACCCTAGGAAACTGTGACCTGAACAGATTCTGAAGTAACTTTCTTTTCTGTAATTCAGCCATCCAACAAATATTGAGTATTTATTACATGCTAGGTACTACTCTAGATACTGGAACTACATTGGTAAATAAAAGATACAAGGATTCATGTTTTTTAGAGTTTACCTTGAAATGTGGGGAATAAGAAAATAAATGGTATGTCAACACATAAGAAAATATAAGACCTATACCTGCCAGGGCTAATTTAGTGATTCATTTCCAAAGATTCAAGTATAGAACAGGAATACTTAGTAACTTTACAGTAGGCTAACCTGACAGACGCCTCCTTAACCAAGTGATGAGGGCTAACACCACTAGTGATTAGTCAGGTTGATAACGTGTATCCCACATATGATATGGTGAGAAAAGCATTTTACCCCGGAGGTTTTCTTCCCCTAAACTCATAACCCCAGTCTAGTCATGAGGAAAATATCAGGCAAACCAAAGCTGATAGACAGTCTACAAAATACCTGGCCCCAGTGCTCCTCAAGTCTTTGAGGTTTTGGGAAACAAGGAAAGGCTGAGAAACTGTCACAGACCATGAGAGATAAGGAGATGTGATGATTGTACACAATGTGGTATCCCGAATTGGATTCTAGAACAGAAAAAAAAAGATGTTGGTGGAAAAAATAGTGAAATGTCAATAAAGCCTGGAGTTGAGTTCATAGTCACGTAGCAGTGTTGGCTTCTTAGCTTTGACAAGTATACCCTGGTGATGCAGCATGTTAACATGAGGGGAAACAAGGCGAGAGGAACTGTCTGTACCATCTTTGCAACCTTTCTGTGAACCTAGAATTATTCCAGAATTAAAAGTTTATTTTAATTAATATAAGGGGAAAATAGGGCAGAGTAAGGGAGATCTGGAGTGCCAGAGGGGCTAGGGTTCAAATTTCAATGAGTTGGTCAGGGTAGGCCTCACTGAGAAGGTGACATTGAGTAAAAACTTGAATTAAGGGAGGGAACCATGCATGTGGGATAAAACATTCCAGAGACAGGCCCATGGCAGGTGGGAGCATGCGTGATGTGTTGGAGAAATAGTAAGGCGGCCATGGTAGCTGCAGTGGAGTGCGTGAGGGAGGAGAAACAGGAGGTTAGGCCAGAGAGGCAATGAGGCCAAATGGTCTTGGACCATGCAGGCAATTATAAGAGCTTCCGACCTAAATTGGAAGGAAATGGTGAGCAGTTGAATGCTTTTGAGTAATGATACGAAATGATTTGATTTACATTTTCACATGGCCACTCTGGAAACTCTGTTGAAAAGAGACTACATAGGACAGAGACAGGGGACCAGTTATAGCTGTATTGCAGTAATCTCAGTGAGAGATGCTTGTGTCTCGGGCCAGGAAGGTTGCAGTGGAGGCAGTGAGAAGTGGTTGAATTTGGGGTCGAGTTAACCAGATTTGCTCACTGATTGGACATAGGCTGTGAAAATAATCAAGGACGTCTCAGAGGTTTTGCACTGAGGAGATAGAAGGGTGTGCGTAGGGTAAGGGAAATCAAGAGAGGAACAGGTTTGTGAGCAGGTCGAGTTCTTTTTTGATACAAACAGCGAACAATTAGAATCTGCCATCTAAATACCATTTACAGTGCAATAAAAATATGAAATACTTGGAAGCAACCTAAATGTCCATCAACAGATGAACAGATAAACAATATTTATTATTCAACCTTAAGAAGGAATACAGTTCTGATCTATGTTACAACATTGATGAATCTTGAAAATGTATGCTAAGTAAAAATAGGCCTAACACAAAAGGACCAATATTGTACAATACCACTTATATGAGGTACCTAGAATAGGCAATATTCAGAGACAAAAAGTAGAATAGAGATTACCAGGGGCTGGGAGAGGGAGAGTGGGGAATTATTGTTTGATAGGTATAGAATTTTTATTTGAGATGATGGAAACATTCTGGTAATAAATAATGATGAGAGTTGCACAACATTGTGAATGTGATTAACGCCCCTGAATTATGTGCTTAAAATGGTTTAATTGGTAAGTTTTATGTTATGTACTATAATTTTTAAAACAGAGTTCTATTTATAGAAAAATGAAATGCTGAAGGATAAATTTAACAAAAGTCTGTGTAAGATCTTTACACTGAAAACTATAAGACATTGACATTGCTGTGAGAAATTAGTGAATACATTTAAAAAGGAAATATATCCTACATTTATGGGTTGGAATATTTTTATTCAGATATCAGTTCCCCCAAAATTGATTTGAAGATTCAATATAATCCCAAATCATAACACAGCCAGTTTTTAAAATTTTTTTGTAGAAATTGATAAGCAGATTGTAAACATATGGCAGTGAAGAGGACCTGGAGTAATGAAAAATGAAAACGGAGAGTAATGATGGAGAACTTGTACTACAAACTTATTTAATTCCTTACCATAAAGCTACAGTAGTCAAGATAGTGTGGTATTTGTGTATAGACAGACTAGTGGAACAGAACAGAGAGTCCAGAATTAGAAATAGGGGAGTGAACTAGGGATTTGTACATGATGGCAACAATGAAGGTTCATGAATGATGCAATCTCATGACAGAAGATTGAACTCTTGGGAGGTGGTAGGAAAGAGTACTGTCTGGAGGTGCTAATGAGGGGCTCCTCACCAGGCTCTGCAGAGAAAGGGCCAAGAGACAGAACAGCAGCTATTGCAAGGGCTGCCGGGGAGGGCCAGGCTCCAGACAGAGGAGGCAAGGGAAGGTTTAGAGAAGAGGTTCAGGATAGAGGGGCTTTGTGCAAGCGTTTCAGGAGTTGAGGAGAGATGGGAGGAGGGTCCAGCTAGAATACATGCAGTCCTGTAGGAACTGGCATGAGAGGTGAGGGGGCAGCAGGAGCCGGTTGTCCTGTGCTGACCTGTACAGGGATAAGGGCACTCAGAGCCTAGTCCTGGAGTATTCAGGGCGGGTGGTCATGACCTGGCTGCCAGGGGAGGAAGGGTAGCCTTAGGCCTCCTCTGGCCTCAGGAGTTGGACCTGGAGAGGAGCATATTTCCTGTGAAAATCTGTTTAATGACAGAAGGGATTTTCCACAGACTCACCTTAACTTCTGGTAGGGCGATTTGTGTAATCTGGAATTAGTCAGTGACTCTGTGCAGATAAATGTCTGAGGACAAGATAATTATTGAGAAACTGGGAAACCTAAAACCAGTAAAAACTTCTTGCCAGCATGTCCTTAATGGGAAATCAATCTATTGACAAAGATGGCAGTGAAAATATTCATGAAAACTGTAGAATGGGTTTTCATGTATATGTTTTTTGTTTGGTTGGTTGGTTTTTTTGTTTGTTTGTGTTTGCTTTTGTTTTTGTTTTTGTTTGAGACAGGGTCTGGCTCTGTCACCCAGGCTGGAGTACAGATCTTGGTACACTGCAGCCTCTGCCTCCCAGGCTCAAACCATCCTTGTTCCTCAGCCTCCTGAGTAGCTGCAACTACAGGCAAGGACCACCAAGCCTGGCTAATTTTTGTATTTTTGTAGAGACAGGGTTTCCCTATGTTGACCAGGTTGTTCTCGAACTGACCTCAGGTGAAATGCCCGCCTTGGGCTCCCAATGTGCTGGTATTACAGGTGTGAGCCACCATGCCTGGCCTGTTTACATGTTTTAAAATAAAATGTGTGTTTTAAATAACGTCTTCTGCCTTGGGCTGCAAATGGAGGCATAAATTCCTAGGAAGCAATATGGCTTCGTGTTTAAGAGCCTGGGCTTTAGCGTGAGACAGGTGTAGATTTGGATGCTGTCTCCACTGCTTATTAGATTTATGGGAAAGTGACTGCACCAAGCCTTCGTCTCCTCTTTTATAAAACACAGATAATAATAGAGTTCACTTCATAAGGCTATTGTGAGGACCACATGAGGTAATCTGGGTAAGTACACCCAGCACCGTGCCTGGCTGCTACTCAGCTCTCAGTGCGTGTACCTGTGGCAGTTAGTGCTGTGATTTCAGCAGCAGACAGTCAGAACATATTTGAGATTTCTCCACTCCCCTGTGGCTTGTTCGTACTATTTCAGCATAACTTGCTTTTTAAGACTTATAGATAACTAGCTATTTACATCATCCTAGAGTGTAATGTTTCCCAAACTTTTAAAATGTTTGTTCTCTATGGTGGTTTCTCATCCTTTTTAAAAAATTTTTCTCACCAGACAACAATGTTTTGTCATTTACTTACTTTATTTTGTGTTATAAACTGGGATTTTTAAAAATATCTTTTTAACTACACACATTCTTGTCCTCTGGAAATTGAAATCTCTCACTTAGGAATCATTGTTATATTAGATCATTGTGATTGCATCATAGAACAATTTGGAGGTCTTTTTCCATGTATAAGATTGGTAGAAATGAGAAGGACTGAAACACTTATAGCTGGTGAGGGAATGGGATGATGGGCATAACACTTTCTTGGTGGAAGTCTAAAATGGTAAGCCTTCCAGAAGACAGTTTGAAAGATTGACAAGTTTTGAAATGAAATGCCTTTGACCTATCATCCTCACTTTTAGGAATTTGTTGTAAGCAAATAATTGGAAAAGTGTATGTGCATATGTATTAAGAGTTGTGTATGGCAATGCAAATCAGCAACAGTGAGCACATTCTATTCTTATAATCAGAACAAAACAACAAAACTAACCAAAGGCATGGAATCTTACTTGTGGGACAGAGACAGTAAAAACATCTTTATAATTGGTCTGTTTTGTACAGATTGGCAATTCACCCCTCTGTTGAGTTTTCAATCATGCAAAGTACCTTGAAAGTACACTCATATGCTTTTGATATTTTCTGCTTCAACTCTCCTAGAATGTCATTGATGGCCCAGAATTTTAATCTCCTTACTTACGTTTTTCTTTCTCCCAATTTATTTGCTATCATGAAGCTCAGCAGATATGTGGTATAAGTAAACATGAATTCTACTTCAGAGTTTCTCCAGGTCATAATTGGTGGCTGAAGAATTACTGCAGACATTTTAAGTTAAATGTAACTTGAATTTATCTGGGCACTAGGCACCTTCCTTTAGTATTCTTTAAGAATACAAATAAAACTTTTGGTTACTAAGCAATAATGCTTTAGGGTTTTGCCTTTGTTTATAGCTCTCTCCACATCTGGTAATTATAAAGGGGAGAAAACTGTATTTGCTCTGTAGGTGAAAACCAGTACTTGTCACCAGTACATGAAACCAATACTTGGGTGGTATTTGAAATATGTCTTTCCTTTTATTTTTATTATGGTAGGGTTTTTTTTCTGTTTGTTTTAGTAAACCCATAAAGGCTCTGGAATGTCTACCCACAGACATTTGTCAAGTTGAGTAAGAAGAAATTTTCCTTTTTAAGAACTGTGTATAAAGAGAGAAGTATTTCACACCTGTTTATCTTAGCAGGGTCTGCAGAGAGAGGGAGATAGATTCCCCATTAACTCTTTCATTCAGAGAGTTTAGAAAAGAGAGTGTATGGTGACCTTCTCTGCTCTGTGGAAGGGCACTGGAGCCAAGTAGAAGGGCGCGCTATTTTTGTCTACAAACAAAAACTTTTCCTAAATTTCTCCTTTTCTTGTTGAGCCCATTTGTACAATTCTTTCAGTTCACATAGCTGAATTGTCTACAGTCATAAAATGCTAATATGATATGTTTCCAGAAACGTACTTTAGGGCTTGTAATTTTTTTAAAAATGAAAACCTTCTTTCAGTGTGGGTTCCCATTTACTGCAGTAAATGTCTTTCTCATCCTTCCTAGTAGATTAGGCAACCTAGTTGGGGGATGGGACGTGATGTATTTGTCTCCCCCAAAGGAATGTTTAATGATCTTCTTCCTTTTAAGATATTATTAAGTCAAGTTAGTAATAAGTAGGAAATAAGTAAAATTATATTTTTAACTTTAAAAAGAAACAGTTGTTTTAATACAACTTTTAATATATACATAATAGATAAAATATATATAATACATGTTATACATATAAATATACATATATATATATATATTTTTTTTTTTTTTTTTTTTTGAGGCAGGGTCTCGCTTTGTCACCCAGGCTGGAGTGCAGTGGTGCGATCATGGCTCACTGCAGCCCCAACCTCCTGGGCTCAGATGTTCCTTCCACCTTAGCTTCCTGAGCAGCTGGGACTACAGGCACATGCCACCACACCCAGCTAAATTTTTTTAAAAATTTTATTTTTTATATTTTTATTTTTATTTTTTCCATAAGTTATTGGGGTACAGGTGGTATTTGGTTATAAGAGCAAGTTCTTTAGTGGTGATTTGTGAGATTTTGGTGCAGCTGTCACCAGAGCAGTATAGACTGCATCGTATTTGTAGTCTTCTATCCCTTGCCCCCTCCCACTCTTTCCCCCAAGTCCCCAAAGTCCATTGTATCATTCTTATGCCTTTGCATCCTCATAACTTAGCTCCCACATATCAGTGAGAATATATGATGTTTGGTTTTCCATTCCTGAGTTACTTCACTTAGAATAATAGTCTCTATTCTCATCGAGGTCACTGCAAATGCTGTTAATTCATTCCTTTTTATGGCTGTGTAGTATTCCATCATATATATACACCACAGTTTCTTTATCCACTCATTGATTGATGGGCATTTGGGTTAGTTCCATGATTTTGCAATTGTTTTTGACCCAATGCTGCTATAAACATGCATGCGTAGGTATCTTTTTCAAATAATGACTTATTTTCCTTTGGGTAGATACCCAGTAATGGGATTGATGGATCAAATGGTAGTTCTACTTTTAGTTCTTTAAGGAGTTTCCACACTGGTTTCCACAGTGGCTGTACTAGTTTACATTCCTATCAGCAGTGTAGAAGTGTTCCCTGATCACTGCATCCACGCCAACATCTACTGTTTTTTTATTTTTTGATTATGGCCATTCTTGCAGGAGTGAGGCGGTATCACACGGTGGTTTTGATTTGCATTTCCCTGGTCATTAGTGATGTTGAGCATTTTTTCATATGTTTGTTGGCCATTTGTATATCTTCTTTTGATAATTGTCTATTCATGTCCTTAGCCCACTTTTTGATAGGGTTATTTTTTCTTATTGATTTGAGTTTGTTGTAGACTCTGGATATTAGTCCTTTGTCAGATGTATAGATTGTGAAGATTTTCTCCCATTCTGTGGGTTGTCTGTTTACTCTGCTGACTGTTCCTTTTGCCTTACAAAAGTTCTTTAGTTTAATTAAGTCCCAACTATTTATCTTTGTTTTTATTGCATTTGCTTTTGGATTCTTGGTCATGAAATCCTTGCCTAAGCCAATGTCTAGAAGCGTTTTTCCAGTGTTACTGTCTAGAATTTTTATAGTTTCAGGTCTTAGGTTTAAGTCCTTAATCCATCTTGAGTTGATTTTTGTATAAGGTGAGAGATGAGGATCCAGTTTCATTCTCCTACATGTGGCTAGCCAATTATCCCATCTCCATTTGTTGAAAAAGGTGTCCTTTCCCCACTTTATGTTTTTGTTTGCTTTGTCGAAGATCAGTTGGCTGTAAGTATTTAGATTTATTTCTGGGTCCTCTATTCTGTTCCATTGGTCTATGTGCCTATTTTTGGACCAGTATCATGCTGTTTTGGTGACTATAGCTTTATAGTATAGTTTGAAATCAGGTAGTGTGATGCCTCCAGATTTATTCTTTCTGCTTAGTCTTGCTTTGGCTATGCATGCTCTTTTTTGGTTTCATGTGAATTTTAGAATTGTTTTTTCTAATTCTGTGAAGAATAATGGTTGTATTTTGATGGAGATTGCATTGAATTTGTAGATTGCTTTTGGCATTATGGTCATTTTCACAATACTGATTCTACCCATCCGTGAGCATGAGATGCGTTTCCATTTGTTTGTGTCATCGATGATTTCTTTTGGCAGTGTTTTGTAGTTTTCCTTGTAGAGGTCTTTTGACTTCTTCGTTAGGTATATTCCTAAGTATTTTATTCTATTTGCAGCTATTGTAAAAGAGGTTGAGTTCTTGATTTGATTCTCTGCTTGGTCGCTGTTGGTGTATAGAAGAGCTACTGATTTGTGTATATTAATCTTGTATCCGGAAACTTTGCTGAATCTTTTGTCAGTTCTAGGAGCTTTCTGGAGGAGTCCTTAGGGTTTTCAAGGTAGTAAACAGTCATATAGTCAGCAGTGACAGTTTGACTTCCTCTTCACCGATTTGGATGCCCTTTATTTCTTTCTCTTGTCTGATTGATCTGGCTAGGACTTCCAGTACTATTTTGAAGAGGAGTGGCAAGAGTGGATATTCTTGTCTTGTTCCAGTTCTCAGAGGGAATGCTTTCAGCTTTTCCCCATTCAGTATTATGTTGGCTGTGGTTTTGTCATAGATGGCTTTTATTACATTAAGATATGTCCCTTGTGTGCTGATTTTGCTGAGAGTTTTAATCATAAAGGGATGCTGAATTTTGTTGAATGCTTTTTCTGCATCTATTGAAATGATCATGTGACTTTTTTCTTTAATTTTGTTTATATGGTGTATCACATTTATTGACTTGTGTATGTTAAACCATTCCTACATCCCTGTTGTGAAACTCACTTGATCATGGTGGATTATCTTTTTGATACGTTGTTGGATTTGGTTAGCAATTATTTCGTTAAGGAGTTTAGCATCTGTGTTCATCAAGGATATCAGTCTGTAGTTTTCTTATTTGGTTATATTTTTTCCTGGTTTTGGTATTAGGGTGATGCTGGCTTCATAGAATGAATTAAGGAGGGTTCCTTCTTTCTCTGTCTTGTGGAATAGTGGTCAAAAGGATTGGTACCAGTTCTTCTTTGAATGTCTGGTACAATTCTGCTGTGAATCCATCTGGTCCTGGATGTTTTTTTGTTGGTAATTTTTAAATTACCATTTCAGTCTCTCTGCTAGTTATTGGTCTGTTCAGGGTATCTAATTATTCCTGATTTAAGCTAGGAGGGTTGTATTTTTCCAGGAATTTATCCATCTCTTTCTAGTTTATGTGCATAAAGTTGTTCATAGTAGCCTTGAATGATCTTTTGTATTTCAGTGGTGTCAGTTGTAGTATCTCCTGTTTTGTTTCTTAGTGGGGTTATTTGGATTTTTTTCTCTTCTTTGCTTGGTTAATCTTGCCAATGGTCTATCAATTTTATTTACCTTTTCAAAGGACCAGCTTTTTGTTTCATTTATCTTTTGTATTTTTTTGTTTGTTTGTTTCAATTTCATGTAGTTCTGCTCTGATCTTGGTTATTTCCTTTCTTCTGCTAGGTTTGGGTTTGGTTTGTTCTTGCTTCTCTAGTTCCTTAAGGTGTGACCTTAGAATGTCAGTTTGTGCTCTTTCAGTCTTTTTGATGTAGGCATTTAGGGCTATGAACTTTCCTCTTAGCACTGCCTTTGCTGTATTCCAAAGGTTTTGGTAGGTTATGTCATTATTGTCATTCAGTTTGAAAAACTTTTAAATTTCCATCTTGATTTCATTTTTGACCCAGTGCTCATTCAGGAGCAGCTTATTTAATTTCCATGTATTTGCATGGTTTTGAAAGTCCTTTTTGGAATTGATTTCTAGTTTTATTCTGCTGTGGTCTGAGAGAGTGCTTGATATAATTTCAGTTTTCTTAAATTTATTGAGGTTGGTTTTATGACCTATCATATGGTCTATTTTGGAGAAAGTTCCATGCACTGTTGAATAGAATGTGTATTTTGGAGGGCTGTTGGATGAAATATTCTGTATATATCTGTTAATTCCATTTTTTCTGAGTTATAGTGTAAATCCATTGTTTCTTTGTTGACTTTCTGTCTTGATGACCTCTCTAGTGCTGTCAGTGGAGTATTGAAGTCCCCCATTATTATTGTGTTTCTGTCTGTCTCATTTCTTTGGTCTATTAGTATTTGCTTTATAAATTTGGGTGCTCCAGTGTTAGGTGCATATATGTTTAGAATTGTGATATTTTCCTGTTGGACAAGGCCTTTTACCATTATCTAATGTCCCTCTTTGTCTGTTTTAACTGCTGTTGCTTTAAAGTTTGTTCTGTCTGATACAAGAATAGCTACCCCTGCTTGCTTTTGGTGTCCATTTACATGAAATGCCTTTTTCCACACCTTTACTTTCTGTGAGTCCTTATGGGCTAGGTGAGTCTTCTGAAGACAGCAGATGGTTGGCTGGTGAGTTCTTAGCCATTCTGTGTTCTTTATCTTTTAAGTGGAGCATTTAGGCCATTTACATTCATTCAATGTTAGTATTGAAGTGTGAGGTACTATTGCATTCATCATGCCCTTTGTTGCCTGTGTACTTTGGTTTTTTTGTTTTTGCTTTTTAATTTGTATTTTTGTTTTATAGGTCCTGTGTGATTTATGCTTTAAAGAGGTTCTGTCTTGATGTGTTTCTAGGATTTGTTTCAAGATTTAGAGCTCCTTTTAGCAGTTCTTGTAGTGGTGGCTTGGTAATGGCGAATTCTCTTAGAATTTGTTTGTCTGAAAAAGATTGTATCTTTCCTTCATATATGATGCTTAGCTTCACTGGAGACAAAATTCTTGGCTGGTAATTGTTTTGTTTGAGAAGGCTGAAGATAGGGGGCTCCAGTCTCTTCTTCTAGGTTGTAGGGTTTCTCCTGAGAAATCTTCTGTTAATCTGATAGGTATTCCTTTATAGGTTACGTAGTGCTTCTGTCTCACAGTTCTTAAGATTCTTTCCTTCGTCTTAACTTTGGATAACCTGATGACAGTGCGCCTAGGCAAAGATCTTCTTGCAGTGAGTTTCCCATATGTTCTTTGTGCTTCCTGTATTTGGATGTCTAGGTCTCTAGCAAGGTGAAGGAAGTTTTCCTCGATTATTCTCCCAAATATGTTTTCCAAGCTTTTAGAATTCTCTTCTTCCTCAGGAACACCGATTATTCTAAGGTTTGGTCATTCAACATAATCCCAGACTTCTTGGAGGGTTTGTTCATATTTTCTTATTCTTTTGTCTTTGCCTTTGTTGGATTGGGTTAATTGGAAGACCTTGTCTTCGAGCTCTGAATTTCTGTCTTCTACTTGTTTGATTCTATCGCTGAGACTTTCTAGAGCATTTGACATTTCTAAAAGTGTGTCCAAAATTTCCTGAATTTTTAATTATTTTTTTTCTTTAAGTTATCGATTTCCTTAAATATTTATCCCTTCACTTCTTGTATCATATTTTGGATTTCCTTGCATTGGGCATCGCCTTTCTCTGGTTCCTCCCTGATTAGCTTAATAACTAACGTCCTTAATTCTTTTTCAGGTAAATAACGGATTTCTTTTTTGGTTTGGGTGTATTGCTGGTGAACTAGTGTGATTTTTTGAGGGGGTATTGAAGAGCCTTGTTTTGTCATATTACCAGAGTTGGGTTTCTGGTTCCTTGTCACTTGGGTAGGCTCTGTCAGAGGGAAGGTCTTGGGCTGAAGGCTGTTGTTCAGATTATTTTGTCCCATGGGGTGTTCTCTTGATCTAGTACTCTCCCCCTTTTCCTATGGATGTGGCTTCCTGGGAGCCGAACTGCAGTGATTGTTGTGTCTCTTCTGGGTCTAGCCACCCAGCATGTCTACCAGGCTCCAGGACACACAGAGTCCTGTGATGTGAACTGCCTGTAGGTCTCTCAGCTGTGGATACCAGCACCTGCTCTGGTGGAGGTGGTGGGGGGTGCAGTGGACTCTGTGAGGATTCTTAGCTTTGGTCTGTGCTTTGCCTTTTATTAGTATTAATTTTGGCCCAGTTCCACAGGCTTAACCGGAAGCATGGCTGGGAGGCTTCAGGAAACTTGCAGTCATGGCACAAGGTGAAGGCGAAGCAAGCATGTCTTACCAGGGCAGAGCAGGAGAGAGAGTCTAATTAAAAAAAAAAAAAATTTGTAGGGAAAGGGTTTTGCCATGTTTCCCAGGCCAGTCTCAAACTCCTGAGCTCAAGCAATCCTCCCATCTCAGCATCCCAAAGAGCTGGAATTACAGGTGTGAGCCACTGTGCCTGGCCTATTATATATTTTGAATTGACAAGTAAAATGGTATACATTCATGCCGTACAACATGATGTTTGGAATGACTAAATCAAGCAATTTAACATATGCATTATCTGACATACTTATGATAGATCTGTTGGTGAGAACACTTACAATGTACTCTCTTAGCAATTTTCAAGTATACAATATATTGTTACAAACTGTATCACCATGACATACAATAGATCTCTTGAACTTACTCCTCCTAACCAAAATCTTGTGTCCTTTGGCCAGCATTTCCCTGTGCTCCCTAAAGCTGAGTTTATACAACTTCAACATCGAAATGAGTATGTCATCTTTGACTGAATCAGTTCATTAGCCACAGAAACGTTAGTTTCATTTTTTCATTTGCTGCCGCCCCTCATCACTGTCTTTGTTTTTCCACAGGACTACTTAAATTGCTTTGGCTGCAGGCTCATTTCTTCATCTGGCAAACAATCCCACCTTGCCTGTCTTTATCACCTGCCTTGGTTACCGTCTGCATCCTGTCTCTGACCATCATCAAATGAATTTGCTATCCACCCTAATAACCTCTAAGCCAACTGCAGACTTCTTTCAACCGTTACCTCCTTGATGACCTTCAGCTGCACTTCCCTTCAGCTACTTATTGCTAGAAGCTTAGAACCTTCAAAATGGCATGCCTGCACTTCCCTTCTTTGCCTATAATCTATCTTACCCAGTAAATATTGTGAATTCATTTGAGCATTTAAAAATCATATGATTTTACATAAAAAATCCAGATTCCTAGCTCCCTTGAAAAAGAAGCAAACTGGATCATTGTTCTTGAATAGTGGCAGCAGTAGGGATTTCATTGATGGGGACTTCAATGGTGAAGGCAAGGCTTATCTGGAGGTATCAGTTCTAAAATAGTAAAGATCAGTTCTATTATTTTATGATTTTATGTCATGTAGTATATAATTTTAATTAGCATTTAACAATGCAATCAATAAAATAAATACAAGAATTGGTATTCTTAAATTTTATCCGTGAAGCAAATCTGAAAGAATGAGGAGTGTTTAAGGTGAGTCTCTTAAGAATGCCAGAAGTTTCTTTTTTGAAGTGGGGATATGTAGTTTTAAACTTCCTCATTTATTTATTATTATTTTTGAGACACCATCTCACTCCGTTGCCTAGGCTGGAGTGCAGTGGCACAGTCACGGCTCAATGCAGCCTCAACCTTCTGGGTTCATGAGCTCTTGCTACCTTAGCATCCTGAATAGCTGGGACCACAAATGTGCACCATCACACCTGGCTAATTTTACTTATTTTTTATTTGTAGAGATGGAGTCTCCTTATGTTGCCCAGGCTGGTCTCGAACTCCTGGGCCCAAGTGATCTTCCTGCCTTGACCTCCCAAATTGTTGGAATTACAGGCATGAGCCACCACGCCTGGCCTACATTTTTCTAATAAAATTATACTGCATTTTATTGTTAATTGCACAAAAAGAATTGATTAGAAATTTTCAAGATTACACAGTATAGAATAGAACAAATGTGAGGATACTCTAAAGGAGCACTAATCTAGAAAATACATCTGAATAAGGCAAGCATAAAAATCATTTTTGGCTACAGAAAGTTTTGTTAATCACTTCTGGCACTTAGCACAGAGACACTCTCCTTTTTCCTCCTAAGTTATATATAGGCCTTCCCTGTGTCAGATGATGTGATTCACTCGTGATGAATTCATGATGTCATTCTTTCCTGCCTATCATTCATCAAAGTTAGGAAGATGGGAAGGGGTGATAGATGCTTGAGGGGGATGGCAAATGGAAAGATGTGAGTACGGTGTCTAAATCTCTGATATGGCAGGAGATTTACCCCCAAGGGGTTTTCTGGTCTTTATACAGTTGTATTAGAAAATTCTGGACCTGAAAGCATACTACCTGAGCCAGCTGCTATTGCTCCCATCATTTTACAAAAAGAGAAATTCAGTCATTTGGTAGACCTTAAGGTTAATTACGTTTCATCTCTTTTCTCTTTGTAATTCCATTTTCTTCCAGTCAAGTCAGGTTATTTTCTTAGTTTGTTGTATTGTTTATATTTAAGAAGATAAAAGTCCTACTGTAAATAGATGTGTCAGAAAGAATGAGATGTGAATTTAGTCACTAACATTAATGGATCTAGTTCAGGGAGCAAGACCTAACCTACGGAGTTTATGGACCTGTTAATTTTTTGAAATTGTTTCTAGATTTTTGTCTGTGTGTTGTAAGTTTGTGGTAGAGGAACAATTTAGAAAGGCAGCAGGTAAAAACTGTAACATATAAATATTTTACGTTTTGGTTTCTTAGGGTGACTGTGCATCTAATTTTGATGCCTGAGAACATGAGCACTTGGAGTCACAAGCCTGTGTGTAGATACACAAGCACACCCATACATTCTCCTTTGGTGTTCACCACAAGGCCATGTTCTGAGTACCATGATCTTACAGCATAAAGTAAAGCATGGATTAGAGAATGTATTTGGGAAGGAGATTTCCTGAATTCTTTGAAGGTGAGAGATTCCTTAATGGCCAGGTTTAACTTGGAAGTTAGTAATAGTCATGATAGTTAACCATCATTTTTTGTATTTACATCATCTTGTATGTTGAACTTGATTTATGACTGTCTTCTTTCATTCAAGGAATTACAACTTTATCTTGTCATTTTCTTAAAATGTTATCAAATTAATGGGTCTAGGAGTAGCTGTAATTAAGTTTAGAAGTGTACAGTTTGTCAATTGTATATTCTGTCAAATGGATAATACCATGATATAGTAGATGCTTCAGTATGAAAACAGTAGATTGTATCAATCAGAGTCAGAAACCACACCAGTAATTTGAATAGGGAAACTTCAATATTAAAATTATTAACTAGTAAAAGATAGTTAATGTTTAAAAGACTGTAAAGAATATAGGACTAGCAAACGTAGGGAACAGCTGCTACCTCTAGCACTGAGGGAGATCACTTAAGGGAGGAACAGACTTGGAGGAGGGCCCCACTCAGGCTGGAAGTTAGCCCTTATTGGAGAAGGTGTATTTGCAGCTGACTGGGTGGTATCACAGGCTGGAACTGGTTTACAAGAAGCCATCTGCTGGGGGTCCAGTGACAATCTCGGGTGTGCCATGGGGCAGAGCTGGTGTGCAGGAAGCCACTTGCTGGGGTGCTGGGAGGCTGAAGCTGGCCCACAAGAGTCTTCTGGCTGGTGACCAGTGAAACCCACTTGAGTGTCAGTACCACTGCGCTTTCGCATGCTGCTGGCCACCATGGCCACTGGAGGAAGGAAAAGCACATAGGAAACAGGTCTCTTCCTCCATTGTGCCTTGCAGCGGTCCCTCCAGTGCCCTGTATTGACACAGGTTAACACTGTGCCAGCTGGCAGAGGAAAAGTATTTACAGGGCATAGCCCCAGAATCACGAGGCAGCGCAAAACACGATGGATTTGGTGCTGAGAGGCAATAAATTGTTAACTGGCACAGTTCATCTGTTTGGTTACTCAGCTTCTATATACACCATCTACACACACTTGAACTTCCATGTAATAATGAAACAGTTCTCTTTTTTCACCTATGATGAAGGTCAGCTGCCCTTTATACAAATGAACAAGTTCTCACCCTTTGCCCAAAATGAGATGCAGTCCCTACAGTCACTGTGTCCATTGCCTGCTTTATTAATTTTTCCTCAGATTTCATTACAGTACACTGAATGTTCTGTTACCTAAAGACTAAATCATAAAGTTAGCCTCTAACAATTTGTATATAAAATAACAAGGGGAATAAGGAGAGAACAGAGAGAAATGATTAATATACACAAGTGTCAGTTCTGGATATTAGCCCTTTGTCAGATGAGTAGATTGCAAAAATTTTCTCCCATTCTGTAGGTTGCCTGTT
Source organism: Papio anubis (assembly GCF_008728515.1). Taxonomy (NCBI): domain Eukaryota; kingdom Metazoa; phylum Chordata; class Mammalia; order Primates; family Cercopithecidae; genus Papio; species Papio anubis. The sequence goes on from NC_044985.1 coordinate 56,806,015, forward strand.
CACTCTGATGGTAGTTTCTTTTGCTGTGCAGAAGCTCTTTAGTTTAATTAGATCCCATTTGTCAATTTTGGCTTTTGTTGCCATTGCTTTTGGTGTTTTAGACATGAAGTCCTTGCCCATGCCTATGTCCTGAATGGTATTGCCTAGGTTTTCTTCTAGGGTTTTTATGGTTTTAGGTCTAACATTTAAGTCTCTAATCCGTCTTGAATTAATTTTTGTATAAGGAGTAAGGAAGGGATCCAGTTTCAGCTTTCTACTTATGGCTAGCCAGTTTTCCCAGCACCATTTATTAAATAGGGAATTCTTTCCCCATTTCTTGTTTTTGTCAGGTTTGTCAAAGATCAGATAGTTGTAGATGTGTGGTATTATTTCTGAGGGCTCTGTTCTGTTCCATTGGTCTATATCTCTGTTTTGGTACCAGTACCATGCTGTTTTGGTTACTGTAGCCTTGTAGTATAGTTTGAAGTCAGGTAGTGTGATACCTCCAGCTTTGTTCTTTTGACTTACAAGAAAAAAACAACCCCATCAAAAAGTGGGCAAAGGAAATGAACAGACACTTCTCAAAAGAAGACATGCATACAGCCAACAGACACATGAAAAAATGCTCATCATCACTAGCCATCAGAGAAATGCAAATCAAAACCACAATGAGATACCATCTCACACCAGTTAGAATGGCAATCATTAAAAAGTCAGGAAACAACAGGTGCTGGAGAGGATGTGGAGAAATAGGAACACTTTTACACTGTTGGTGGGACTGTAAACGAGTTCAACCATTGTGGAAGACAGTGTGGCGATTCCTCAAGGATCTAGAACTAGAAATACCATTTGACCCAGCCATCCCATTACTGGGTATATACCTAAAGGATTATAAATCATGCTGCTATAAAGACACATGCACACGTATGTTTATTGCGGCACTATTCACAAGAGCAAAGACTTGGAACCCACCCAGATGTCCATCAGTGACAGACTGGATTAAGAAAATGTGGCACATATACACCATGGAATACTATGCAGCCATAAAAAAGGATGAGTTCATGTCCTTTGTAGGGACATGGATGCAGCTGGAAACCATGATTCTCAGCAAACTATCTCAAGAACAGAAAACCAAACACCGCGTGTTCTCACTCATAGGTGGGAACTGAACAATGAGATCACCTGGACACAGGAAAGGGAACATCACACACCAGGGCCTGTTGTGGGGTGGGGGAGGGGGGAGGGATAGCATTAGGAGATATACCTAATGTAAATGACTAGTTAAATGGGTGCAGCACACCAACATGGCACATGTATACATATGTAACCTGCACGTTGTGCACATGTACCCTAGAACATAAAGTATAATAAAAGTAAATAAAAAAGAGAGAAAGACAATCAAGAGGGAGGAAAACTTAACTCTCTGAATATTTGATGGTATGAAGAAAACATATTTTAAAATACATTATATAGTTTCAAATAGCTAGAAAGGGATACTGAATGTTCCCAACACAAGAAAACAATAAATGTTTGAGATGATGGATATGCTAATACCTGGTCTGATTACTATACACTACGTGTATTGAAATGTCAATAGGTACCCCATAAATAAGTACAATTATTATTTGTCAATTTTTTAAAATAAAACTTAAAAGTACAAAAAAGGAAAATATATTTTAAATATCAAAAATATATATATATACACACACACGTGTCTACACATATACCCAAAGAACAAGCAAAGCCCCCTCACTCCCTGCCTTCCTGCCTTCTCTCCTCTTCCTTTCTTTTTTGAAAGAAAATGGTTTCAATGTAATATAATTATCTTTTAAAAAAAGAACAAAGGGAAAATCCCCAAAGCTGCTGTAGTCCGCATTTCTGTAACTAGTGATGATCTCTGACATCCTTCTCCACGTGTCATTCTGTATTTTTTTCACTTAGCCAAAACCTTAGCTGGCTGGGCAGCTTTACCTGATGGGGTGACCTGAACTTTCATTCCTGAAGGTTCTGAGTCCTCAGCAGTCCTGCCTTTAATTGATTGTCATATTGTTTCATGAAACTCTATTCTTGGGCATAGAAGTACTAGGAGTCACCCCATGAACCCCCTGGGTTTCAGACATAGACTTCCTTGCCCCCATTATTTAACAACAACCCAGTATTCCCTTGGTAATTGGGATTAATCACTCCAGTCAGTAGAGTATCCTCTTTTTCTGCTGGTTGGTTCAGAACCTAAAATAGCCAGTGGCAGTCTCGTATCCCAATTAAATGGAATAATTATTATGTCCCCACATGCAATAAGGTGAAAGCATTCCATCCTTGGGGACTAAGATATCCAAACTAGCAGAGCTCGGGGGTACTGGGATGGGGATCATTAATTCTGTGAGTTATTAGGTATAACAGTGATAGGAGTCACTCTCACTGTTTTTTTTTTTTTTTTTTTTTTTGAGACGGACTCTTGCTCTGTTGCCTAGGCTGGAGTGCAGTGGCATGATCTCGGCTCATGCCTCCCGGGTTCAAGCAATTCCCCTGCCTCAGCCTCCTGAGTAGCTGGGATTACAGGTGCGTGCCACCATGGCCGACTAATTATTTTTATATTTTAGTAGAGACAGGTTTCACCGTGTTGGCCAGGATGGTCTCGATCTCCTGACCTCGTAATCCGCCCGCCTCAGCCTCCCAAAGTGCTGGGATTACAGGCATGAGCCACTGCACCCAGCCAGGAGTCACTCTCACTTCTCTTCCTTGATTACCAAATCCGTGTATTCTGTTACAGGGTTGCCAGTGGTCCCTGATTCAAAGCATATACTTACTTCATCCTGTAAATCAGAAATGCTTTCAGGGTGTTATCTCTCGTTTGATGCCATAACTGAATCTTCCAGTGAGTCATTACACATTTCTTTTAGGTGAGCTGATTCTGATTGGAGGAATATGGAGTGAGACTACTTAATTCCATGAGTATGAGTCCATTGCTTTATTCCCTTGCTGTGAAGTGGTTTCCTTTGTCAGAAGCAATGCAGTATGGAAAACTATAATGGTGAATAAGGCATTCCGTGAGGCAACTAATGAAGATATTGTCAGAAACATTACAGGCAGGGAAAGCAAAATCTTTTTTTTTTTTTTTTTTTTGAGACGGAGTCTTGCTCTGTCACCTGGGCTGGAGTGCAGCAGGCAATCTCGGCTCACTGCAAGCTCCACCTCCCGGGTTCACGCCATTCTCCTGCCTCAGCCTCCCAAGTAGCTGCGACTACAGGTGCCCACCACCACGCCTGGCTAATTTTTTTGTATTTTTCGGTAGAGACGGGGTTTCACCGTGTTAGCCAGGATGGTCTCCATCTCCTGACCTCATGACCCGTCCGCCCTGGCCTCCCAAAGTGCTGGGATTACAGGTGTGAGCCAGCACGCCCGGCCAGAGAGCAAATTCTTATCTAGGATACATGTCTATTCCAGTGAGGATGGATGCTCCCCACCCATCATCTCCTGGGAATGGGGGACTGTCAGGGGCTCAGTGTCTATCTCCGTGTTGGCAGATTCGATACTCAGCAGTGGCAACAGACAGTTCAGCCTTGATAAGGGGAAGTCCATGTTACTAAGCCCACATTTAGTCTCCATCCTTGCCCTCATGGCCACTTTGTTCATGGCCCCATTGGGCAAGCCTTGGGGTGGTTGGGAAGGAGGCTGAATGACATCCACAGAGCATATAATTGTATTCATTTGATTATTGAGGTCTGTGCCCAATGTGAGAGGTCCATCACATCCTCTTCCTTCAAGTTCTTCGTCACCAATCTTATAATCTTCTATTCAAGTCCCTGATCATTCAGATAAACTATAAGCAATCACCCATCTAGACTCATGTAATAGTGTAGACTCTTATTTCTGGCCATTTCTGATTACAGACAAAGTAAATCACCAAATGTACTGCCAAAGTTCTTCCCTCTGAGAGGATTTTCCTTAAAAGCTGTTCTTTGGGGGTCACCCCTAACTGCGAATGTAAGCTGTGGACATAGACTTTCATTCAGCTGGTACCAATGTATCATGCAGAACCATTTATAAATTGAGCTCGTGTTTTTTCTTTCTTAGTCAACTTGTGGGGAAACTTGGTGTTGGTTCAGAGCTAGTGTTTAGTAATCCCTGAAATATCTGAGTATGTCCTTTCCCCCTGTGCACTGCCCATCTAGTAATGGTAGCAGGCCTCTTTGGTGAAGGCTTGGAGGAGGGTTTACGGCATATGCCTGTGGCAGCACTGCAGGGTTATTTTTTAAGGAAATCGGGCCTTCCCTTCAATCAAAGAGTTATGGGTCAATAAACTGTTTTAGGCCTAGAACTGGGTGTGATTCTGTGACTCTCCATTGTGGTGATGTAACGGCCACCGGACCTACAGTTTTGTTGTTGTTGTTGTTGTTATATAGATTATACAGTATTGTAGTAAGCTGCACACTGATTTCATTCCTAGGGACTGCAGGATAAATTAGCTACTACCAGAGATTCCTTTGGGCCAAAGCACTTTAATTAATATGCCCCTGATCCTTTTAATAGTAAATGCACCGATCTTGTCTTTGGCACTCAATGCTGCTACTTTTTCTGCTCCTCCTGTATCCCACCATCTCCAAAGAAACCAGGAAGCTCATCTCAGTCATGACATCTCCTGTGGTCTCACTGGTCTGCAAAGGAAAATAACCACAAAGTTTTATCAGAGATGCAGCGCTCCCCTCACTTATGTAGTTTTCAATGTCTTAGTGCAAGGAGTGTCTCTGGTTCTTTTCAGATGTAGTTGAGGGGGTTGGGTATGTAGTTCACACATGATAAATCCACTACATTCCTATCCCCTTAAGCCTTTGGATTCCATCCTCCATATCATGCCAGGGAAGTTCTGGCATTTCAACCTCATTACAGGTTTCAGTCAACCAACCAAGTAAGCTGTCAGAGACTTCTAGCTTCATGAGCTAACCCATTGACATTCAGTCCAGAAACTCTAGTAGGTGCATCTCTATCCATGAAAGCAGCCAGATGTGCTGTATATTTCCCAGCGTTCTTTAGCTCACACCATGGGTACCTACCCGCACACATATTCCCAGGGTTCTGCCACTAGATATTAACAAGGGTCTTGCAGGTTTCCGAGTCTATAAGCCCTTTCCTTCTGGGTGATGCTGTGTACTGTGAAGCATATTGAGATTTAGGAACTGAGTGGTTATGAGAGATCTTGAGGAGAATGAGCATCCCCTTATAAAGACATCTACTCCAGGGGAGGCTACTCAGCAAAAGTTTTCCAGGAAAAGAAAGCTAGACTCTTTATTTTTTTTTTTTTTTTGAGATGGAGTCTCGCTCTGCCGCCCAGGCTGGAGTGCAGTGGCCGGATCTCAGCTCACTACAAGCTCCGCCTCCCGGGTTTACGCCATTCTCCCACCTCAGCCTCCCGAGTAGCTGGGACTACAGGCGCCCGCCACCTCGCCCGGCTAGTTTTTTTGTATTTTTTAGTAGAGACGGGGTTTCACCGTGTTAGCCAGGATGGTCTCGATCTCCTGACCTCGTGATCCGCCCGTCTTGGCCTCCCAAAGTGCTGGGATTACAGGCTTGAGCCACCGCGCCCGGCCGAAAGCTAGACTCTTGAGACATAAGAGGGCAAGCAAATTCCATGGTCAAGGGAACCTCAGAGTTTCTTTGGGGTTTGAAATTGTTTGTTTCATCTTGAATTCAACCAGATGTTCCTGTTTCCAGGTTTCAGGTCCCATTCTTTCTTAATCAGTACACTAACTTTCATGTGAGAAACTGTGGTTGTAAATTCAACTGATGTTGTAATTCAGCAACACACCCAATGCATTTTTTTTTTTTTTAATTTCTGGAAATAGTAGCTCTGTGGCTACAGGAAATAAAGGATTTTTTTAGAGCTAGTGTGGAAGCTGTCTGGTTCTTAAACTTGGGCTGGGGGTTAAAAACACCTAAACTTACTTTCTTTTGGTAGATGCTTCATTGCACTCAAAAGAATTCATTGTACCCTGCAATCTTTATATTCATCATTACTGCCATAGCAGTCAAGGACAGCAGCCTCTTTGACTCCCAGACCTTGTTTCCGTTGGCACTTCATTGCAGTTGATCACAGGTGTTAGCTTAATTTTGATGTGACTTTATCCCATGGATTACCAGCATCCCATATCCCATTGACAAGGATTGGTATTGTCTTCCAGTCAGAGGACATGACCATACTAATCCCAAAGTTCTATTAATATTTTTGAGGGTCTGTAACCAGGAACCACACTTGGTGCCAACTCTGTATTAGAGTTCAGTTAGGAAAATTAGTATAGAGAACTGTTGCCTAGTAAAAGGTGGTTGACTACTGAACGGGGTAAAAGAGACTCTAAAGAATATGGGGATAGCAAAGGCAGAGAACAGCTACAAGCTCCAGGCCCGATGAAGTGCATCCAAGGAAGGAGCAGGTTGGAAGAGGGCCCACTCCCCAGGCTGTGACTGAGACCTCATTGAAAAGGCTGCAGCTGCGAATGGATGATGGGGCAGTGGGGGTTGGTTGGGGTTCCATGGGTGGGAGCTGGTTCACAAGAAGCCACCTGCTAGGGTGCTGGTGAGGTTTGACGTAGTGCCTCAGGTTGGAATTGTTCCATGAGAAGTTCTGGGTTGCCTGTGGCCAGAGCTGGTGAGCAGGAAACTGCCCATTAGGGTGTGACATGCCGGAACTTGTTCATGGGAATCCAGCTGCTGGAGTGTCCGGGAAACTTGCTGAAGGGTGAGCTCAACTGAATCTCCTGCACACTGCTGGCAGCCAGACTGTCAAGAGGAAGAGAAAGCAGCAACACACAAGAAAGATGCTCCTTCCTCTGCTGCAACCCTCCCGTGCCTCTATTAAAAAAGCTTAAAGTTGCAACAACTGGTTGGGCATGGTGGCTCAAACTTGTAATTCCAGCACTTTGGGAGTCTGAGGCAGGAGGATCACTTGAGCCCAGCAGTTCCAGGCTATAGTGAGCTATGATTGCACCACTGCACTCCAGCCTGGGGGACAGTGAGACCCTGTCTCTAAAGAAAATAAAGAAAAGGAAAAGAAAAATTTTACCAACTGACAAAAGAGAGATGTTTTTATAGGGTCCAGCTGAAGTACCACATAGGAGGGTAAGGTGTGGATGTGGAACTGAGAGGCAGTTAATCCACAACTTGCAGATTTTATAAAGTACTAGTCATTCTGAGAAGGAATGGGTGTACCATTTTGTCTCCCGTATTTTAAAGAAGACAGGTATGTTGAATCCACCATTAAATATATCCCTTATAGAATCTCTTATCTTCTAAAAGAAAGCACTTTATCTATGTAATATGTTCTTGTGTACGTGTTTCAGTCTTCAGAGCATTACTGTATATCAATGAATCCTGGACTACACCTAAAGAATGTCTATTATTTTACAGCTTTTTAGCTTGGTGAGCACTCTCATCACAGCAAAATAAGGATCTCAGATTATCCTTAGAGCAACCTCACTTACTTGTGTTTTTCTGCTTAGCAGTCTCCACCTCACAGTTTGAAAATTGGAAGTGAAGTTAAATTTTAGATGTGTTTTTTTAAAATAAATCTTTATTGAATGTACTAGCATTTCTTGTCAAACACTAAAAATGTCAGTACCCTGGGGATTGAAAGAGAAGATAAATTTTATTCCTGAGAGGAGTTTTCTCAGTAGGCTTTCTTTTCTTTATTTCCTTTTAAATTTTTTTTTTTTTTTTTTTTTTTTTTGAGATGGAGTCTTGCTCTGTCACCCAGGCTGGAGTGCAGTGGCACGACTCGGCTCACTGCAAGCTCTGCCTCCCAGGTTCACACCATTCTCCTGTCTCAGCCTCCCGAGTAGCTGGGACTGCAGGCGCCCACCACCACGCCCGGCTAATTTTTTATATTTTTAGTAAAGGTGGGATTTCACTGTGTTAGCCAGGATGGTCTCAATCTCCTGACCTCATGATTTGCCTGCCTTGGCCTCCCAAAGTGCTGGGATTATGGCGTGAGCCACCGTGCCTGGCATCCTTTTAATTTTTTAATTGAAGGATATATACTCTTGAATTCTGTTTTGCAGTAATCTGTACATTATAAGTGAGCAGAAAAATTATACCACTAGAATGATTAAAAACAAATGCTTTCGAGCAATATAATTAAATTTCTTTATGGGACTATAACATGTTTAATCCAAAAGATAAGGCATTGTCTCTAAATGTATATATTTTAAAAATACTTTGTGTAATGTTTTTGCCTGTGGCACTTACATAGGATTTATATAAAGTAGAGAGAGTAGAGAATTTTAGAGTTTCATATTATATAGTTGCGGCGGAAAAAAGAATGACATTGGGCAAGAAAGAGATGATTCTATGGTATTCTAGTGGTGATATTGGGGTAAGGGTGGTGTCAAGGTAACAAAGTAATGATGAATGTTTCTTTTTTTTCTTTTCTTTTCTTTTTTTTTTTTTTTGAGGCAGAGTCTCACTCTGTCACCCAGGCTGGAATGCAGTGGCGTGATCTCGGCTCACTGCGACCTCCGCCTCCCAGGTTCAAGCGATTCTCGTGCCTCAGCCTTCCAAGTAGCTGGGACTACAGGGGTGCACCATCACACCTGACTAATTTTTGTATTTTTAGTAGAGATGGGGTTTCACCATGTTGGCCAGGCTGGTCTCAAACTCCTGACCTCAGGTAATCCACCCACCTCGGCCTCCCAAAGTGCTGGGATTACAGGCGTGAGCCACCATGCCTGACCAATGAATGTTTCTTTACAAAGAGAATATGCATTTCTTATTTTTATTATCAGTCTAGAGGGAAGGGGAGTGAGAACTGCTTGGATTGCAGCATGCTCTTACAGACTATTCTAGGCAATAAAGCTTGCTTCGAAAAGCAAGCCAAACATTCTGTAGGCAGCATCCACACGTTTCACTCTGACACTGGTTTCTGCAACATCAAGAAGGTGTGTGTTCCCTGGATTTTAGAAACTGAAATAGAGCCTGTGAATGTTGTTAACTTCTGTGCTGGCCATGTGGTTTTAGAATGGACATTTAAGTTCCCCACCAAACCACAATCCTATCTGAGTTGGTATTGTGGTTTTCTTCAAACATATAACAGGAAGTAGGGACTAGCATTATGACCACTCAATAAACATTAGGATTCTGATCACAAAATAAATAAAACAAGGAACAAGAAAGCAAATTTCCATTGAAGGAGACCACCCAGTGACCATTTCTAATTACGGCGAATCTAAGAAAGAATAAAAAGATGGATGTGTAGATACTGACTGCAAAGTCTGAGGAGGTTGGGTTCCCATTGGCCCGCTCCATTTCCTCTTTATTTAAGAATTCTGTGAATATTTAAATAATGTAATTAAGGATTTACCACTCTCTCCTTCTCTTAAGATTTGCTCTGCTATTCATAATGAGGGAAAGATTGAAAATAACTTGATAAATAATTTATTCAGAAACAGAAATTTTGTTTTTTGAGGATTCTGTTAAAAAGGTGATCTTTAGAATCAGCAGCATCTTTCAAATATAGGATCCCAGCTTACAACAAGCACGTTTTCATTTTGAAGAGTTTCTGGCAGAAAATAAAGATATGGGAAACAACTGGTGTAAGATATGAGAAAAAGTTAAAATGTATTACATTTACAGTAAACAAACCCAACCTTTCTTCTTTCTTGGAGAAGCCTTTTTAAAAATTGCCTAATTCTCAAGTGAGATGGGTGTGGGAATTAGAAAGAAGGTACTCCAAAAATGCGTATATTGGTTGGGAATACATCAGTAAAATTTATCCTACGTTAGGACAAAAAAAAAAAAAGGTAAGATATAAAGTCTGAAGCCCCGTAATTCACGCATTCCAATATTAAGAATACCTGCAATCCCTTATTGAACTTTTCCCATTTGTCAGGCATTGGGCTGAGTGCCCTGTGTGCATAGGTAACACCCCGGTGGGTTAGGAATTATTGCCAGGACGCAGGTGAAGAGATGGAGAAAAGTGAACATATATGTCCAAAGTCATATAGTTAGTAAGTGGTAGAATCTAGACCTTCGTAACTCCCATGCACACACACATTCTTTGAACTGTCCCTCTGTCAAATGAAGCATACCTATTTTTTTCTTATATCTCATACCAGTTGAAGCCTTCCCTCACTGAGTACAATTTCATGTTGATGCAAAAGATTATGAAAATTCTTGAAATGATTTCAATAATTTATTTACCTCTGACACAAGGTTCATCTCACACTCCTCCTTCATGCCTTCTCCAGTATTTCCAGTGATAGTTTTCTAATTGCAGTTTCCAAGAAATGACATTGATTTGAGTTTATGCATCTGTAAAAGATCCAATCACAGCAGCATATGGGAAAATATTATGGTTAAGTTGACTTATTTATTTATTTATTTATTTATGTATTTGAGATAGAGTCCACTCTGTTGCTCAGGCTGGAATTCAGTGGCATGATCTCGGCTCACTACAACCTCTGCCTGCTGGGTTCAAGTGATTCTAATGCCTCAGCCTCCTGAATAGCTGGGACTACAGGTGTGCACCACCACCCCCAGCTAATTTTTGTATTTTTAGTAGAGAGGAGGGTTCATCATGTTGGCCAGGTGGTCTCAAACTCCTGACCTCAAGTAATCCACTTATCTCAGCCTCCCAAAGTGCTGGGATTACAGGTTTGAGCCACTGAGTCCAGCCTAAATTGACTTGAATGAAAAGTTTCCATGCTGTTCTTTGCATTAATTCTCCATTAGCTGTTTGGAGACTTTGCTTAATCTCATGGTTTTAGTACATTGTTGAGCTGATTCTTTCCTGAAAGTACAAAATAATAGATCACTTCCTGTTCAAACTAGATTCCCTTTAAATTACATTAAATAAGAACCTATTTTTGCTGTGGTAATTTTAAAATTAAAATATTTCAACTATTTTGTATGAAATATGCTCCTTCAAGGAACCAAAAACATTTTTCAGATCAATTTTAGAAATCTTTTTTTTTTTTAAGGCAGAGTTTTACTCTTGTTGCCCAGGCTGGAGTGCAATGGCGCAATCTAGGCTCACTGCAGCCACCGCCTCCTGGGTTCAAGCAATTCTCCTGCCTCAGCCTCCCGAATAGCTGAGATTACAGGCACCTGCCACCATGCCTAGCTAATTTATTTTTGTATTTTTAGTAGAGACAGGGTTTCATCATGTTGGCCAGGATGGTCTCGATCTCCTGACTTCATGATCCGCCCTCCTCGGCCTCCCAAAGTGCTGGGATTACAGGCATGAGCCACCGCGCCTAGCCAATTTTAGAAATCTTAAACATTTAAATCAAAGTTGTAGAAATATGTAACACTGTATGAATGCTTACTAACAGTTTTTTTGGAATATTTACTATGCTAAGCTCTTGCATGCATTATTTCATTTCATTTTTACCACAATGCTGTGAGGTAAGTACTGTCATATCTCATCAAATCTAAGATGCCTTTGGTTTAAAATATTATGCACCACTAAGAAAAAATGCTGCCAATGGAAACTGTAAGATGCCACCAATTGTAATACAACCTCAGTGTCAATGATACCAAAAGAAACATGCATCTTACATGCAGCATTTTTTCTTAGTGGTGCATAGTATTTTAAACCAAAGGCATCTTAGATTTGATGAGATACGATAGTGCTTACCTCACAGGATTGTGGTAAGAATGAAATGAAATAATGCATGCAAGAGCTTAGCATAGTAAATAATACAACAGCATTATCACTATTTTACATCTGAAGAAACTGAGACAGAGAGAATTCAATAACTTGCCAAAGATCATGCAGCAAATAGGAGCAGAGCTGGGATCTGAGTCCTGGTCTGACTAGGTAAGTCTTGTGTTTGTAACTGTTGCATTTGTGCTTTCATAAGTGCTTTCATTAAGGGATGTGGTATTTAGAAATGAAACTCTACTGGATGTTTTATCTATACTTGACCTATTAAAATCAAGTTGGAATTGCCTTTTCTAAAATTACACATAATCAGAAATTATAATTGAAGCTCACTTAACTAAAGTGGAGTCAAGAACTTAGGGCCAAACATACTATTATAAAAATAGAAAAAGGACATGAAGAGATATTTCACAAAAGGGTAGACTATTTACTGTTGATAAAGATAAAAATGAATGCAGATACTCACTATTAGTGAGGGCTTGGAAAACTGACACTCTCTAAATTTGTTTAAGGAACCTCTAAAATTGAGGCAGCATAAGTTGATATACTTCCAAAGTGCGGAATTGCACTATGCGTCAAAATGTGCTTACTTTTGACCTCAGCATTTCACAACTCAGAATATATCCTAAGGTTATGATCAAACAAGTGCGTCTGATGAATGTGCAGAGATGTTCACTTAAATGTTTTTATTGTCATGAAACATTTGAAACAACCTAAATTTTCAACAATAAAAAAGTGGGTAAATAAATGTTGGTATTCTCATTCAATGAAAATTAAGCTAGTATGGAAAACAATTGTCTAGACCCATATTTACAGACATGGAAAAATGTCCATTTTTTAAATAAAGCAGCTTTATAGACAATACAGATTTGCTTAATGAAGAACCGCCCTGAGATAATATCCATTAATGTTTGTTATTCTCAAAAACCAGAAACAAAAAGGGTAATAAGAATGTGTCAGTATTTTTATGCTGTCAAGGAGACAGGGATACTCACATTTTTATCCTAGACTCTGGAATTGGTTGCTTCCCTCTCTGATGTCTTCATCTGTAAAATGAGAGAGTTAAAAAATAGAAAGATTAAAATCTTTCCAGCTTTAGATTTTAAATGCACATTCACTAAAGTACAGAATTAAATATGATACGAGAATGTGTTGGATCCCGTCCGAAGTGTGCTGGTTAACAGAGAACCAACATGTTAGGGTGTGATCAGTCTGGGACAGTGCTGAGCACTAAGCTCTGAAAGTGTTCTGTATGGAACAGACTTTGCGATTCTGTTCTCAGGACATTGTCTGGTAGATAAAATGAGACCAGCAGTGAGACAGTGGGAAATTCTTGCTGATGATTGATCTATACCATGTAAGTGCAAAACAAAAACTTCAACTGCACCAGGATTCATAATGTAACAAGGTTTTAGGATCTACCAAAATTCTACTGAAACATGTGACTATGACTAAAACAAATAAGATGCTTCTAAAAACAGACTGTGACTTGTTTATCAGCCCCTATGAAAACAATGTGCATGCGATTTCTTAGGGATTGTAAGTACCTCATGGAGTAATGGCATTTGCACAGTTTTTGTCTGCCTGGATAAAAACCCTTGGCTGTGTCTTCTAACATGGTGAAAAATCACTGCAACAGAGGCAGTCCAAGGATCTTAAATCATCCTGTGCATACTCTCATTTTGTTTTTCTGCTGTGGCTTTTACCCACTAGAGGGGATAATGCATTGTCTCCAGGGAATTAGAGACTGTCATATATGCCTTATAGAATACAAAGGAGATTAAGTAATATAGACACATATAAAGTTGTATTTACAGTAATTGACATTAAGTGCTCCATTAAACAATGAAATGCCACAGTATACCAGTTCCTCAGGACATGTTGCCATGGATACCCAGTGTGATGGAGATGGGGAAAGAGTTGCTTAGGAATTCAACGATTTCATTTTTGAGGTGGAGTGAAAAATCAACTGCCCGGAGATAGGAACCATGAAACCAGTCATATATACAAGTAGTTGTTTTCAAAATTGTCAAATAAAAGGAAAACGTTTGAAAATGAGTACCAATTAATAACAGTTATTTTATGTTGTCTGTTTCATAAGCCAAAGGGCTGGGCAGGGTTCTTTATTTCAGCTAGGAAATTATGTGGTAAATTAGATATTTGTAGAAGAAAGTATTTTAATCAAAGCTGAATAAAATTCAGAAAATCATGTGTAGAAATATAGAAATATGGCAGTGGAATGGTAGGAGGCAAGTTCTCTGAGGGTCTACTCAGGTACACTCAGTATTCTGAACTTTAGGTTGCCTTGGGGTTGATGACAAAGCAGAGATTTCGGAAGGGAGCACGTTTTAAGAACAAATGTGATGTGATAGAAGCAGAGGCAAGGTTGGCAGCTAACTGGTTTGATGTGATTTCGTGGTTTGCAACCAGGACTGAATGTCTGATTCTTTGATTTTCTAGAGACATTCCTGATTTCATCCCTAACTCTCCCCAGAGAAATTCTCATCTCTTACCAAAAACAAGGTCCCTGGAATGGAAGGTCAGGGAACTCCCTGAGGAAATGAGTGTTTATCTAGCTGTATTCTCAGCCTTGAAGGTTTTGTTGATCATAGATGTTTTTGAATTGATGCTTTCTTGTCCCCATCTCTCCTTCCCTTAATTCAAGTCGTACTTATCACTCCTTTCAGCCTCTGGTTATTCCCCCTTTCTGATTCATCTGTCATATGGACCTCAAATTAAAAAAGAAGAAAAAACATATCAGATCATGTCATTTCTGCACTGGAAACTTTTCCTGCTTCTCCATTACCTATAGAAAAATTCTAATCCTTAATATGGCATTAAGGCCCTTTACAAAAGTCACCCCCAACAAAGCTTTCGTCTTCTCCTCCAGCTGCCTCCCCACCCCTTGCACCCCATGCAGGCTGCATATCAGCTTCAAGAGAGGGCAGAATCCTCTCCGAATGAGCAGTGTGCTTTTTGGACTCCAGCTGAAATGCATTTCTACCCTTTCCCTGCCCCTGAGACACTTACTGTCATTAAAATACCCCTCCTTCAAAGCCATAGCCCCTCCTTGCCTCCACCCAGGAGAGTTCAAGTTTTTCTCTGTTTTCTACCTCTGCCAAGCATTTGTCTTTGGTTGCTTTTTGTAAGCGTTTCCCCTCCCCTGTCAGATATGTAGTGTGGTGTTAAAGGGACAGGTTCAGTATTGTGTAGTAACTAGGAGTGCATGCTCAGAAGTGGTTGTTGAATTTGAATCCATCTCAGCTGTACCACTTGTTAGCTTTGTGACCCAGGGCCCGTTACATAACCACTTTCTTTCTTCATCTGCAAAATGAAGTTAACCTTGGTAGCTTGTTAAGGGAATTAAAAGGGAACACACAAGAAGTTTTAGCACAGTGCCTAGCACATAGTATTAACTAAATGTTAGAAATATATACTGAGCGTTTCTTTGTCTCTCTTCCACTTCCATGCCCTCAACAGTACTTTACATACAGTAGGTACTCAAAAATATTTATTGATTTTAAAATGTGGCTCACTCCTTCACAGTCCTTCAATGATGCTCTACTTAAGTTGGTGATAGATGTAAAATTTAGGGAGTAATCTTTCTAAATAGTTTCCTAAATTTTACATATTTTAAAATGGGAAGTATGGTGAAGAATGTGTATTTTTATTTAATTCCAAAATTTTAGAAGATAGTTTAGTAGCAAAGCAATGTAAACATCTGAGTCCTTTACCTAAAGAAGCTTGTATCAGTGTTTTTATCCATGGTGATAAAAAGTGTATAAGATCTGAAAGCAGATTGGGTGACATGTAGAGATGATGCACAGTTTGGAAACTACAGTTTCCAAATTAACACTAAGTTCTTGGAAGAAGCTTTCTCACAATAACTGTAACTGAAAGGAGACAGTGAAATGAGAGTAGATGCCAGAGTTTGATTTAGAGAGTGAGAGTCATTCGGGGACTGTGGCATCTGTCATACATTAGAACTTTAAATACAATGATAAATTAAGAGATAGTTGAGAGCATACCTTCAGAGAGTTACAGAGCATACCTTCAGAGAGGTATGAAGGTATGCTGTATAACACTATAGTATGTTTAAGTTGAACAGGAACTCACAAGACCAACATTTCTAATTTTGGCTATGCTTCAAAATGACCTGGTGGGCTTGTTAAAACACGCATAGCCCACTACAGGCACTCTGATTCAGTAGTTCCAGGGTAGAGCCTAGGCTCCTGTGTGTGTGTGTGCATTTAAAATTTTTTTCTTTTAAACATTCATGCGGGTGGATCATGAGGTCAGGAGATCGAGACCATCCTGGCTAACACGGTGAAACCCCATCTCTACTAAAAAAAATACAAAAAATTAGCGGGGTGAGCTGGCGGGCGCCTGTAGTCCCAGCTACTCGGGAGGCTGAGGCAGGAGAATGGCGTGAACCCGGGAGGCGGAGCTTGCAGTGAGCCGAGATCACGCCACAGCACTCCAGCCTGGGCAGAGTGAGACTCCATCTCAAAAAAACAAATAAACAAAAAAAAAATTCATGCCTGATGTAGCAGATCAGTGGACTGGGATTTGAGAACCACTGATTTACCCTAACCAGAGATTCTCAGTATGGGATTATTTTCTACATCATCTGGTAATCTGCATATTTTAAATACCGCTGGTGGTAGGAATCTTATATTAAGACATCCTTCTTGTTTTCAATAGCTGTCTTTTGTTTTGTTTGGTTTTTTTTTTTGAGACAGAATCTCTCTCTGTCCTCCATACTGGAATGCAGTAGCGTGATCTTGGCTCACCGCAACCTCCACCTCCCAGGTTCAAGCAGTTCTCCAGCTTAGCCTCTCTAGTAGCTAGAACCACAGGCGCATGCCACCACTCCTGGCTAAACTGTGTGTGTGTGCGTGTGCATAGATATGTATGTATGTATATGTGTGTGTGTGTGTGTGTGTGTGTATATATATATATATTTTTTTTTTTTTTTTTTGCAGAGACGGGGTTTCGCTATGTTGGCCAGGCTGGTCTTGAACTCCTGACCTCAAGTGATCCACCCGTCTCATCCTCCTCCCAAAGCGCTGGGATTACAGGCGTGAGCCACTGCCCCCAGCCCATTACTGCTGACTTAGTTGGTCTTAGTTAGAAGTTGCTTTACTTTAATGCTGCCCGTTGGTTTTAGTACTATCCTCTGCAGCTGCATACATTGGAACTGATACTTCCCTCTATGTGGCAGCCTTCAGATATTTGCAGGCAGCTATGATGCTCTTTTTACTTTTATTTAGGCTACAGAGCCCTTTCCATCCTTATTGTGCTGTAGTTTCAACTTAATGCTAATATATTAAGTACTTACTGTATGCCAGAACTGTGCTGGAAGCTGGAGACCCACAGGGATCTTACAGTCAAACTGGGAGAAAGAAACCTGTAAATATCTTCAGAACAGAGGCAGTGGTTTAAAGTGTGGGTTCTGGCGTCAGACCCATGTTGAAATCCCTAGCTCAGCCACGTGACTAGCTTAGTCCTCAGGCAAGTTCTTTAACATCTTTGTGCCTTGGTCTCCTCATTTCTAAAGTGAGGATAACAGGACCTGCCTCAGGACAATGCTTGGCATATAGTAAGTGTTCAATACATTTTGGCTAAAAAATATACTAGGGGTTATAATTCTGATAGAAGCAAAGAGGATGTATTACTATTTGGATGGCAAAGTTTATCTGGTCCTGAAATAAAAATATTAAGTAAAATTTCCATATACAAATTAGGTGATTTGTAAACACTTTTACAGGTACATAAAGAGCATTTAATTCTTGTAGCGTTAAATTAAATAATTTTATTCAATGTCCTATTCAACACTTCCATTAATAATTTAGGTAGCATGTGATTGACTCTGAGTTCCTATGACAGTCGGAAGAGTAATTGACATGTTAAAAGGTGCAATAAGAATAAGAACCTGAAAAGATTTCAACAGATTAGAGCAGTGCATTAACAGATGGAAATGAAAGTCCTGCATGGAGACCCTGGAAAGCTGAGGATTGATAGAGGATGAGGAAGATGTGGCTTAACAGAAGGACATTTTATATTTGGGGCTTATTATGAGTTAAAATGTGATATATTTGCCAGAAAAGTTAATGTGATTTTCATACTGTGATGGGAAGATTTTAGAATCCTGAATGAAGGCGATCATACCCTATTCGTCTCTGTTTAAAGTTTTAGATCTTTTCCTCCTTTGCTGTTTGGGAAATCAGCCAGCCTCTCTGGGACTGGGTTTCTCAAAATGGGGATAATTTCTGCCCAGTTATGTTTCTCTGAATTGTAAATGCCAAATATAATGAATGCAGGAGATATCATTATCACTCTAGACAATTTTATCACATCTTTTCATATGCTTCAAAACCCTTTTCCTTGATATGAGTGACAACTTAGTATCGCCAGTTTTTATTAACCATCTATAATTTTAATTAACTGAATTTAAATTAACTAAAATCTTAGAGATTGTAGCATATAGATTATTATTAGACTTGCTTTAAACCCTCAGTAGAAATGTGAACATCAAAGTGGTTGGGCAATAGTGAATTATTTTTCACTGCTTTTTAGTTTAGATATTCATTGACAAACTTGTGTGCTACCTTGACCAAGGTGTTGTAGAATAAGTTGTACTGAATACCTTAACAACATCAGTGCTAAAATTAGCTGTAACAAAAGCAGCATGGGCCACCTTGTTGAATAGCCTGTATTCCACTTTAGGGAAAAAGGATACCCCAGGAATATAGGGAAAGAACAGGGTGATTTTTGGGGTGTGGGGCTCCTTTTTCCTGTTCATTCATGTTTCTTTCTGTCTTTCTGACTTATTCACTGTCATAACAACAGAAAATGCATAATATGGAGATCAAGAGCCTACAGATTACAGCTCTAATTATGTTTTAAACCCAAACATGAAAATTAGAATTCTTTTACACACAATCTGACAGTTTTCCATCAGCTTTAAATTGGCATTTTGGATTGTGTTCTCTGTAGTGCCTGAAGAGCCTCGATAGAGAAGGAAAGAAGCAGAGGGTGAGAACGAAAGGAAGATTCTAAATGACAGTCTTTTGAATAGTGCAAGTTCAATCCCTAAAACAAAAAGCAAGATCTTTTTTTCCCTAAATAATGTGCTCTCCGGCTTCACCTCTCATCCTGAGGAACATGAAAGAGAAAGTAAAAGAGGTGACCCAAATCACAGAGTGCCTTTGATAGGAGAAATTCAGCTGTTTTGAACACTTACAATCAAAGGAAGTGGTTTCCCTAATTACATGAACTATGTGAAATCTCTCAGAATAGCTCTTCCACCCCAGGATTCCTTGCACTTTAGAAGTTTGCATAAAAGCTCACATAGAGAATCAGATGCAAAGTGTTTGATTCAGATTTTATTAGGCAGAAGAGTGCCCACATCCGTCCTGCAGTTTGCCAGCTGCTTAGGTTAGGACCACTATACCTGGTTTTGATGTGGTTGTCTTTCAAACCTGCAACATTAAGATCTTTGTTCTATCCTTTTCTTGCAAGAAGCACCACTTTTTAGGGAGAGTAGCAATGAAAATTTCTGGAACATTGGTGTTCTCAATTTCTCTCCCGACCTGAAAAGGATCGATGGCTGTGTTTGTGAACTTTACGTGGGAAAACATGCTTTCCTGTGTTTGTAGCTGGCGAGTGTTAAACCATTAGATTCGATTAAGCTCTTTAATCTGTTTAAAAATTGTTAAATGTCACAATGACTTACCTTAAAATTTATATATGTAAAATTCCCCATTTACTGTCAGGATCTAGACTAGGAATCTGCCAAAACACCTTGACTAAAGAATAATAGTGATTATGGCTTATTAGATCTTTTTTACCTTGGTAGTCACCTTGTTATTGAGAGATACGGTGTAGTGTAGATGTGTACAGAAGAGAATTATAAATACCCTATGCTCTCTGTTTGGGAAGGCAAGCATAAATATGAATGCAGAAGACAAAAGCATCTCAAGCTGACATCTGTAATGTCAGCTTGAGAAGATTGTTTTTTTTCTGGTCGAGTAATTTTATGAGTAAGAGAAATTGTCTAGTATGTAATCATATATGAGTAAAAAGTGTGCATGTTTTATTTTGTCTCTTTTCTCCCTCTCTCTCTTTTTCCTTTTTTCTGTGAATAGATATGTTGCTCTTAATGTATTTTATAAAATATTCTTTTGAGAATCTGTGCGTCCGAAAAAAGAAATGGGAATCTATGAGCAGAAATGGAAGGAAATTTTATTTTACAGTTTTTAAAGTACTGGCTCTAATTGTAACTCACATAAAATTTCTTGATGCTAGTGCTGTTGACACATGGGCAGCAAGATTTTAAGTAACAGAAAGTAAAAGTGTTCTTCAACCAACCAAGCTACAAAAATCTGTTTGAACAATTACCTAGTAATTTCTTTCTATTTTAACCATCCTCATTTATTCCAGGTAAGTAGCTTATTTGAAAAGATACATAGATTAATAAATGTTTGTGATTTTTTTTTTTTCCTTTTTTGAGACAGAATCTCGCTGTGTCACCCAGGCTGGAGTATGCAGTGGCGTGATCTCGGCTCACTGCAACCTCCGCCTCCCAGGTTTAAGCAATTCTCCTGCCTCAGCCTCCCAAGTAGCTGGGACTACAGGCGCCTGCCACCACGCCCAGCTATTTTTTTTTTTTTTTTGTATTTTTAGTAGAGACGGGGTTTCATTATGTTAGCCAAGGTGATCTTGAATTCCTGACCTCATGTTTCGCCTGCCTTGGCCTCCTAAAGTGCTGGGATTACAGGCGTGAGCTACCGTGCCTGGCAAATATTTGTGATTTTAAAGGGATATTTAAAATCTGAAAGCGTCCATGATTATGAAATATGCACTTTTTCTATTTTGTGTGTTTTGAACTCCTAATTATGGATGTGTCAAGGTTTGGATGTTTTATACACAGTCATGCATTATAATATGGGGAAGATTTGAAAGATGGTGAAGGATCAACAGTGTGGTACAGGTTTTTTGCTTAACAGGTAGGTTTTCACATAAAACTACTGTTCTCTTAGAAATTGAATACAATACACAAACTGAAATTTTAATAGCTATTTTAGTCCAACAGCTCCAAGCCCTCATTTTAACAATCAGTAATTTGAAGTTCAGAAAGGTGACGTTGGGTAGCAATAGATTCAGTTCAAGGGCCCAGGTCTTTGGTTTGCTGGTTTGGAGCTCTTACACCCTGTTAGGTTCCCTCTGTGTCTGTTGCTTTTTAAATGATACTCAACTGCCTACTGGATGCTTGTGACGAGAGAGGTCTGATATTCCTGAATGAGAGCCATTTATTTGATAACACTTTAACATTAGCACCAAAAGGTAATTTTGTTTGCCTTCTTCATCTAGTGCTTCTATCAACTAGGGCCATAGTACCACATGAATCACTGTTCTAGATCAAGATTGTAGCTAAGTCATTTCAGACACTGCAAATTCTATATCTGTTGTTAAAAGTCCACAGGCTGTCTGGAAGTGGGCTGAATTATCCTCACCATTCAGAAGTTCTGCTTAATGGCTGGCTTAAGAAACTTTTGTTAAGGTTTGAACTCGGTATCCTCAAATGACAGTAAATAATGTTACTCGGTGCTTTGCCATTTATAAAGCCTGTTACTTACATTATTGCCTTGCAAATGATGAAGCAAGTGCATATGATTCCCAGAAGCACACTGGAGAAGTACAGCACTTAATCTTAGGTTTTTCTGGCTTTGGACCCAGTGTGTGTTCTATCCACAATAGAATCTCAGCTTTGGAAAGGACCTTAATTGACCATATTTCTGATGCCTTAATGTCCTCTGAAACATTACTGCCACAAATGGGCATTTACCTCCTGTTTGAATTCTGATTGCTTATAAAGGAGAACTCAATAGCCTCCTGGGCCAGTCCCTTTTACCTTTGGGAGACTGACTATTAGAAAGTTCTTCTCTGAGTTATTCTGAATCTATACCATATGCTATCTAACAGTGCTTGTTTGGACCAAGGATAAAAGGATCAATGTAATGCTGTAATATGATTTAAAAACAACATTAAAATTATACTCTTCAGAAAACTCTTACAAAATGACATTTATTAAGTGCCTACTTTCCCCCTAATTATTAACTTACTTATAAGTAAAATAACTTCGTTTATTTTAGCTTTTTAGTTTTCTATGAATTTTTAAGTTCTTTTTCTTGCTTGGTGGAATCTCTTCCAAAAATAAAAACTGACCAGTGCTTATGTAAGTAAAGGAACCAATGTGGATATAGTTAGTAAACTAATAAAAGAAAAGTAGATTCCTAAATATTTTATTTTACACACTCAGTATCACGTTTCTTTTTAAAGTTTCTATTCTTAGCCATTTGTTTACTGTGGCCCTACTATACTTATACCCACATATTTCCATGTTATATTTACTTCCCAGATTTTAAATTTTTATGTTAAAAAGGTAATACATGTTCAGTGTAAAACAAGAAATTTCAGCAGTATAGAAAGTAAAAAAGCAGTTTTCCTTCCCTGCAATCCTATACTTTATTTATTTATTTATTTATTAGATGGAGTTTCACTCTTGTTGCCCAGGCAGGAGTGCAGTGGCGCAAACTCAGCTCACTGCAACCTCCATCTCCTGAGTTCAAGCGATTTCCCTGCTTCAGCCTCCCGAGTAGCTGAGATTACAGGCTCATGCCACCACGCTCAGCGAATTTTTGTATTTTTAGTAGAGATGGGATTTTGCCATGTTGGCCGGGCTGGTCTCGAACTCCTGACCTTGTGATCCACCCACCTCAGCCTCCCAAAGTGCTGGGATTGCAGGTATGAGCCACCACACCCAGCCACAATCCTATAATTTAAAATCATTAGTTTAGTTTGTGAGTAACTTTCCAGATTTTTTTTTTTTTTTGAGACGGAATTTCACTCTTTTTGCCCAGGCTGGTATGCAGGGGCACAATCTCAGCTCACCACAGCCTCTCTGCTTCCTGGGTTCAAGCGATTCTCCTGCCTCAGCCTCCCAAGTAGCTGGGATTACAGGCATGTGCCACCACACCCGGCTCATTTTGTATTTTTAGTAGAGACGGGATTTCTTCATTTTGGTCTGGCTGTTCTCGAACTCCTGACCTCAGGTGATCCACCCACCTCAGCCTCCCAAAGTGCTGGGATTACAGGTGTGAGCCACTGCATCCAGCCCAGATGTATTTTTTTTCTCTGTATTTATAACTATTGCTAATACTATTCCCCCCATAAAAATGGATCATATGAAGAGGGTGGCATGAGGGAACCTTGTGACGGAATTGTCCTGTATCTTGACTATGGTAGGAATCACTTGAATGTACGTGTATGATAAAATTATGTAGAGCTAACACACACACTCACACACACAAGTGCATATAAAACTGGTGAAATCTGAATAAAGTTGGTGGGTTCTGTAAATGTCTGTTTCTACTGGGGGAAACTGGTTGAAAAATATATAGGTTCTCTCTGTATTAATTCTTATAATTGCATGTGTATAATTATCTCAAAGTAAAAACTTTAAAAAACTAGATTATGATATTTTATACATATGTATCATAAAAAGGTGTCTCAATGTATAAGTTGTAAATCACGTCGCAACTTAGTTTTTTAACTTAGTATACTGAGGCACTTTTTTATGTGAATACATGTAGAGCTACCACTTTCCTTTTAATAACATTTGTATTTTGTGTTTAAGTAATGTTTGTTTACTTCACGTTTACTTTTATACTAAATTATATTCTTGTGTAGTATTATTAGAAAAACTAGACATGTGAAGTAAAAACTTATTAGACATGTGAAGTTGTAATTAGCAGACAAAAGACTACAAAGCAGCTTTTATAAACATGTTCAAGAACTTAAAGGAAACCATGGTTAGAATGAGAGAGCAGAATCAGTAATTCAGCAGGAAGATGGAAACTGAAAATTCTAGAACTGTAAAGCTACAGTCTCTTTAAATGTAAATTGTACTGGATGGGGCTTAACAGCAGATTGAGCAAAAGGAAGGTCTGTATATGTGAAGACAGATTAATATAACTTACCAAATCTGAAGACCACACAAAAAAATTTTTTAATTGAACACTCAGTTACACATGAGGCAATATCAATCTAATGTACATTAAATGAATCACAGAAAGAAAGGAGAGAGTAGGGGGATGGATAGAAAAATATGTGAAGAAATGATGACTTCAAGTTCCCCAACTTTGATGAAAACCATACACTTATAGTTCCAACAAGCTCAGAAAATCCCAAGCAGGATAAATTAAAAATGAAAACCAAAAACACCACACTCAGTCACATCATAGTTAAACTGCTAAAAATCAATGATGAAAAGAGAAATGTCAAAAAGAGCCAGAAAAAAAAAAAAAAAAAAAAAAAGGCACATTACATAAAGGAAGCAATACCGGTTACTTCTCACCAGAAACAAGGGAGGCCAAATGGCAGTGGAATGACACCTGTAAAATGCCAAAAGAAAAAAGATAACTGCCAATTTAGAGATCAATACCCGCTTAAAATACTCTTCAAAACTGAAGATGAAATAGAGACATTTTTAGGTAAATGAAGGCTGAGATAATTTATTGCCAGCAGATATTCACTACAAGAAATGATAAAGTTACGTTAATATGAGGGTAAATACAAATGATCATTTAAAACATTCTGTTCATTTCTTCAAACGACAACCAACAGCTAAAATGAAAGTTGCAATGTTATATTATGGGTTGTATAATGTATGTACATTAAAATATATAACACAATGACACAAAGGATGGGGAAGTAAGCAAACATCTTACTTTTTATGTGTAGCACAACATTAAATCTAAGTAGACTGTGACAAAGATATATGTTGAATTCTTAGAGCAACCACTAACTACCTCCACAAAAAAACAAAACAAAACAAAAGAGGTATAGCTACAAAGCCAATGAATGAATGAAAATGATATACTAAGAAAAAAATTGTTAAAACAAAGACAGGAAAGGAGAAACAGAGGAACAAAAAACAGAGGGAATGAATTTTTAAAAATCAAGATAGTAAACTTAAGCCCAATAATATACATAACTACATTAAATATAAATGAATTAAGCACTCCAATTAAATGGCAGAGATTGCTAGGCTGGATGAAAAAGCAAGATCCAGCCAGGCACATTGGCTCACATCTATAATCCCAGCAATTTGGGAGCAGGGCAGGAGGATCACTTGAGCCCAGGAGTTCGAGGTGGCAGTGAGCTGTGATCACACCATTGCACTCCAGCCTGGACAACAGAGCCAGAACCTGTCTCAAAAGCAAACAAACAAAAAACAAAAAAATAAAACAAGACCCAACTATATGCTATCTACAAGAGGTATATTTTAAATATAAGACACAGATCTGTTGAAAGTAAAAACATGAAATGGAAAAAGAGGTATGCAAATAGCATAATAAAGGTGTAATGGCTCTATTAATATCAGACAAAGTATGTACTTCAGGAACCGAAAGTATTACCAAAGATAAAGAAAATTATTTAATAATGATGATTTTTAAAAAGTCAATTTCTTAAAAGATATAACAATCATAAATAAATATTTATCCTAATAACAGAGCTTCAAAATACATGAAGCAAAACTGATAGAACTAGAAAAAGAAATAGACAAATTCACAATTACATTTGTAAATTTTAAATATCCCCCCCTAAGCAACTGAGACATTATACTTAATAACTACAAAATATACGTTATCTTCAGGTGCACATGGAGTGTTCTCCAAGATAGATCATAAAATAGGTTTTTATAATTGTCAGTCTTTTAAAGGGATCTGCCAAAAAACCTACACCTAACATTTTAACTCAATGGTGAAATATTGAATGCTTTTCTCCCTAAGATTAGGAGTAAGACAAGGATATCTGCTCTCATGATTTCTGTTCACTGTTTTGTAGAGATCCTGGTCAGTGCAGCAAGACAAGAGAAAGAAACAAAAGGCATTGAGATTGGAGAGGAAGAAGTAAAACTGTCTTTATTTGCAGAGTAAATGATTGTTTACATTAAAAATCTTTAAAAATCTACAAAACAAATACTAGGACTGATCAATTTATTTAACAAAGTTACAGGAAACAAGTTTATTATATTTCTATATACTAGCAGCAAAAATTTTAAAGACAAAATGTAAAAAAAAATTTTATTTACATTAGCATTAAGCACAAAAAATACATTGAAATAAATTCAACAAAAGACATACAAAACCTCTATGCTGAAAACTACAAGACATTTCTGAGAGAAACCCTGAAAGACCTAAACGATAGGCGTGTATAATCAAATGATAGGCATGTATAATCAAAATGGATTCCACCATTTTGGGAGGCCAAGGCAGGCAGATCACATGAGCCCAGGTATTCAAGACCAGCCTGTGCAACATGCTGAAACCCTGTCTCTACAAAAAAAAAAAAAAAAAAAAAAAGGAAAAAAGAAAAGAAAGAAAAGAAATACAAAAATTAGCTGGGGGTGGGTACATGTACCTGTAATCACAGCTACTGGGGAGGCTGAGGTGGGAGGAGTCATTGAACCTGGGAGTTCAAAGCTACAGTGAGCCCTGATCTTGCCACTGCACTCTGGCCTGGGTGACAGAGCAAGACCCTATCTCAAGCAAAAAAGATCTAAATAAATGGAGAGACATGCGTTTTCCATAAGTCCAATTGTAAGACTCAGTGTTAAAATGTTACTCTCCTCCAAAAATTGATTTGTAGAAAAACCAGGTTGGAGGATTCACATTACCTGATTTCAAGACTTAATCCAAAGCTCTAGCAATCAAAACAGTATAGTATTGATATAAAGACACAAATATAGATGCAACAGAATTTCAGGTTTAGACCCAGACATATTATAATCCATTGAGTTTTAACAAACATGCCAATGTAATTAAATGCAGAAAAGAAAAATCTTATTAATAAATAGTTCTGGAGCAGTAGGATATGCATATGAAAAAAAGTGAACCTTGACTTCTTTATATGAGGTGCAAAAATTAATTCAAGATCCAGGGTAAACCTAAATGTAAAAGCTAAAACTATAGTGCTTCTATAAGAAAGCAAAGGTAATCTCTTATGACCTTTGATTGCCAGATATTCCTTAGACAAACCATAACAGGTGCTAAAAATAAAACTCCAGCCTGGGTAACAGAGCAAGACTCTGTCTCAAAAAAAAGAAACCAAAAAATGGTGACCAGAGCTTCATCAAATCCAAATTTTGTGCTTATGCAAAGAAATTGTTGGAAAAATAAAGATGCAATCCACTGACTGTGAGAATATATTTATAATCAGATTTATCTGTCAAAGCACTTGCTTCCAGAATATTTAAAGAACTCCTGCAAGTCAATATTACAAATATGACAATTTTCAAAAATAGATAGAGGATTAGAATAGTCATCTCACAAAATGTTATGTGAATAATCAATAAGCATGTGTGAAAGTGTTCAATGACAGTGGTTAAGGATGTCAAGTGAAAACCACAGTGAGACCCATTACACCCAGACTAGAATGGCTAAAATTTTTAAAATCCAAAACACCCAGTGTTGCTGAGAATGTGAGTCAGCACATTCTCATATGTCTTTGGGAGGAGTGTGAAATGGTATCACCTCTTTGGGATGCTCTTTGCTGTTTCTTCAAAAATTAAACACCTACCCTATGAGTCAGCAATTCAACTTATAGGTGTTTACCCAAGTGGAATGAAAACATATATCCAAAAAAGACTAGTGTAAGAATATTTGTAGCAACTGTTTATAATAGCCAACAATTGAGAACAACTCAAATATTAACAGGAAAATAGATAAAGACTATTGATAAAATGGAATACTAATTAGCAATAAAAAGAGTGAACTACTGATATATATAACCCCAGAGATGAATCTCAGAAACAAAATGTTGAGCACAAAAGGCAAAAAAGACTACATCATGATTCCACTTATGTGAAGTTCAATAAAAGGCAGAATTATCTATGATGGTGAAAGCAGAACAGAGCCCATGAGGATTGGGTACTGAAGGGTAGATACATGGAAAGATGGAAATATTCTGTACCTTGATCAAGGTCGTACATAGGTGCATATGTTTTCAAGACTCTACTTTATTCAGTTAAGGTCTGTGTATTTTATTATACATAAATTTTACCTCAGAAGAAACAAAGTTTCAGAGTTTTTTGTTGTTGTTGTTGTTGTTGTTGTTTTATTTATTTTTTTTGAGACGGAGTCTCACTCTGTCGCCCAGGCTGGAGTGCAGTGGCCAGATCTCAGCTCACTGCAAGCTCCGCCTCCTGGGTTTATGCCATTCTCCTGCCTCAGCCTCCCAAGTAGTTGGGACTACAGGCGCCCGCCACCTCGCCCGGCTAGTTTTTTGTATTTTTTTAGTAGAGACAGGGTTTCACCGCGTTAGCCAGGATGGTCTCAATCTTCTGACCTTGTGATCTGCCCGTCTTGACCTCCCAAAGTGCTGGGATTACAGGCTTGAGCCACCGCACCCGGCCTTTGTTGTTGTTTTTTAAGGCAAAGGAACAAGCCAGTCAAGTCTGTTGCCTTTTAGAGGGATTCTCCAGAAGCACCAATCATGCATACATGCATACATGCACATATATAGTGTATATGCAAGCTATTTTATTCATATATGTAATACTGAATGTGAATTGAAGTATAATTCACTTACCATATAATTCATCCATGTAACATACACAGTTAAGTGTTTTATAATATATTCACGGTTATGAAATCATCACCACAATCAATTTTAGAATATTTTTATCACCTCCAAAAGAAAAATTCATTAAGCATCATTTCCCAGTTCCCCTCAAGTCCCCAACCCAAGACACCCACTAGTCTACTTTCCGTCTCCAGAGATTTGCCTATTCTGGGCATTTCATATAAATAGAATTTAAAACCATGTGGCCTTTGTATACAAGTTTTTTGCAGATGTGTATTCTCAATTCGCTTGAGTATATATACCTAAGAGTAGAATTGATGAGTCACATGGTAACTCTTTAATTCTTTGAGTAACTGTCAGAGGGTTTTCCAAGCTGTTTCATTTTGCATTCACCCCAGAAGGGTAAGTGGGTTCTAACTTCTCTACACCCTTGCCAACACTTGTTATTCTCTATCTTTTTAATTATGACCATCCTAGTGGGTGTGAAATGGTTTCTAGTTCTAGTTTTGATTTGCATTTCCCTAATGAATAGTGATGGTCAGCATCTTTTCTTATACTTATTAGCCATTTGTATATATCTTCTTTGGATACCTATTTGGATTCTTGGCCTGTTTCTAATTCAGTTATTTATCTTTTTATTATTAAGTTGTAAGAATTTGTGTATATTCCACATACCAGTCCCTTATCAGGTATACGATTTATGAATATTTATTGCCCTATTCTGTGGGTTGTTTTTTCACTTTCTTGATGGTATCTATTGAAGTACAAATGTTCGTCATTTTGGTGACATTCAGTTTAACTTTTGTTGCTTGTGCTTTTGTTGTCATATCTAAGAAGGCTTTGCCTAAGGTCATGAAGATTTACTTCTAAATTTCTTTGAAGAGTTTTATAGTTTTAGCTCATACATTCATGTGTGTGATTCATTTTAATTTTTGTCTGTTTCGAAGAAGGGATCTAACTTTATTTTTTTTTTATGTAGATAATAACTTCTTACATCTTATTAGCCAGAATATGTCATATGGCCACATTTAGCTTCAAGTGGGGTTGGGAAATGAAATTTTGGGGGGGGCATATTGCTATTCTAAACAAAATGGAATGCAACCAGCAGCATCTGCCACAGTGTATACTGTTTTTAATTTTGACTCAAAATAGTATACCAACAAACTCCAGCCTTTTTTTTTTTTTTTTGAGACGGAGTCTCACTCTTTTGCCAGGCTGGAGTGCAGCAGCACGATCTCAGCTCACTGCAACCTCTGACTCCCAGGTTCAAGTGATTCTCCTGCCTTAGCCTCCCGAGTATCTGGGACTACAGGCATGTGCCACCACACCCAGCTAATTTTTCTATTTTTAGTAGAGACGGCGTTTCACCATGTTGGCCAAGATGGTCTCGATCTCCTGACCTCGTGATCTACCCACCTCAGCCTCCCAAAGTGCTGGGATTACAGGTGTGAGCCACTGCGCCTAGCCACTCCAGCCTTTTTAAAATATGAATTTGGCCAAGAAGCATTGTCAAAAAGTTATCTGATTTTATTTGTTAATATGCTTGTATCCTGACCTCTCTGAAAATCTGACTTTGACCAAGAAGCATTATCCATAAATGGCCTCACAAAAAGACTCAAAAATAAATTTTCTTGATTTTTGTTAGTATGGTTTTTGTGAAGCTAATCCTGCAAGCTGGAAGGGATTCACTGTTTCTTATGCCTCTACCCAGCTCTCTGCCCCCTTATCCTCCCCTATTCCCCCTCACACAGGTTCTTGTCTGTCTTTGTTAGCTAACATTACATAATTTTAACGGGTTTAACAAACATACCCTTAAGTGGACATGTTTTTGGCCTCTCTACTGAAATCTCTTAGCATTCTCCCTTGCTCTTGGGCTAGAAAACCTTCTTCTTACCACTTTCTGGTAAAATTTTGTGCTATGAGAGGTAGGCTGTTTCATGGCTTTCAGTCTAGGTTAAGTGCCAGAACATGTTCTTTATTTTACTATTCTAAAGGGACTTGGAATTTATTCCACTATCTCCTGATATCCTTAGGATGAGTGGTGTGAGTAGAATGGGTCCTGGTCACGCTTTGTAGAATTGGCCCTTGAGCAGACCTTCATAAACACCTTGCTCAGTCTAGGACAGCAGGAAAGACCAGAAGGGGCAGAATTAACCAGCCAGTCCACTGCAGGATAAAGAAAAGCATCCCTTCCCTGCCTCCTTCCACCCCAGGTCGCTCCAGCCTCCTGACAGTGCCTGGAAGTGGTGTGCAGATTGTTTAACAGGAAACGTGTGGGTATTTGTTACTTTGCTGATCTCTGTGGAATGTCCCTTCTTGAATTTCGCGGTTTGCCAAATTTGGCAGAGTTCTTCTCTTCTTTGACTGTGTGAGATTGATGTTCGATGATGAAGGGAAACCTAAGTGGGTCCTGAGGTTCCGTTAATACCTCTGCCTTCACTCTGCCTCTTCTTCTGTTTCCTGCTCTCCCAGACTAAGCCAGGTGTTTACGAAAATCTGGTCAAAGGCTAATTCTATAAAGCTGACTTCTTACACTGAAAATAAAATCTGTGGTCATAGAAGGAATTTTGAACCCCAGACATCTGTTGTAGACATATAGGATTGATCACAGTGTAGGATAGGTAGAAATATTTATAATGATAGTGCTGAAATCAATATTTGGAGCTTAATATGTGACAGGATGTTTTCCTGGTGCTTTACATGCATGTACTCATTTAATGCATAAGAATAGTAAAGTGTATTCTCGTGGTACTTTTCACTGTACAAAGTGTTCTTATATTTATTTGATTCTTGTAAAAACTCTGTGAATATGAGACCAGAGGAGACTAAAGAAACATGACAACTAAATGCAGTGTGGCACCTTGGATTGGATCCTGAAATGCAGAGAGGACATTAGTAGAGAAACTGGTGAAGTCCAAAGTCTGGAGCTTAGTTAATAGTAATGTACTATATATGGTAACATAAGATGTTAACAATGGGTGAGAGGTATACAGGAACACTACTATATTTTTCTCTGAATCTAAAATTGCTCCAAAATAAAAAAGTTTATTTAAAAAAAAAACTCTTATGATCTAGCCAATGCAAGTCTCATTATCGTCATTCCCCAATTGGTACTGTTTAGAAAGGCTAAGAACCTTGCTCAGTAGCACACGTGGAAGGTGGTAAAAGACCAGGACCTAAACTCGAGTCCTTGCATTCCTACCTGAGTGCTGAGAACTGAGGAGTACTGCCTTAGGAAGAACCCACTGCTTTCTGCCTCCATCATCTCCGCGCATCCTCCCAACAGCCTTTTGAGGGTTGAGAGATGATACTTTCATTTTACAGTTCAGAGATCACTGTCATCCATGTTCACTACTGGAAAAATAACTCAAAAATATGCTTCCTGTTGACTTCAAGTGACTATTGACTTCCATATTTGAATGGAGAATACAGTACATATTTTGGGGCCCATTTGATTAAACCAGTACAACAGAAATATCATTTAGGGAGTATATAGAGAAGATATGATGAATGATGGCTAATGCCCACAGGCAGTAGTTTTGAAAAAGAAGAGTAGTGTAGTGGTGTCTTCTGTGATCTCTGACACAGAAATCTGTGAATGGACAGAAAATAGAAACACAAGAATTGCCCCCATCAAATTCAGATTTGTTCTGCAAATGCGGTAATTGTGAATCTAAAGATGGTATGCCAGATTCCATATCCTGTAAGTGGAAAAGAGAAGAGATGTTCAATTTCTGTCAACATGGCAATTTATTTTTAAAAATAGCAGGGTGACTTAAGAGATTTATTTGGAAGCTTGCAGAACAAGGCTTACTAACAGCTTGTGGTCATCTCAGTATATTTTGGTCTTTGAATTTAGATTCTTTCACCAGTTGTGGCCTGACGTGACTATGCAGGATGACATGTGTTCTAACACTTTTCCAATGCTCTATTCTCTAGATTCTCTTTGGTTTGTGGTCAGTATCCTACACAGAGTCGTTTCGGCCTCTCATAAAATAGAGAGTGCTATTGCTGTCAGTCTGTGGATCTGTTTTCCAGCAATTGATTGTTCTGACTGATGTTCTGTGTATCCGAGTTCAGTTCTGCATACCCTTAAGAAAAATTTTTTTTTCTTTGAGACAAAATCTTGCTCTGTCACCCAGGCTGGAGTGCAATGGGTGATCTTGGCTCACTGCAACCTCTGCCTCCCAGGTTCAAGTAATTCTCCTGCTTCAGCCTCCTGGGTAGCTGGGATTACAGGCACATACCACCACACCTGGCTAATTTTCATATTTTTAGCAGAGACGGGATTTCACCGTGTTGGTCAGGCTGGTCTTGAACTCCTGACCTTGTGATCCGCCCGCCTTGGCCTCCCAAAGTGCTGGGATTACAGGCGTGAGCCACCACACCTAGCCAAAAATATTGTTTTAATGTAGGTACAATTTCTAGCAGCTAACATTTATTGAGGAAAACCATGTGCCTAGCATGTAGTTTACATGGGAGTTTGGTCCTTGTAACTGTGTTAAGTGGATACTGGTTTTGTTTTACACATAAAGAACACACTTAGTTGAGAGACTTGGGGGACCACACAACTCATACATGATAGAGCTGAAATTTAGCTCCAGGGTTTTCAGACTCCAAGGCAACTAGACTACAGTTTCGCTTGCCACAGAACTACTCTCTAGGCTGTAGGCCTAAATCCTGGCTACATATTAGACTCACCTTGGAAGCTGGAAAGCTTCTAAAAAGCACCCATACCTGAACCCCACCCTATACCAGTTAAATTAGATTTAAGTCAGAATGTTAGACTTGAAGAGACTAGATCATTCCATCTGTCCCTTTTACTTCCACATTTTGACATTTTATCAGTAGATAAGCTGACGCCTCAAGTCACACAGCCGTTCAGTATCAGAAGCAAGCCTAGGATGTAGGTGTCTTTTTTTTTTTTTTTTTTTTTTTGATGGAGTCTTGCTCTGTCGCCCAGGCTGGAGTGCAGTGGCCGGATCTCAGCTCACTGCAAGCTCCGCCTGCCAGGTTTACGCCATTCTCCTGCCTCAGCCTTCCGAAGAGCTGGGACTACAGGCATCCGCCACCTCGCCCGGCTAGATTTTTGTATTTTTTAGTAGAGACGGGGTTTCACCGTGTTAGCCAGGATGGTCTTGATCTCCTGACCTCGTGATCCGCCCGTCTCGGCCTCCCAAAGTGCTGGGATTACAGGCTTGAGCCACTGCGCCTGGCCATGGATGTAGGTGTCTTGATTATGATCTTAGAGTTGCTTCCATACTCAGATCAACTATTACTAAATATGTTAGAACATTTACTGTATACAAAGGCCTAGAAATATGTCTAGTAATAGGAGAATTTGTCTATTTATATGTAATATTATAGAAATGTGCAGGCATGTACATCTATGTGATTCTGAGAATTTATATTCATATGTCATGATTCAATTCATAGGCTTTGCAGCCAGACTGCCTAGTCTGAATTTTGGCTTCACTGCTTCTCAGCTATCTGACCAAGTTACTTAACTTCTCTATTCCTTACTTTCTTAGTGACGAACTGGAATAATAGTGGTATACCTCCTATGGACTAAATGAGTTAATGTATGTAAAGTGATGAGCCAGTGTTGATACACAGGAAGTGCTCCATAGGTGTTAGCTATTGTAATGTATGAGTCAGAGTGTACTCACAACTTCTGAAACTCCATAGTTATTGCATTCATTCATTGCAAAAGGATTATAATAAACTATGTGGTCTGCCTCATCTGTCTCAAATTTTATATACCTTTCTATAGGCTCTTAACAGGGTCTATACTCTCATGCTTCATAGCCCATGATTTTTTATCTCCTGGAAAACATGTTGATGTTCTAATTTATTTTCTTCATCTCTGGGCTCACTTTTGGACCATGACATCTCAGCTCAATTCAGCAGTGGCCTTCTGTGTATTTTGTTAATAAATGTCTCAGGCTGCCAGAATGTTGCTCTGATGTAGATTGGTATATTGCATCAGTCATCACCAGGTTTATATTTGTTTACATGCAGAACGATTCTTGTCTCTTGAAGGTCATGTGTAGTTGGTAAGCAGTATTATGCAGAAAATCTTGAATTATTTTGTCTGGGACTTTTAGTGATGATTACAGGCTGTTACATGGGAAGAGTTCTACCCAGAGAACTCAAAATACAGATTGAAGCCTGTTGTCTCTGATCTCCCTTAGGTCCTAAGCTTTGTTGTATGAAATAAATGGTATCTGTTACACAAACACTGCTTCATTCAACAGGCATGGAAGAATGGACCAGTTACAGCGTTGTTAAGTACCACTTATCAAATGCTCTTAAAGGGGTTCTTTGAAAGAAATCTTTCTGCTCAAAGATAGTAAGGTGTTAAGTAGAGTGACAGATTAAGGACACCCCGCTGAATCTTCAAGCAAAGAGAAAAATAAGAATTTGGGGTGAGATGCTATTTAGAAATAAGGAGATAAAAATTGGAGCTGAAATAGATATAGCAAGCAAGATCAAGACTCGCACCACAAGTTCCATAGGTCATCTCTAGTAATTTGACATAGTAGAAGTAGAATAGGCCATCTTGAAAAATAGTTTTCTACTGTAGGAGACCTGAGGCTCCCAAGAATATAGTGAAGGCACACTCTAGGGAATGCTGGTAGCTGCCCAAGTAGGTCCCTGTTGAAGTGGCTTCTGATTTATGCATTTGGAAATTTAATCTTAAGAGTTCAGAGTTGAATGGACTCTCAAGGATGCTAAATCACACATAATTTGATTGAGACTAATTAAACCATCTTGCTAATCTCTAAATTTTCTATTTTTAGATAAGGTGTATGGGAAACAAACTTATAAAAGATTGCTTTATGAATGTGAATTCAGAGCAAGAGCATTGGTAATAGGATTTGAATATGTTCTGATACCACACTCAGCTGATAATCAATTTACCTACCCTTCAACAGGAGGCCCGCCTTACTGGAGAAGTTGTTACGCCTCCCATTTTCACCCCTCCCCCGTTAGGGCTTATTATCTCTTTAACTTTTCTCTAAGTCTTTGTAACTGACCGTCTGTGACTACCTCTGAATACTCACACAATTTTGTTAAATACGTGTGTATCAAGTTATTCTCCATCCTCCTGGCCTGGAAGGGTCTTTCAGTTTAGGATGACTTGACATATCTCTGCTGACACTGCTTTAGGTTGATCATTTCCAAATTTCCAACAATGCATCACTGTTTCCCTGGTGTTCATCTGTTACTGGAAATGTTCAGTCAGTAGGATGCCTGTTTCTTAGAATATTACTAAGAAGGTTACTTCATTAGACAATTGGAGCAGATGACCTTTAGGTTCTAACTTATGGGAAAGTAGTGATTCTTTTAGCTCTGTAGGCCTTGCTGATCCTGGAAGATTTCTTTGAAGTAAACCTGAGAATTAGTCGTTTCATGGTATCTGCAGAAGATTTGTCCTAGGACTTCATATAGATACCAAAATCTGTGGATGCCTAAGTCCTTTGTATAAAATGATGTAGTATTTGCACATAACCTACATTTATCCTCCTGTATAAATCATCTCTAGATTACTCATAATACCTATTACAATGTAAATGCTCTGTAAATAATTCTTATCACGTATTTTTACTTGTGTTATTTTTTATTGTTGTATTGTTATTTTTAATTTTTTTCTAATATTTTAGATCTGTGGTCGGTTGAATCCACAGATATGGAACCCACAGATACAGAGAGTCGACTGTTGGTTTTCTGGCTTTTTAGGAGTCACTCTCACTAAAATTTGACATAAAAATCAGCTTGGCATAAGTTAGCAGTCACACTGCTGTGTATTAACAATTCCATTACCTGCCTGTTACCCTATCGCTACACCACATTCCAGCCAAACTAAAGTGCTGCTGCTTCTCAGGCATGCAGCCTG